>NC_060235.2:13812942-14130858 GCF_021155775.2 Neodiprion pinetum | reverse complement strand
TATTTTCTTCATTTAGGTTTTTCTGTTTCTTCATGATGTTTTCCTTATCCTTGTATACTCTCTAGCTGCGCTCCTATTCCATCTTTTCTCTTTCTCACTTTCCATATTTTCGTTATTCTTTCGGTTGTATTCAATTCTCTCTCTATCCATTCTTCTATCTTTTCTCTTGTATTCTTCTTCAACTCATGTTATTATATTATTCTTTCTTCCTTATTTCTCCATTTCTTCTACTATCCTGTTTATTTCCAGATCTCTCTTTTCTTCTTTTTTTGTTTGGTTTCCGTTTTTTTCTTCTGTGAGTTCTTGATTTTTCTCCTGTTTGCGTATCATTTTTTACGGTCGCTTAATTTTTTAATTTAGATTTTTTTCAATATCTTGCTCATTCTCTGAATTCTTCCTGGATTTTTGAGATGTCAACATCTTCTATCTCCGTCGCCCTTTTCCTCATTACAGATTCTGTTGCAACTAATGCAGCTACGACCAAGAGTGGAGGAGTAAGAAATGAATACATAGACTGAACAATTTGGATGTATTCAAGGTGCCATAGAAATCAGAACTATACACAGAGTTGTTGTGGTACAAGAGTAATTACTCTGGCGACACTCATATCACGACTGACCTCCTAATTCCTCAGTTCATTTCGCCTCTATGACACACTCGCAGAAATACATGCATACATTATACAAGGTATCACACTGCTTGTAACACACTCCCTTAATGTATCCATTGGTAACTTATTATAATACATATATTCGAGTATCATTTCAAGTTCATGAAATCAATTGTATATTTTCAACTGTCATTCAAAACATGAAAGCCATTATATAGTCAATTGAAAATAAATATCAGAAAAGACTGAGTCCCGACTTGAGTTACACTTCGAGCAAACTGTACAAGTTTGATATAGAAATATTAAACAATTTATCATTACAGTAAAGTCTTATCATTCACATTACATGTATAGTCCTGTGTAACATCCTGATCTTTGTACATACCAATGTTTGTTAAAAAATATTCTACTCTACTCGGGCCTACGGCCTTGGTTAACATATCTGCTACCATTTTATTCGTTTCAACAATTCAATCTCTTCTATCAATTTTTTATTATATAGAATAGTATTTTACGCTGACATGTTTTAGCACATGACTAAACTTAGCATTCTTTCCGATTTTAATGGTACTCTAGTTATCACAGAAAATCAATGTATGACTTGAATCTTGCAACTTTAATTCTTTTACAATTTTCCTTAACCTGAGAGTGCCTCGTCAACACGTGTGTGAACCTAGCATCTCATGTGCTGGTATTTCATAAAAACATGGTTGTTCCTGTAGCATTCCTGAGAGTTCTATAGTTCCTATATATAGTTTTCATCAATAGTTCTAGTGAATTAATACTCAAAAACTGATTTTAGAAGAATGAAATGCTAGCGGCCGGAACCTAGCATTTCATAAGTTAAGATAACGATTTCTATACACCACAAACGATATGAAACAAATTTTATGAGAGTTCTTAATCATTTTCGAATGATTGGTAAATACGCCTTACATTTTCCACTGTTTCAAGCGATGTTTTACAACGAATAAACCAAACCAGACCCAAAAAAGTGACATACTGGCGGATATTCCAATCCAAAAAGTAAGCACGGAAGATATTATGGTGGCATTTGCTTTTTCCAACTACAAGGCGAAGAGTTCCGGCCTCCATTTCAACTTCTCGTTTCTCTGTTTACATCGAAAAAAGGAAGTTATTGTGATCACCCCGAAAATAAAAAGTTGAGTTTTCACTGAATCTTCACGTTTTGAGATCTACAAAATCATCTCCGACCATTTTCAGATGGACGCTGTGTCTGTGTGTGTGTGTGTGTGTGTGTGTGTGTGTGTGTGTGTGTGTGTGTGTGTGTGTGTGTGTGTTTTTTTTTTTTTTTTTTTATTAAGGGGGGGGAATGCTTTTACGCATTCCAGGCATAGATGTTTCCTTAGATGTTTTGCATAGGTGGACTGCATATATTATTCGCCTGGATATGTGAGACTCAACTAGCGCCATACAAAAAAAACTTGACACTAGCTACTACTCACTAAACCCTAAACCCCTTTTTCTTCTCTCCTCTAATCCCCTGTGTGTGTGTGTGTGTGTGTGTGTGTGTGTGTGTGTGTGTGTGTGTGTGTGTGTGTGTGTGTGTGTGTGTGTGTGTGTGTGTGTGTGCGCGCGTATGTATGTATATATGAATGAACGTATTTATGTATATATGTATGTATGTATGTTTGTATGTATGTGATCAATTTTTTTTGTCCGACGATATCTCGAGAACGAGTGATTTTAATGATTTTTGTCTCAATCGACGCGGCTTCTTCAAACTTAGAACTGATTAGATTTTGGCTTTGATCAGTTTAGTACTTTTTGAATTATTTAAATAACAGAATTCAAAAAAATAGAATAAAAATGATATCTTGAGAACGGATGATTGGATTCGAATGAACATTGGTACCGCAAAGTTTTTTAGGTCGCCGATCACAAATTCGAGGCTAGATTGCAGATATTACAAATTGGCGGATCCAATATGGTGGATCAAAATCCAAAATAAATCGATTTGGACGAAACTCGGTACTCGGGGGTTGTCGAGGTCGCTCATCACGAATATGATATTGAATTTCCAAAATTCAAGATGGCGGATCCAATATGGCGGACGAAAAACCAAAAACATGGTCTTTGGCCTTGAAATCTTATGTCTCAGGATTTTATGGGACGATAATTACGAATAATAATGAAAACCTATATAAAAAGAAATCCGATATCCAATTTTTTCACCGTAGGAATTGGCGTAACAAGGTTTCCCTGAGTCGTTATCAAGAATGCAAGATCCAATTCCCGGAATTCGATGTGATTTTTGTTCTTCCGCTATGAATACTCGTATATAAGGATTTCAGGTCACTGATTACAAATTCAGAATCCACTTCTTATAAGTTGTTGAGATTTACATGCCAAAACGATTCTTTTCACTTTTTTTTTTCAATTTTTGTGGTCATTATTATCATTTTATCGGAGTTCGATGTGTGAGTTGATAGAGTGTGGATGTGCACGTTCAGTGTGTTAGCACCCAGTGTGAAAAAAACAAGTAAATAGTATAGTAAAATCAAAAGCGTATAGTTAATCGGAAAGACAAAAAAAAAATAGGAGTATTTTAGTATATAAATAATAAAAAACGGGTGTGATAATCGGTTAAAACTACTAAAATTAAATAACGTAACCGGAGATAAGGTTATGTCCGAAAGTAGGAGGGCTATAAATGTCGATACAACGGCTCCTGCACTATCGATAGTAGGTGTCTTACCACAAGCTGAAAAAGTGGACAACAAGCAGTTAAAATCACCGGTAGGCGCCAACTTTGAAAAACGAAGACCTGGAAGACCTACAACCCGAGAAAGTTTCCTGATCCATCGTTCAGACTCAGCAGGTTCAATTAAAGAACTGTTTAATAAAAGGAAAAGGGAGTTAGAGGACAGTTTTGGGAAAAGTTTCTCAGAAAAGTCCCCAAAACTAGCGCAGCGAAAGAAGGCTTTCACGGAAAGCAACGAGCTGAGCAACAGTTTGGAAGAGTATCCACCCGTCGCTGCATCCCCACCAACGGACATGGCTTCCGAGAAAATATTGGAGGAAATCAAGAGTTTCAGGCTGGAGAGCAGCACAAACCTAAACAGGCTGGAGGAAAAATTTCTAGAAAAGCTGAACGACATGAAGATTGAGCATGCGAAGGAAATAAATGTCATTAAAAATGACTGTAATGAGCTGAAAAAAGAACAGAGTGAAATCAAAGAAAAAGTGAAAGCTCTTGAAGGAAAAATAAATGAGAAACCAGCTGAAGGAGGCCAGTCAAGCGCAGGAGGAAGACAAATAAAAGAAATTGAATATCTGGTGAACTATGTAAAGCGACAGGAGAACAAAGATAGAGCGAGCAGAAGACAGAACATAGTAATCAAAGGTTTGGAGGCAACCAGTAACATCAACGACAGTGAAAAAATTGTAAGCGAACTACTGGAAACAAAATTCAATCTACGCAATGCACACAGTAACCTGGAAATCTTGGGAGTAGACAAAAATATCTACAAGATAACGATACGAAACACTGAAGACAAAAACTTAATTATGTTAAACAAAAAATCAGCGCTAAAGGGAACAAAGATATTTGTTGAAAGCGATCTTACCGAATCCCAGGCTCGTGAAAGATGGAACCTCAGGAATGCGGTAAAATCGAAAAGAGAAGCCGGCTCATCTGTAAAATTTTACTGGAATAAAGTGAACGTCGATGGCAAATGGATGGCCTGGGACGAGGGCACTCAGGAACTTATTCCGACACAACCGCCGAACAAGAACAAAACTCGTCAAGAAAACAAAATCACAATGATGGAGCAACAATAACAAGAAGCGAATTCTCTTAGTCTAATCGTATGGAATGTCAGAGGAATAAAAAACTTTTATAGTCAATCACAACTCAACGCACACGACATCATGTGCCTCATTGAAACATGGACCATGAGTGAAGTCCCACTAAACGCTTGGACAAACAACTACGATCTAACCTGGATAAACGCAACCAAGGACAACGTACACGGGCGTGCCAGTGGTGGAATGTTAATACTGTTAAATAAGAATCTTGATAAAACGATAGTACACATGTCATATAACAACTGTTTTGTGCGTATAGTAAATCGGAGTAGTGTATTCATAGTGGGTTTCACGTATCTTAGGCCAAGTGACGAGCACTTTAATAATGACCTAAAAAACTTCAGTGAGGTAGCAGAAAGCATAGTGAATCAATTTCCGTCAGAGCCAATTTATTTGATGGGAGACTACAACGCGAGGATAGGTAACCCTATCCAAATACCTGATGAAATTCTAAGTGAAACAAATCTTACCGGAGATGGAACGTTTTCCGACTGTACGCTCAACAAAAGAGGGGAAGCAGTAAATAATTTTATTGACACTAATAACTTCATAGTAGTAAATGGTAAAACTGTAAGTGATAGTCCGGCGAAACCAACCTTCACCGGTAAGGGAAGTAGTATAATTGATCTCGCGTTGTCTAATGAATTAGGGCTTGAAAAAATTCAGGATTTTGAGGTACTTTATAATATTAATTTTTCTGATCATTTTCCAATCAAACTTGTTTTAAATGGTAATAGTATAGTCAGGGCGAGACCAAGTAAGCAAATCAAATATTGTTGGGATAACAATTATAAACTCATGTACAAACAACACTTAAGGTGGTCGCCGCTCGTGGGTCTAAATACGGAAATAGAAACGATAGACGAAATTGAAAAAAGGTTTCACCTGGCTATCACCCAATCAGCATATGAGCTGAATATGGTGCGTGAAGTACGTAATATAAAAACAGACGAAAAGCAACCATGGGTAGACAAAGAATGTAAAGAGTTAAAGAAAAGTGTAAATTGTAATCTGAGAATTTATAGAAAAAATAATTTTAGGGAACAGGATAGAATTAAGTACCGAGAAACTTTAAAATGTTATAAAGCCCTATATGAATGTAAGCGTAAAGAATATTTTGTGAAGTTAGCAGAAAAAATTAACGATGCTAGGAACGCCCAAGAATTTTGGAAAGCGCTAAATAAATACAGGGTTAAAAAATATGTACCACCAGAAATAACAGGTAAACAATGGATTAGCTTTTATGAGAAGATGCAAAAAAAGATAGAACCAAATAGTAATATATATTCGGGAGTATTAGATCCTTACCTGGACGAGGATTTCACTATAAAAGAATTAAATAAAGTACTTAATAAGTCGAAAAACGGTAAATCGCCTGGGGAAAATAAGATCACAAATGAATTTTACCGGAGTTGCTCGCAAAACTGGAAATATTACTTACTTAGTCTTTTCAATAAAATTTTGCGCGATGAAATTGTCCCTGAAAGCTGGTCCAGTATAATCTTAACAATGTTGTTTAAAAAAGGTGATAAGAAAGACCCAGCGAATTACAGGGGAATTTCTCTGGTTAATCATATAACAAAGCTTTTCACATCTTTATTGGCTGAAAGGCTATATACTTGGGCAGAAAAATGTAAAATACTACCTGAAGGTCAGGCGGGTTTTAGGTCAAACCGAAGTTGTATGGACAACTTATATGTACTGTTTGAGTTAATCCATGCAAAACTGAGGCAAAAAAAGGGTACATTATTTATCATATTCGTGGATTTAAAAAGAGCATTCGACACAATAATACATAGGTATTTCTGGGCAAAACTTTTAAATATGGGCGTTAGTGCAAAGTATATAAGGATACTGAAGGACCTCTATGGTAAGGCGCATATAAGAATAAAAACTCCAGAGGGTCTAACGGATAGGATAGATATAACGGAGGGGGTACTACAAGGAGAAATCCTTAGTCCCCTTTTGTTTATTCTCTTTATCGCGGACATGGAGGAATACTTCCGGGAAGAAGGCCTCTATGGCACAAGTTTAAACATTCTAACTGACGTACTATTACTTCTATATGCTGACGACCTAGCAATAATTGCAAATAATAAAGCTGATGTCGCGAAAAAACTTAAAATTCTACACAAATACTGTGAAAAAAATGGGTTAACTGTAAATGTAGACAAATCTTATATATTGTACTGCAGAAAAGCAGGAAAGACACCAAAAAATCTTAAATTCTATTACAATGCAAAAAACATAGAAATAGTGTCAAATTTTACATATCTTGGGATACCTATATCAGCGTCAGGAAGGGGGCGCTTGGCAATGACGAGTGCAATAAGTAAAGCAAGAACTGCAATAGGCGCCGTAAACACAGTTATTTATAAAGCTAGAATGTATGATTTTGATAGTATTAACACACTATTTGATAGTATGATTTCTTCGATAGCACTATATGCAGCCCCTGTGTGGGCTCTCAGATACATAAACGAAATTGATAGCCTCACCACTGAATTCTATAAGAAGATATTATGTATAAAACGTACAACTCCGAATAATCTGGTAAAGTATGAGACAAACAGAATTGATTTAGCGTATAATATTTGGAAGCTCACATGGGGCTGGATAGTAAAAGTACTAAAGATGGAAGAAAATAGATACCCATTGTTATGTCTTAAAAAACAGATAGAGCTATATAAAAGCGGTTATGAATCTTCTGAATATAATTGGTTTACCGAGGTTGGCAAGTTTATAAAAGCAATAGATGAAAGGTATATGTGTGTGCTTGACTCGTTTGACGGTAGAGAGTGGGAGAGAGTAGGTAAAATTCTGTTAAGAAAGTACAAACAAACCTTAACAGACAAAATAAAAGCGCCAGTTAACAGAATTGCCTATCTAGAAACCCCAGATTTATACAACAAACCAAGTAATCAATATCTTCATAGTAAGGTCCCGCTAAAGATTAAAAAAGTTATGGCACAACTTAGAACGGCAAATAATTATGGTTTCAGTCTATATGTAAACAAAAAAGTGAATAAGTTTAACCCATTCGAGCCGTGTCCAACATGTCAGGATGGAGCATTCGATACTCTTAAGCACTTTCTTATGGAATGCCCATTGTACCGGGATATAAGAGGCAAGTTTGTGAATAATATAAATGTTACAATCAATAATCTTAATGTCGTCGAAGTATGTCAAATGAACAATCCAATTCAACTTAATAAAATTTATGTTTATGTTGAACAATTATGTAGGCTAAGAGAATTACGCATTTCTAACAACAATATTCTAGATTAAGCGATTTATAATTAATTAATTAGTAAGTTAAGCTAAGAATCAAAATGTACAACTCCGAACTCAATTTGTAAACATTAGAAACATCTAATAAGGCAAATAAAGAATCTATCTATCTATTATCATTTTATCGCAGCTCAAAAAGAGTTTAAAAACGGGAGGTTCAAAGGCTGGCTCACGGTCAGCCCAAACCCGCTTGTTCAGAATTGGGTTCTAATAAAAATACACAAAAAATGGTCTTTTCATTAAATCATTCTCAGAAAGCTACCTTGAAATAAGAAGATAATGACAATTTTTGTGTATCGTCTGAAAAAGTTTCATTAAAAACGTAAACGATCTGAAATGTCATGTTCTCACTTTCAGCGTTACCAGAGCCAACGACGTGGACGTAGTGAGAAATGGCTCCATCTTTTTTTGTATTTTTTTTTTGCATTTTTGTATTTTTGTGTGTTTTTTTTCGTATTTTTTTGTAATGTTTTCTAATATTTTTATTATTTATAGTAGGTATTTATTTCCTCCACATTCCTTTGCTTATATAGGTAGATAATATTTCTCTCTTCTATGTTTTTGAAATCAATATATTTTCAACGTTTATCTGTTAAATAATTGGGTTATCAATAGGATGTTGCGTTTTGAAGCAAAATTTTGTTTTTAGTGCCACAATAAAATCTTTTAACACACTTTTGAAACACCATCGTCAACAATCTCCGCTTTATCTTTTTTTCGATAATACATACACGAACAAGTGGGGTTTGATAATTGTGCTCTTTTGCACGCTTTCGCGCTTACGACGCATATCATTGTACATATACCAATACAATCCGGTCTTCGTATAAGCCGTGTAGTGCTCACCTTCATAATGTGCTAATCCAGCAAGACCATATACATTACCGCCTAATGATATTGTCGGTGATATAGATTCGAGTCGGTGAGAAATGGTCTTTTTTCTTGCCTCATAATTTTCATCAGTTATAACTGACAGATCCAGCAGTATATGCGGGCTGTATACGACTTGATCCTCCAGAATATTTTTGCACCTTATGCAGATTCTTCTTGTCACCAAAGCATTATCGATAGCTTCTTGCATCATATGAAATCCGTCGTTCAACAATATATCAACGTTAACAGAGATTGTAACGCAAGGATGACTGTTTTGATAGCCGCACGCACATGAAGAATTTTTTGTACAACTTGGCTGTTGAGCAAAAAGGTAATCGTCCAAGTGGCTAACATTGCAATGGACATCTAGACGCGTTATTGTTCTAGTGAACAAGATCTTTGCATCTTCAAACAAGTTCAATTTCAACAGAATATTAGCTCTTTCCACGTAATGTTTGCGATTGATTTTCTTCTCTTTCAGCACTGTGAGAGCCAGTTGAATGAGTGGACTTGAGGATGAGGCAATTTCATCGTGGTAACTCTTGTGACACGCAATACTACTCAAAATTACTTGGAATATCGAATCGAAAGGACATGTTCTAATGACAGAAATGCTTATCTTTTTGATAGTCATGCAACCTTTCAGAAGACCATTTTGAAACATTGGTAGCTGTGGATTGCGTATGTCCTTAATGTAGTCCCATTCTGTGCATTTGTCGAGACATGTCTGCTGATATCTTTTTTTGGGAATGTGTTCTTCATCAGTTATCTTATCTATATTAATTTTTTCGGCTTTATTTCCCCAATTTTCGTTAATATTCCACTGCTCAAATTCAATAGGCGTGCTGGTTTGGCGGTTTTCATCGATAGTGAATGTTGAAGCATTCCCTACAAGACTGTTCGTAGATTCTATTACATTTGTCTGGCATTGCATCCGACTGCCACTGAATGGTTGACAAGTTGTTGTTTCGAAATAACATGACTCCCATCAATCTCAGATAAGAAATCAGTGCCATGATCTTTATTTTTACTGAAATCAGATTCTTCGAATTCGCTCGCAGAAGAATAAATGTTAACAGGTACGTCTGATTTTTTCTTTGATTGCCCTTGGTTCTGGGCGCTAATTGTTATCCTATCGCCCTCGTTTGATGCAAGCTTTACCTTACCATCTAGATGCTCGTCAATATGTTGTAAAACGAATTTGTCGGGGTGAGTTGGTAGGATGCCTTTCAACGATCTTTTCATGTCACCAATCTCTGCTTCTACGGCAGAAGATGTAGCAATAATTTCACCCCGTTTGAAGTGAAGTCGCATTATACCGGTCCACAGCGATGCGTAGGGCATAAGTTGTTTTTTGAATCACTTGGCGAATTCAGGATCGTAGCAACCGTTTATTATACTTCCGCTTTTCGATTTTTCAGCAAGATTTTGTGCGGTGCGATAAATTGTATCCGCCCACATTTTCCAATCAGTATCGGAAGCATGATCGTTCTGTGAATCATCGTCTCTATCTTGATCGTGTTTTTCTTGGCAGCCTTCATTAGCCAGTCCATTGCAGTGATCTTCTTCGTCACTTAGAGATGTGCCGCGTATCACATCGTTTATCAATTGTATTTGTATTTCAGAATGTACTGCCACGTTATTATTCATATAACCAATGAATTCGCTCCAAGATACTACGAGTACTGCTTCGAAGAAGTCAGCCAGGGTTCTTAGATTCGACATCTGATAGGCCTGCGCTACGCAACGCTTGTACAAATTACGAACAGCGGGACCTCTACCATGTAAGCATTTCCACCTAGTCACCATGTGTACTAGGTGACTCACATCAAGTCGTATATAAGTTTTTGGAAGTGTACCTTGATGTAGTACTGCAACGCCATAGCATCTCTGCAAGTAGTCCTGAAGATCATGGCACATACCAAAGACTTTGGCAACTGCGATTAGAAGAGCCCATCCAAAATCTGTTACTACGATCGACGGAATAGGTGCACCTTTCGTGAGGATATACCACAAGAAATAGCCTATTTCTAGAGCAGTTTTATCTGCAGATATCATCTAAAATACCGGAACACTACCTTTATCGGTAATGACCATACACTGGTATAAGAATATTGCTGGATCGTGCTTTCCTTCTCGTTTAGCAATCCCACCAGCCGCATCAATAGTGAAAATTGCGTCAGAATTTTTTTTACAGCGTTCGGTATAAATCTGCTGTTGCTCCGGCGTCCAATAAATGCAATAGAATTTTTCAAGGCCTATTTTATGAATAGTGCCTGCATGTTTCCCATTTTTGGAATGATGGTATAAGTTCAAAGCCAGATTACCAAAACATAAGCCATGAATCTTCAGCAATTGCTGCTCTTTCGCCTTACGTAAGACTTCTCTACTTGGGAGTATTGGGGGATCTTTATCGCCAAATTCTTTTACACGCTTCGCTTCTTCGTAGCCATACGTAACCGCTGCTTTGCGTTGCTCTATCAAGCGGGTAGCTATTTTTTCACGTCTGTCCCCTCGTAGATGTCGTTTCTTCTCACCTGAATGGTGGTTTGGAGAAATATCTTTTATCTCGACTTCAAATACCACATCGACATCCTTGGCCGGTTTATTGCACAAGATACCGTGGATGGTGGGTTGGCATTCTAAAAATTTGCCATCAAACTTTGCATAAGCTTTGGCATTCGCACTAGGGTGAACGATATTATTTTTGAACGAAGTAACACAATCTATCTTGTGTTGTTGCCATATTCGTTTAGCGATTATATCCGTCCAACCCTCCCTAAATTTCGAAAATATGCGGCCAGAATACAGTTTTTGAACAGGTTTCATTAGCTGATATTTTTCAGATGATACGACGATTTTGATTTTCTTTGAATACGTCATGTCAAATGTATTCGTCAAATTGCCTAGACTCATATCAGTACTTAGTGAACTGTCGTTGGTTTTAGGGATTTCAGTGGTCTTATTTGATAAATTAAATGCTTTCTGGACAAAGCTACGAAACCCGTTGCGATCCTCTTTTAAAATACAGTAAACATGCTTTGGTGTAATCTTTGAACCGCGATCATTCATGCGTTGAGAAATAATTGCATAAACATTATGTGCAGGTTTGTATAGGAGACCGGTATCGTCGATCGCTCGACAGTCGGTTTGTAATAATATTTTATGTAGAATATCCTTGTCACACATTTTTTTTTGTAGAATCGCGATCAATATTGGATTATTTATGCAATACCTATAGATCCATCCAAAGTTGGTTTAGAAGACAATTTTTGTTGACTCTATACCATGACATATCACCTACAACAACAATGGCAATACGTTGTTACGAAAGCAAAAAATAAGAAGAAATGGATTGAGAGAAGAATACACATGAAAAATGTAAAAAGAACGGCGTATAACCGATCGTGAGAAGTAGTGAGCGAAGGGTATGTTTTGTGTGCAAGCGCTCAAAACCTGCCACTACAAGAAAGTGTGCAAATTGTGACGGATGATGAGCAGTTGAGTGAAATGAGTGACTGTCGCGCAGTGCGGTTCGCGCAACTTTAGCGACGGCGGCGGAGTGGGGACAGCAGCCGGAGCTCAGTGACAGAGGGACGCAGAGAGCCGATGCACACTTGAAATAAAAGAATTTAGAAATAAGAATTAGGCAGAGAGCGCGCAGAACGAAGAAACTCTCCCTTTTTTTTAGCTATTGCTCGGAGCACAACTTCCCCGTATGTGCGACGTGCGCTGTTGCTCTACTGCGACCGTTTATTTTTACTGATTGATATTTTATTTTATTTACTTCATCATTTTGAATTACTGTTGCAAAACATATTTGCGATGTAAATAAGTTAATTAACTGTAGATTCTCGAAAGAAATAAAGTGAACAGAATACATAATTATAGTAGATGAATCGAAGAAAATTAAATGTATTCAATAATACATAAAGGGCGTTTCACCCAGCGTAACATTATTATCTGCAGATGAATTCGTCTGCGTAACAGGATTGATAACAACGCAAAAACAAATAAAAATGGATAACCGAATTTTTAACACTAGAATCCCCGGCGTTGGCTATATACCCAGAAGTACCGCGTGGTCAAAATGACCCACGCGGCCACGGTCGTTTTTCATTGTTTCTGACTGTTTTAAGGCTGGTATTTCTGATGTTTGTTATATTCTAAATGTATTTAAGGTAAGAGTATTCCCTCGACCGTAGCGTTTCGAAGCGCCCACGCTTTTATCCGTCTTCACTGCCTCACTCAGACTGAATATCTGCGTCCACAAAATACCCATGTATGAAGAGAAAAGAGTACCAAATGCGGTACCCTTTGACCTAACCTAATCTTCATGTGAGGCCAAATAAGCTGCAAGTGACATCATGTCACTAAGTTGCCAAGTAATATACCAATCCCATCGAAAAAAGCCGTGAAAATAGGCGCCGAATACATAAAATTAGCCGTGAGTCGTTTTGATCCGTGCAGTACTTACAGGTAAAAGGACGCGTATTTCGAGCAAAAATTATCCAAAAAAAATTTTTTTACGGCTACTTGTTTGCATTGATTAATGATTAAAAGTCACGGAACGATTTTTTCCTCGGGTTATTTTCACGCCCTGCGGCCAAGAGCAAAGTAGGAAATGGGTCTAAATGACTCACCCGGATCTTCTAGTGTTAAAATAAAAAATTGAATAAATAGTAATATCTCCGAAAGTTGACGAGGAAACAAGTTTGGCATAGTCTTCATGCTACGATAATATCGTCCATTCTTACCTCTTGGGTTGGAATATGAACGAGCATTTCACTTTTTCGGATCTTCTTCGGTTTATTTGTTGTAAATAATTGACATAAATAATTCGGGAGGCCGGAACTCTTCGCCTCGTAGTTGGAAAAAGCGAGTACTACGATGATATCGTCCGTTCTTTCTTCTTGGGTTGAAATACGAACCAGCATTTCACTTTTTCGGGTCTTCTTCGGTTTATTTGTTGTAAACAATTGACATAAATAATTCGGGAACAACCATGTTTTTATGAAATGCCAGCACATGAGATGCTAGGTTCACACACGTCTCGTCAACAGCATCTGATAATGAATGCGATCCCGATAAACATTGCTGGTAAATAAATCGTAAGAAATTCGTCGAAAAATAACGTTGTATATGTATAGTTGAATAATCGTTCAGCACATACGTTTTTTCTCGTGAAAAATGTCCGCCCTGATATAGGTTTTTTCGACTGCGCTCATCAACGTTTTCTGTTAGTGATTATGATCCGGATATTCCACGGTTGAAGTAAACGTCGAAATTACGGTTTTCGGAAACGTAATGAAACAAGTATGAAAGAACGCAATTTAAATGTTAACGTAGACGTTTAATATATACCTGTTATAGCCACCATTTGTCGTGGTTCAAACACGTTTAATAAGCGTGTTCATTGGAAAAAATTTTTTATAATAATACACGTACTTAATGTGTGTTGATTTAACGTAAAAACGATATCCGTAAACAATTATTATACGTTTAATTGAATACACTTAATCGAATATCACGCGGTTCCGATAAACGTGTAACAACCAACTTGAGAATATGTTTTCGGTATAATTTTTCATGTACTATATTAATACACAAGCTGTTAAAAGCTTCTTGTATGGTCAATATGGACTTATCTCAGGGGTTAGATGATACAGCAACGCTCACATTCTTAGCTATTTCAGTAATGGTAACTTGCACCAATTAAATGATATTAATTATTTTACATCCACACCTATGTATTCTTATGAGAAATACAGGACAACTAAATGAGATAAAGCACACACCTTTGCGAAACATGATATATATTTATTATAAGGTACTTTCATCCAAGGCAACAATGACAATAGTTACATTGCACACGTATCGAAATATCCGCTTTAACAATGTATCCGAAACATAACAGTAGTTTTTTATATACCAGTTTGTCTGTATCGTTGATGCGGACATTTTATTATGCCAACGATGTGACTGTGTGAATGTTGACTGGGATGTATAAATAAACATACAGTCTTTTACATATACGCATACCTCAATTGTACAGATGTACTCACAAGAGTATAGAAGTATAGCAAATAGTAAAATTAAGTAAACATGAACAAACAAAAACTTATATCCGATACAAGAGGTTTGATAACAAATAAAACATGAAACAAAATAATCATACAATGATTATACCCTAACGAGGAAAATTGTTAACTTTCATCTCGGGACTAGGTAAAAAATCACAATCCTGACAAAGTAAAATAATCAAAAGTATTGGCACATTATTTCAACACAGAACACAGATGCTATAGAGGGCGTCTTCTAGGTACGCAGTACGCAAGTTTTAACCAATATTGGACCGCAGTTGGAGTATTAACTTTCCTGATATCACTGCTAATCCGTGAAACTTGACTGGGATGTAATATATACACAGTCTTTTACAAATACCTACATTGCATAGATCAGTTATATCGAAGGCTCACATAAACACGGACGTGCACTGACCTCGGAAGTTGGTCAAATTAGACTGATTCACTGATCGCGTGAGCTGAGAGCCTTCGCGAACGGTGGTGGGGGGGCATTCTGGCGCGTCGTCCTCGGCTCTCAGCGTGCAGGAACCGTACGAGTTACAACACGCTGACCTAGCGAGCCAATCAGAGGCAGAAGAAGAGGCGCGAGTATTTCACGCTAGGACATTCTCGATTCTTCGCGACCGCTTGTCGTTTGACACATGCGCTCATTATACGTATATGTAACATCCATGGTACACGAGCTTCATCTACGGCCACTCGCTTTCCTAGCATGGGTTATTCCAATATATACATTATGGTATAGGAAAATGTATGTTTTACAATTAATAAAGACGCCGCGAAGGGATGCACTTATATGTTCAACTACGTAATTTCTTGGTGACCTTTGTAAAAAAATCTGTTCATCGATTTTTCAACTTTTTTTCCTATGTTGGGGAATTAACAATAACACAAGGAAAAGAATTTGAAAAAATGGAGGTAACATATTGTTCTACTTTACAATATTACGTAGAATAAAATTATCACTTCTAGTGTTATGTCACCTGAATTTTTTCATATTTTTGATGATACTTACTAGTTTATCGAATGAAAAAAAAGATTGGAAATCGAATGACCAGTTGTTTACAAAATTTAAGGTAATCAGAAAAACGTGCTGAGGAGGATAACGAAACGTTGAATTTTAGTCACTGCTAACATGAGAAAAACTTGAATATAATGATTATAGTTCCAAATTCAAACATCGCAATATGTAAGTAAATGATGTAAAAGTTGATTCCTGCCCTCACTATGTTGAAACGGGTAGTATTCTTGGATATGAAGGTCAGAAAGGTACGAAACAAATCTTGTTTACGTTTCGGCCCGAGTAGGTATATAATTCTGTGTATCGATATGACAAGTCTATGTACGACGTAATTTTCACGTATTACATGTGATCAGTAGATCAAAAGTGTATTGACTTAATTATTAAACAATTAATGAGAACATATTGGCAAGGTATGGTAACTATACGAAACGTTAAACTTGTGTTACTGGTGAAGGAATAAAATATGTATATTAGCTGTTCATGAGACTAGAAATATAATGGATTTTACCACACGTTTATACTACGGATCTCGCTTACCACAATAAAACGTTGACGATGGAACGCATAAATTTTGTATTTTAATACCTACAAATATACCGATTTTTAACGAATTTAAATTGACAATTGAGCTAGTAAACAAAACGTTGATTATTAGTCTAGAAACCGTTGTTTAAATGTTGTAGAAAAGCAGTGAATGAAACGTTAAACTTGTGTTACCGGTGAAGGAATGAAACATGTATATTAACTGTTCATAAGACTAGAAATATAAACGGTTTTACCACACGTTTATACTACGAATCTCGCTTACCACAACAAAACGTTGACGATGAAACGTAGAAAATTTGTATTTTAATATCTATAAATATACCGGTTTTTAACGAATTTAAATTAGCAATTGAACTAGTAAACAAAACGTTGATTATTAGTCTAGAAACCGTTGTTTAAATGTACGTGTAATGAAAATCGTATAATATTTATGGAGAGACAACGATTAATATTTTACTGAAAAATTACCGTATATCGAACACGGTAATATTTTCTACCTATACCATAATTATACGACCTTAACGTTTCTTCAACCACATTTTAACCGGCTCATGTTTACTGGGATTTAGCTTCTGTAGATGATTTTGCAATAGTAGATTGTTTTTTGGTTCGCCAGCTAATAGCACTGCCTTGCATCAGGAAAATGTACCCTATAATTGACTTATAATCAAATTTATCTGCTGCATAACTAGCATCACAATAGCCAAATATGTCAGTTTTGCTTTCAACATTGAATGTTAGACTTATATCAGATGTACCTTTGATATATTTCATTACGTTTTTCACTGCCTGCTAATATTCTTCACTATAGCAGGTATTACATCTACTTAACAAGCTTATTCCATAGGCAATATCAGACCGGGTAGCTTGAAATAGGTACATTAGTGATCCAATAGCATTCTGATAAGGTCTCATTCGAAGTCTTGATATTTCATCTGGCTTTTTCTGCCCTATATTCGGTCTTGCAAGGAAGGTATCCCAGCCCGAACTCTCCGATTTGATTTTTTTGTAATATGTTATAGTAGATTGAAAACTAAGCGACACATATTTTTTTTATCGGCCATGAAACACTTTAAGGGGGTGAAACCACCCGTCAAAGTGAGGCATATCAAGAGGCGATTTGGCCGTTTCACCAACAAGACCATAATATTGTTTAACCAATCCAACTGGAAAAGTTTTCTCATGAAGAGAAATGAAAAATGTATTTTTCTCAAAACAAAAAAAAAAATCAAGGAAGTGAGCCAGCCCTAAATATAATCACATTCAAGCAAAACATTGTCAAGTTCAAGTCTAAAATTCTGAAAAAATATATATTACGTATGAATACAAAAGAAAATTTACGTGTTTTTGGATTTTCCCGAAAAAAAATATTGGCCGGGGTAACTAACCCCGAACGCTGTTTATCTTGCGCGTATGCACAAAATCGTCAAATTTAAGTCTGAAAATCTAAAAAAATATATAAAGCGTATGAACATGATGGAAATACGACATATATTCGGATTTTTTCGAACAAAAATATTGGACGGGGTAACTACCCCTAAACTCTGTATATCTTGCGCGTACGCGAAAAATGGTCAAATTCAAGTCTAAAAATCTGAAAAAATATATATTGCGTATAAACACCAAGGTTATAAGACGTATCTTTGGATTTTCTCGAAAATAAATATTGGACGGAACTACCTCTAAAATATTTTGAATTGTTAGCGTTTTTTGATTTTCTCACTGTATCATCAAAGGCTCAAAAATTAATCATCGGGAACGAAGACAATGTCGGGAACACAGACAGTGTCCCCAAACCAAGAAGCTGATGATAATGGATTAGACGCAATATTGTATTATGCTGCGATAAATTACTCTTGAAGTGATAGTCTACACTAGAACCTCAAACCGTAAGATAATGAAAATAATAAATTCGAATTTTTAAAGGTTCTAGAGTAGAATATCACTCTAAGAGTTATCGCAGCATGACACAATATTGCGTCTTATCCATCATCAGCAGCTTCATTATCAACGCAATCATTTATACATAAGATAACATATTTGCTTCCACAGTGTGGAAATATTAACTGCATAGTGGTTGTTTCGAGAAAGTAGCTCATGTTTTAAATTTTATTTGTGAGTTCTGCAAAGTCAGCCCTACGTCAAAGTGAGCAGTTCGTTTTCAGAGAAAATTTTATATTTTATATAAGTTTATGCGCAGAAATCGTAAATTTCTCATTCAGAAAACAGTTAAACATTTTGTAAGTTTTTCAAATTTTCGACAAGATATTCTCATATAGAAATAAGTTGAATAAAGAGACGAATTGAAATAATATTTTTTGTTCATTGTTATTAATTGAAAATCAAGTTCTTGTCGTATTACTATTATATTATTCTATTTTGTCTTGTGAATTATTTTTGATGCCTCTAACAAGTGAATTGAAATTTTTTTTTGGTTCGTAACGATACGTGGGTCCATATATATATATATATACATATATATACATATATATATATATATATACATATATATACATATATATATATATATATATATATATATATATATATATATATATATACATATATATACATATATATATATATATATATATATATATATATATATATATATATATATATATATATATATATATATATATATATATATATATTGTGACGGGACGCCTGGCTGGCGTACTGACACCTGCGGTTCAGCGCGAGCCCCCTAATATTTTGCTTGGTAAACCCACGCCAAATCTAACTGTCCACTCGATAACCCCGCCACACACCGGGAACCCAATCAAATCACACGATTTACCATACCCCTTCTTCAGGGAACGCGACCAATCTCTATCCGCGAAAACGGCGTAACTAGACAATAAAAGTATATAAGACGAGCGCAAACGCGAATCAATCAATCTATCACCAATTGAGTAACCGCCAGGATAGATCATCGCAGACTTCCACGAGAAGACCCATACTTCCCACATCCACGAGGAGCCGGACACCAAGGACCCACGATCAGGAGACGTGGAGTACCCGTGCAAGGAATCCTCAACACGACTTCCCATCAAAGGAGGGCATTCAGCGTACTAATAAATCCTATTTGTTTTCAATAAAATAAATTCCTTAGGTACCAGGGAGCCGTGTCTGAGTGAAGAACAGCATTGCGTCTGACCTCATAGCTCAGATACGGTGATCGTCTCACAATCCCCCGACCCGTAGGTAGGACACCTGAACCCGTCGAGAGTCACGGTCATAGCGACTGAAAGTCTTAATACAGGTGAAGGTACATTTGCGTAGAATCCCCTTGCCTTTAACTACCACGCTAGTAATATCCAGTCTTGCCATACGCAAACTGAATCACTATCAAAGTCCTTCTGACTACTATGCTATCACTCACGTGATATTCTGTTTCAGTACTATCTAAACGAATAATTACAATAATTAAATCAACCGTCAGCGACGATTCCTCATTATCAAATACCGTCCCTCTGACGACCAGGCTATCACATAAATAATGTTGAGTCTACCCATAGGTAAACCGAACTACCATCCAAGTCCTTCCGACTACTGTACTAGCACACGAATAATATTCTGTCTTAGTTCCCACTAAACGAATCATTATCCATCACCAAAACCGACTAGTCAACGATCCAGAATAATCAAATACCGTCCCTCTGACCAACACGTTATCACGCAATTAATAGTCTTGCCGCAGGTAAACTTCATTAATATCAGAGCAAATAAGGAAGAACTATCCCTTTCTAAATTATCGAAAATCTCTTAGAGATTACCAGAAGAATAAGTTCACAACCTTTCATCCTGTCTCTTATCCCGCCTCACGGGAGTAAGACATTGACGTATCATTGCTATATTTCCTTGCCCGAAATAAATAATGTCGCATCACGAGTCAACCACTCAGAGCGATCTATCTGTGCGTGCTTCACACTCACAGATCAAGTTTGACCCTCAACCGTTTACACGGCCTATGATGATGGGTCTATTCCACTCGTGCCTGTGCACATGAGGGTGAGAAAACAAATTCTGAGGCTATCTCGAAAAACCAAGTTGGAGTGGTCAAACTATTGGGGCTGTTCCCGGAGTTAATCAGACAAATAACAAGCATCCTTCTCCACCTTCCTTCCGTGTCCAGAGACCGAATCCTGCAGCTCTATTCCAGAGACAGGAAACTCTCAAAACAAATACATCTTTTGAGTATGCGCTAAATATCACACATAGCGTGTGAAGTTTTGGCGAAACAAAGCCCGCGAATAAACTGTACGTCTCATTGGCGAAAGCCTGCAAACTTGAAACGTTTCAATATATATTCAAAAATACGCGCCCAAGCAAAGGAATACATAAATCACAAAGGCAAAAGTAAACAGTATTTGTGGAACGATCTTGACCAGACGTTACGGCAAACGACGGACGAATCTCTCTCTCTGCTAGAGGACGTCACGACGTGAGGTCGTCTCGGACACTCACATGCTGACTCAGATTCAATTTCCAATTTCACATAACTCGGACAGAATCCGTTTCGTTCAAAAAACTTTGTTGATTGTGACGAACCATCGACTTCACCAACTTCATCTCGGAGCCTGTGGGCCATTGAAAATCAGGAGTTGCATCCCGGTGAAATTCAGTGACGACTCATTGCCGGGGACCCGCCGCCAAAATCCAGGAAATCATCTCCGGAGCCGCTGAGCCACCCACAATCAACAAAAGGACTGCGAGCTAAGTTAACCCGACATCGAATCGTAGGCGTACTGTGCCACATTCGATGTTTCTGCGAAGCTTGAATAGCATCTGATAGATTTACCAAAAATTTCTTTTTATGTCACATGATTTTCATTTTGAGTTTCTTGATAGTGAATCCGAGTAAAATCAATTACCAGTTTCTCAATCATCTCTAGAACGTAACCTCCATGCAGGGGCATTTTTATTTTTTACGTGTTCGAATGAATCAGGTGTGAATGCTTGTTTTTTTTTATCTCAAGCCATTGTAAGGTCCCACAGTGCGTGTTGCACTCCGAAAGTGATATACTCGTATATATATTCCGTAATTGCAACATAAATCAGATACCTTCCGTCATAATTTTTCGAATATTCTGTTTGGCCTCCTCACCCAATCCGAATATCCACATTCATCTCAATTATTCAAATGTCAACAAATTGTGGCGAGAATCACGGAATTTAAGCCGAAGAAGAATCGTCACAGGTTAATATTAAATTAATACTTTAAAATTATGGGATATAAATGTCATTTTTCTGATGCAATGTGAAGATGTGTTCAACAAACAAAATAACACGGTGGCTAACTAATTATTAAATTCATTGCATTATAAATATTGAATAACAATATCAAAATTCTAAAGCGTGGCAATAAGTTTAATTTTTATTGTCTCTCGTCTGTCTTTGAGTTATTACAACACATTTTTTCAGCAATACTGAAGATGAAAGTAAATACTATAAATGTCGTTAATCTTTTGCTTGGCGTATTTCAATCACTAAATGCAGAAGAGACTCCGATAAATCGAAGGGAAAATGAATTAAAAGAGAACATCGAAGATATTTTATTGGTCGCGATAAATAAATTTAATGGCGTGGAAATGACAATTGAAAAATCCCTAGATTTTCAAGAACCATACATAGATACTAATACCCAAATAATAGAAGATGACATTATGCATACTTTAACTATCCAGCCCGTGCCACCTACAAATGAGTGTACGAAAGACAAAGAAGATGTATCGTATGATTACTAATCAAGAGCTGTAGATTTCTGGAGAAGTGGACGAAAAAGAAATTTACGCATTGACACTGTAAGAAAAAATTTTCAAAGCGTAAAATCTATAAATCAACTGCGACGATGGGCTCATTTATTAAAAAAAGGTGACACTTATAGAAAAAAAATCGGTAGAATTTTCGACATTACGTTTAATAATTTTAAAGCAGCTGTCGACGCCGGTTTCATAGTTCGTGATAATGATTTACGCAAATGAGCCTTACAAGCCCAGAAAGAAATTGGCCATGAAGATTTCCGATTTACAGCTTCAAAAAAATGATTGAATCAATTTAAACACGCATACAGAATAGTATCTAGGAAAATCAATAAATTTATCGCTAGAAAAACTTCAGAAGATGCTGAACGGTTAAAAGTGAAAGCAGATGAATTTGTGGCTCATGTTAAACACGATATAGCAAATTTTGGAATTCAAAATGTGTACAATTCCGATTAAAGCGGATTCCAGCTGGAGATTCATTCAGGAAGAACTTTGGCTATCCAAGGAGAAAAGCAAGTACAGTACGTACGGATAGTTCCGTCCAATATTTTTTTTCGACAAAATCCAGAAACACGTAAATTTTCTTTTGTGTACACTAGGGGCTTCGCGCCTCACTATTTCCTTATATAGTGTCTGTTAAACCGGTGAATTTATTTGTGCTGATTTGATGACAGGTCTGCAACTGTTGATCGGTTGTTTCCGATCAACCTGACATTCGACATTGCTATTGGCTCCCTATGCAGGTCTGCTCAGATTGTTTTCGTAAACGAATCCACTCACATGTACAAAACCCCCGATGTCATGCATCCCCAATTGCATTTGGCGACTTATTTTGCTATAGTTATTCTTTTCCCCATAGTAGAAGAAATTCATAACTTTGCTATAAGTAGAATTTCTATGGCTTCAGACAAATTGAAAACTCGTTATGATATTCGAGCCAGGGATATAAAATTTAATCCCGGAGATTCTGTCTGGAACTTTCAACCTCGAAGACAGAAAGGACGATATCCGAAACTACAAAGAAACTGGGAAGGCCCTTACTTAGTGGTTAACCGGATCAAGGATTTACAGGATCCGAAAAAACCTATTTCTTCTCTGATATAACTCTCCTCGAGTTCTGTTTCATTACTACTACTGACATGTTTTGCCAGTATGATATATTTCAAACAATACTCAGTCTCACCTCTACGTGTCGATCTTGAGTGCCGTATACACGATACGACGGTGCGCGAAAAAGACAATTCCCGTCGGGAATCATCTTGATAATTCTCGTTTGCATGTTTATTTTTTGCGTGTCAGAAGCAGATACCTATAAAAATATTTGTCAAAGACTGTCATAAACAGCCGATGACAGCTGTCAAAGGAAGTTTTGTTTGCTAGATGCTTTTTGTTTTGTTTTCGGCATCTCACCCCACCGCCAACTTCATGCATATACTATTGTTATTATAATCTTCTTTATACTATTGTTATTATAATCTTTTTTACCTGCTCATTTGTTCAGAACTTTCTTATTAGATAGAGAGATACGCAATATACGTTTTCTCAAATAGTTAGATTTCAATTGGACCATTTTCTCGCGGAAACGCAAGATAAACAGCGTTTAAGGGAAGTTACCCCTCCAATATTTTTTTTCTAGAAAATCCAAATACATGTCATATTTCCTTCGTGTTCGTACGCATTGTATATTTTTTCATATTCTTAGACTTAAATTTGACGATTTTGCGTATACGCGCAAGATAAACAGCGTTCGGGGTTAATTACCCCGGCCAATAATTTTTTTCAGAAAAATCCAAGAACACGTGAATTTTATTTAATATTCATACGTAATATATATTTTTTTCAGATTTTTAGACTTGAATTTGACAATTTTTTGCAAAAATGTGATTATATTTAAGGCTGGCTCACTCCCTTAATTTTTTTTTTTTTTTTTTTGAGAAAAATTCATTTTTCATTTCTCTTCATGAGAAAACTTTTCCAGTTGGATTGTTTGAAAAATATTATGTTCTTGTACGTGAAACGGCCGAATCGCCCCTTGACATGCCTCACTTTGAAGGATGGTTTCACCCACTTAAAGTGCTTAATGGCCGATAAAAAAAATATGTATTGCTTAGTTTTTAGTCTACTATAACATATTACAAAAGAGAACAAATCGGAAAATTCGGGCTGGCATACCTTCCTTGTTAGAAAGGATTCCATTGGGTTGATTTTGGGCCTTGATCCACCTGTCTTTTTCTTTAATGTTTTCCTTTTTTTTTATTCTTTCATTGAAATCTTCATCACTTAAACTTCCGTTTCACCCATAATATTTTTGTTCGATCTTTCTAAAAGTCTGCCACGTGTTTTCCCTATTTTTTCTAACCTATAATCACTGAGTTTTACTTTTCACTCATCTTGTTTTTCCCTACTCTATTATTTTATTTTTCTCTATTCTATTATTTTACTTTCGTGTTCTACTTCTCAACACTTTTCTATCTTTCATTGGTTCAATATTGAACTATTTTTTCATATAATTATAAACTATTAATAATATTCCAGTTCTCAGACTAATAAAATGATCACGCATTGGCGAAAATAATATAATGATGTTGAGAACAAAAATGCTTTTATTCGTTTATTTAAAATGCTTGCTGTCTTATGCACGATATTTAATATCTCATTTATAATTTATAAAATGTTTATATTTAGATTTCCAGTATGCTGTCTTTCTACTCAAATAATGACAACTTCAACTCATACAATTTGAACTTCTCAAAGTACTCAACAAATTCGTAAAATTTTGATGGATGAAGTTTCAAGACGACGTTTTCAATTTCAAACTTATTAGATTCTATAAGATTTGATTAAACAAGAATTGACTTACAAAAATTGATATTGACGTTACATGAATGTGGAATATTCTCTGACACATTCTTTTTTATCTCGTTTGATTTCTAACAGTTTTATTTTGAAGAGGGGACTACCCCTCTTGATGAAAGTGCACTTTGACCGGCTTATCCGGTTATGCTCTTATCTTGCGGTCAAGCCGATAAAATAGTAGGAAATTTCGGTTTATGATTTTTGAAACAATAACGCAACATTGAGAAAAATTTGAAAATATTATGAAAAATCACATGAAATCAGGTGGAAACTACGAAAAAAAGACGGTGGTGCCTTGTCAAAATTCATTGGAAATACCAGCGCTCTGAGCGTAGTAGTATAGGAAGGCCGGTTCTGAGTACAAACACCTTCTTTACCGACCGAGCCGCTCCGCGCAGCCCACCGAGCCGCTCCGCGCAGCCCAGACTCAAACCCTTTTCCGCTCCGCGTAGCCCAGACTCAAACCCTTTTTCGCGATGACGGCACAGTCTGCCGTACCGGCTTGAGGTCAAAACCGTGCATCCTTACCGACAGTTGTATCGGTCGAAGGTCAAAATCATGCTGTTTCACCAACAATCTTACCGACCGAAGGTCTGTAGTGCTCGCCTGCCAACGGTAGAGGGCGCAGCGGGAGGCGAGAACTTTTTCACCGTCCGCATTCTTTTCCTACGACATGACTGCTGATGTGTAACATTAACCACTCCAAATTCCTTTCCCAATATCACTGATGTGTAACATTAACCACCCTCACATTCCTTTCCCACGTTATCAACCACGTGACATTCCAAAATTAATGGTTCCGAGAATCGTGTTTCACTTATTCGGATGTCGGTTTGATATCAACCACGTGACATTTTTTGGCTTGTAACTGCCGTGTGAACTCAACGATGAATTTTGAACGGGTTCAGTCAAGACCAGCGTGCAAGGTCGACCGATAGCCGCGGTACATTCAAAGCCACGGATCTGCGGTGTTGGGTTACTATCGCCCTGGGAATGCTAAAAGGTGCGCGCGCATACACAAACATACGTACAGCTGCCCTATAAAAAGGACGCTCATCACTGCAAACGATCATTACGTCACAACTTGTCAAGTATACGTGAGGAAAAAGCTCAAGATGGAATCCGCGAAGTGTTTGAGATTGATCGATATTATGGAAACGGCGTTCAAGATTTTGGACAAATCATCATCAACAGCAGAGATTCAGAAATGGTTAAAATTTAGAAGTCAAAATATTCGGCTTCTGAACAAAATTTTGCGAAAGGCTTCATCGATTGGAGAAAAGATGAGAATTATCACAACGATCGGACTCTTGAAAGCGCTCACGGCAAAATTCAAACGTCTTCAGAAAACGGGTGGAGGTACGCGGAAAGTAAGAAGAAGCGATCGAGTTCACTGGGAAGATTTGGAATCAGCTTTCGAGGAGAGAAGTCGAACTGGATCCATCGTCAATTTAAAGCATAAAGATGTGGAGAGATTTCTAGAAGACGCAAAGGTACTAGCTGTGACGAGACTAAAAAACGCTCTGAAGTAAGACAGGAGCTTGAAAGCCAACGTTATCCTGGCTTGTAAATTTGAAGTTAGAAAAGATGATCGCACGGTGGAAGAGATCAAATTTTTTAATACGAGAAATGAAATCATCCTCCAGACAACGGATATCAACGAATGGTTCATCGAAAACGCGACGGAGCGTTTGTTGAAAAAGGTGGAAGATTTCCAGGAAAAGGATTCAGGCTGGTCGCTGACCGAAATAATCAATTTGACTGTGAATATCAACAAGTACGTGCCACTACGAGGCGGTGTCTTCACATACACACCACTACCCAAAGATATTCAAGATAAGAAGGCTGTCGTCAACATCCGTAACAGCGACTCGTACTGCTTCCTCTGGTCGGTCACCGCAGCTCTGTTCCCAGCCGACAACAACAATCCCAGTAAAATTACTTCGTATCCACATTTCAGCTCAGTGCTACAATACGACGGTTTGCATTTTCCAATGTCTTTAGACCAGATTCCAAAATTTGAGAAACTTAACAAACTTTCAATTAACGTTTATGGTATAGATAGTGCGGAAAAACAAAAGCGCAGTGAAATCGTACCCATTTATTTGAGTCGAAACAAGTCTGATAAACCTGTAATTCATCTTTTGGTGATAGAAACTGAAATCACTGACGATGACGATGACGATGATAGTATGGAAAATATTGAAAAGAATGTAACACATCATTTTGCATGGATTCGAAATCTGTCTCGATTAACGAGTTCTCAAATTTCCAAACGCTCACATCAGACGTGGTTGTGCGATAGGTGTCTGTCTCATTTTAATTTCGAAAGATGTTTGTCGAAGCACCGAGTTGATTGCATGAATTTAAACAAAACCAAAGTTATTCTACCTACAGATGAGGAAAAAATACTCAAATTCAAAAATTTCAAGCACAAAGAAACCGTTCCATTCTGCATTTACGCGGATCTCGAATGTTTACTATAACCCACACATGAAAGTTTTGGGGAAAATAGAACAATTTATCAGAAGCATCTTCCGTATAGTATAGCTTACTATCTGCATTGCGCGTTTGACGATTCGCTTTCAAAATTCAAAATTAATCGCGGAGAGACTTGCGTTCAATGGTTTGTGAACGAGTTAGCGGAATTGGCACATTCGTTGGAAGTTTATTTCAAAACTGTTGTACCGATGGAACCGCTCAATTTCAATCAAATCAACGAATTTCACTCAACAACAGTGTGTGACATTTGTGAAAAACCGTTTACACTCACAGACGTGAAACATCGTGATCACTGCCATTTCACGGGAAAGTACCGCGGTGCTGCTCACCGAGGTTGCAATCTAAATTACCAAAATTCGCACACTATCCCAGTGATATTCCACAATCTGTCGGGTTACGATTCACATTTCCTGATCAAAGCACTGGCTACATCGTTCGAGGGCACAACTGAGCTTCTACCCGTAAACAAAGAAGAGTACATTTCATTTACAAAATTCGTTAAGGGAACGGATATAAAGTTTAGATTCGTAGATTCGTACCGTTTCATGCCCAGTAGTCTTGAGAAATTAGCAACGTATCTCGGTGATGATCAGAAATCAATCACACGAAAATTTTATCATAGCTCAGATAAATTTCAGTTATTGACCAGAAAAGGAGTGTTCCCGTACGAATACATAGACAGTTGGGAGAAGCTCGAGGACACACGGCTACCATCCAAACAACAATTTTACTCAAAATTAAATGATCGGGATATATCAGACGACGACTATGCACATGCATGTAAAGTTTGGCAAACTTTTAACGTTCAAACTTTGGGAGAGTATTCGAACTTGTATTTACAGACGGGCGTGTTTTTACTGGCTGACGTTTTTCAAAATTTTCGACAGAGCTGTCGGACGACGTACAAACTGGACCCGCTACATTACTACACAGCGCCTGGTCTGTCGTTTGATGCAATGTTAAAATGTACAGGCATCGAACTCGAGCTTCTCACCGACATAGACATGGTTATGTTTATCGAAAAGGGTATTCGAGGTGGTGTGTCACAGTGTTCGAATAGATACGCAAAGGCCAACAATAGATATATGGGAGAGGAATTCGATCCTGAGGTCAAAGAATCTTATCTCATGTACTTTGACGTTAATAATTTGTACGGTGCTGCTATGAGCTTTGCTCTGCCATACAGTTCCTTCGAATGGTTATCAGACTGCGGACAATGCGACGTTCTTACCATCTCGTACGATGCGGAGTTTGGTTACATACTGGAGGTGGATTTGGAATATCCTGAGGAACTGCATCAAATTCATAAGGATTTACCACTGTGTCCGGAGCACTATATACCTCCGATCTCGAATAGTAAGCAACCGAAATTGACGCCCACGCTATTTTCCAAGAAAAACTACGCTGTTCACTATAGGGTTTTGAAACAATGCTTACAATTAGGCTTAAAATTACTCAAAATTCACAGAGTTCTCAAATTCAGACAAACCCCGTAGCTCAAAAAATACATGGATTTGAATACCGATTTGCGCAAAAAATCTCACAACGAATTCAAGCGAAATTTTTACAAACTGATGAACAACGCAGTTTTTGGCAAAACAATGGAAAATGTTAGGAAATATAGAGATGTCAGGCTGATCACGAAATAGGATGGAAGATACGGTGCTAGAGCTACTATAGCCAAACCCAATTTTCACAGCTGCACCGTTTTCGACAAAGATATAATTATCGTTGAAATGAGTAAGACGAAAGTCAAGTTGAATAAACCGTTGTATGCAGGTTTCTCCATCATGGATCTGGCTAAAACATATATCTACGATTTTCATTACAATTACATTAAGCAGAAATTCGGCAATTGAGCAAAATCAATGTATACGGATACCGACAGTTTGATTTACAATTTTACCGTCCCCGACATATACGAACATATAACGGAGGACTTGCACAAATTCGATACGTCTGATTATCCGCTTGACAACGTTTATGGAATGCCTCTAGCGAACAAAAAAGTTCTCGGCTTGATGAAAGATGAGAATAATGGTAAAATAATGCTGGAATTTGTAGGATTAAGAGCTAAACTGTACGCATTCCGAGTCTTGGGAGATGAGAAAGACAATAAACGTGCCAAAGGTGTCAAAGGATCAGCGTTGAGAAAAATAACTTTCAACGATTATTTGGAATGTGTTTTGAACCGTGAAAATCTATCCTCAAATCAGCATTTGATATTGAGTCGAAAGTACGAGGTATACACCGTAGAACATCAGAAAGTAGCACTGAGCTGGAATGACGACAAGCGGATCGTGTTTCAAAATACAACCGACACGCTTCCGTGGGGCTACAAGCCTACACCTTAGCTTTGTAATTTATAACTGTACCATGATGTATAAAATATTATTATTATGTAGGATAGTGAATAAGAACGCTCCGAAATATAAGAAATTGTACAACGATGCATATGTCTGTCGATTGTCTAAAAAATAAAGACGCATACTTGTTGTGTGTCGGATATAAAATAAAGAGGGACATACGTTTTTACAAAAAAATTCATTTATTCAAATGTTACATATCCGATTCGTTTATCCAACTGTTGTGTGTATTGTCAAAACCTAACCATTTAACGTATATTTTTCTTCCGTGTTTCTTGAGCACCTTCTCCACCAGATAGATATCCGGATGTTTAACCTTGAGGAGCTCTTGTTCGTAGAAACCACCAGCGATGGGTTGATCTCGGTAGTCTTTGAGCTTGTACGTCACAGGATGAGTATTTTCCACTCGACTTATCGTGAATATTTCAGTCGTCCAATTGGGAGTGTAACCTATCTCGAAGACATTTTTGAATTTGCTGATTCGAACTTTGTCGTCGGATTTGAACTTTGCCGATACGGTAGTTATCGCTCGAAGCCCTCCGTACGCCTGACGTAATAACAGCCTCTCGTTTGCAACGGTGACATCCGACGGTTTCATTCTTATGGTTCGGTGTTTGGTGTTGTTGTAAGCCGAAACCAATTCAGATAAGATATCGAGCCACTTGTAGCTTCCTTGCATGCTGAACCGTGTCCACATTTTACCTTTCAGCGTGCGATTGAAACGTTCACAGATCGAAGCCTTCAAATTACTGTACGTGGAGTAAAGTTTGATTCCGTAACGTGTCATAAGCGATTCAAATTTCGAGTTGTAAAATTCCGTTCCTCTGTCAACGTGTAAATTTTTCGGTACCCGTCCTTGAACAAGCACAGATTCCATTGCCTTCGTAACATCATCTCCAGACTTGCTCTTTATCGGTACAGCCCACGCATACTTTGAAAAGATATCAATGACTGTGAGCATGTACTTGTAACTTTTGTTTTGCCCAGCGTATGACGTCATACCAACAAGATCCGCCTGCCAGGTCTCGTCGATGCCGCGCACGTCTACACGTCGACGCGGGTAATTCCGGCGTGCAGGCTTATGCAGTTCCGTCACCAGTGCTTGCTTTTCCTCGTTCATATTCCAACGCTCTTAGTCGGGTGTCCAATTTGGAAATGTTATCAGCGTTTCGAATCGACAAGTCTCTGTCTGTTTTAAAGTCTGTGTAAAAGGTATCCAAGGCTTTCTCCGTGGTGAGCTCTAAAGCTTTGATCATTTGATCGAGGTTGTCGACTTGTTTTTGCAACACGCTGAATTTTTGTCTCAAGATTTTTAAAGTTACAGCATTGTTCTGCTCTGCGGGATCTGCGACATTGCACAGTCTCTTGTTCCGTATATTACGCTTCGACTGCCATGACTTTGACGTTGATATAAGCTGAACTTTGTATAACTTTTTTGACTTGCACGTATCGTGTAAGACTGACGAGTCTGCATCGGATGCGTTGAGCTTATATATATATAGGCCGATAGATCGCAAGAATTTGGAAACGGTGCGCACTGCGTTCTGCGCATCTCGGAGGGAAAAATGACGTCAGAGACGACTGGGTCCACCCTTTATCCGACCCGCCATCCCAAAATTTTTGAGTTTTATTGCTCTCCCGCCGTCTCTGACGTCATTTTTCCCTCCGAGATGCGCAGAACGCAGTGCGCACCGTTTCCAAATTCTTGCGATCTATCGGCCTATATATATATAAGCTCAACGCATCCGATGCAGACTCGTCAGTCTTACACGATACGTGCAAGTCAAAAAAGTTATACAAAGTTCAGCTTATATCAACGTCAAAGTCATGGCAGTCGAAGCGTAATATACGGAACAAGAGACTGTGCAATGTCGCAGATCCCGCAGAGCAGAACAATGCTGTAACTTTAAAAATCTTGAGACAAAAATTCAGCGTGTTGCAAAAACAAGTCGACAACCTCGATCAAATGATCAAAGCTTTAGAGCTCACCACGGAGAAAGCCTTGGATACCTTTTACACAGACTTTAAAACAGACAGAGACTTGTCGATTCGAAACGCTGATAACATTTCCAAATTGGACACCCGACTAAGAGCGTTGGAATATGAACGAGGAAAAGCAAGCACTGGTGACGGAACTGCATAAGCCTGCACGCCGGAATTACCCGCGTCGACGTGTAGACGTGCGCGGCATCGACGAGACCTGGCAGGCGGATCTTGTTGGTATGACGTCATACGCTGGGCAAAACAAAAGTTACAAGTACATGCTCACAGTCATTGATATCTTTTCAAAGTATGCGTGGGCTGTACCGATAAAGAGCAAGTCTGGAGATGATGTTACGAAGGCAATGGAATCTGTGCTTGTTCAAGGACGGGTACCGAAAAATTTACACGTTGACAGAGGAACGGAATTTTACAACTCGAAATTTGAATCGCTTATGACACGTTACGGAATCAAACTTTACTCCACGTACAGTAATTTGAAGGCTTCGATCTGTGAACGTTTCAATCGCACGCTGAAAGGTAAAATGTGGACACGGTTCAGCATGCAAGGAAGCTACAAGTGGCTCGATATCTTATCTGAATTGGTTTCGGCTTACAACAACACCAAACACCGAACCATAAGAATGAAACCGTCGGATGTCACCGTTGCAAACGAGAGGCTGTTATTACGTCAGGCGTACGGAGGGCTTCGAGCGATAACTACCGTATCGGCAAAGTTCAAATCCGACGACAAAGTTCGAATCAGCAAATTCAAAAATGTCTTCGAGATAGGTTACACTCCCAATTGGACGACTGAAATATTCACGATAAGTCGAGTGGAAAATACTCATCCTGTGACGTACAAGCTCAAAGACTACCGAGATCAACCCATCGCTGGTGGTTTCTACGAACAAGAGCTCCTCAAGGTTAAACATCCGGATATCTATCTGGTGGAGAAGGTGCTCAAGAAACACGGAAGAAAAATATACGTTAAATGGTTAGGTTTTGACAATACACACAACAGTTGGATAAACGAATCGGATATGTAACATTTGAATAAATGAATTTTTTTGTAAAAACGTATGTCCCTCTTTATTTTATATCCGACACACAACAAGTATGCGTCTTTATTTTTTAGACAATCGACAGACATATGCATCGTTGTACAATTTCTTATATTTCGGAGCGTTCTTATTCACTATCCTACATAATAATAATATTTTATACATCATGGTACAGTTATAAATTACAAAGCTAAGGTGTAGGCTTGTAGCCCCACGGAAGCGTGTCGGTTGTATTTTGAAACACGATCCGCTTGTCGTCATTCCAGCTCAGTGCTACTTTCTGATGTTCTACGGTGTATACCTCGTACTTTCGACTCAATATCAAATGCTGATTTGAGGATAGATTTTCACGGTTCAAAACACATTCCAAATAATCGTTGAAAGTTATTTTTCTCAACGCTGATCCTTTGACACCTTTGGCACGTTTATTGTCTTTCTCATCTCCCAAGACTCGGAATGCGTACAGTTTAGCTCTTAATCCTACAAATTCCAGCATTATTTTACCATTATTCTCATCTTTCATCAAGCCGAGAACTTTTTTGTTCGCTAGAGGCATTCCATAAACGTTGTCAAGCGGATAATCAGACGTATCGAATTTGTGCAAGTCCTCCGTTATATGTTCGTATATGTCGGGGACGGTAAAATTGTAAATCAAACTGTCGGTATCCGTATACATTGATTTTGCTCAATTGCCGAATTTCTGCTTAATGTAATTGTAATGAAAATCGTAGATATATGTTTTAGCCAGATCCATGATGGAGAAACCTGCATACAACGGTTTATTCAACTTGACTTTCGTCTTACTCATTTCAACGATAATTATATCTTTGTCGAAAACGGTGCAGCTGTGAAAATTGGGTTTGGCTATAGTAGCTCTAGCACCGTATCTTCCATCCTATTTCGTGATCAGCCTGACATCTCTATATTTCCTAACATTTTCCATTGTTTTGCCAAAAACTGCGTTGTTCATCAGTTTGTAAAAATTTCGCTTGAATTCGTTGTGAGATTTTTTGCGCAAATCGGTATTCAAATCCATGTATTTTTTGAGCTACGGGGTTTGTCTGAATTTGAGAACTCTGTGAATTTTGAGTAATTTTAAGCCTAATTGTAAGCATTGTTTCAAAACCCTATAGTGAACAGCGTAGTTTTTCTTGGAAAATAGCGTGGGCGTCAATTTCGGTTGCTTACTATTCGAGATCGGAGGTATATAGTGCTCCGGACACAGTGGTAAATCCTTATGAATTTGATGCAGTTCCTCAGGATATTCCAAATCCACCTCCAGTATGTAACCAAACTCCGCATCGTACGAGATGGTAAGAACGTCGCATTGTCCGCAGTCTGATAACCATTCGAAGGAACTGTATGGCAGAGCAAAGCTCATAGCAGCACCGTACAAATTATTAACGTCAAAGTACATGAGATAAGATTCTTTGACCTCAGGATCGAATTCCTCTCCCATATATCTATTGTTGGCCTTTGCGTATCTATTCGAACACTGTGACACACCACCTCGAATACCCTTTTCGATAAACATAACCATGTCTATGTCGGTGAGAAGCTCGAGTTCGATGCCTGTACATTTTAACATTGCATCAAACGACAGACCAGGCGCTGTGTAGTAATGTAGCGGGTCCAGTTTGTACGTCGTCCGACAGCTCTGTCGAAAATTTTGAAAAACGTCAGCCAGTAAAAACACGCCCGTCTGTAAATACAAGTTCGAATACTCTCCCAAAGTTTGAACGTTAAAAGTTTGCCAAACTTTACATGCATGTGCATAGTCGTCGTCTGATATATCCCGATCATTTAATTTTGAGTAAAATTGTTGTTTGGATGGTAGCCGTGTGTCCTCGAGCTTCTCCCAACTGTCTATGTATTCGTACGGGAACACTCCTTTTCTGGTCAATAACTGAAATTTATCTGAGCTATGATAAAATTTTCGTGTGATTGATTTCTGATCATCACCGAGATACGTTGCTAATTTCTCAAGACTACTGGGCATGAAACGGTACGAATCTACGAATCTAAACTTTATATCCGTTCCCTTAACGAATTTTGTAAATGAAATGTACTCTTCTTTGTTTACGGGTAGAAGCTCAGTTGTGCCCTCGAACGATGTAGCCAGTGCTTTGATCAGGAAATGTGAATCGTAACCCGACAGATTGTGGAATATCACTGGGATAGTGTGCGAATTTTGGTAATTTAGATTGCAACCTCGGTGAGCAGCACCGCGGTACTTTCCCGTGAAATGGCAGTGATCACGATGTTTCACGTCTGTGAGTGTAAACGGTTTTTCACAAATGTCACACACTGTTGTTGAGTGAAATTCGTTGATTTGATTGAAATTGAGCGGTTCCATCGGTACAACAGTTTTGAAATAAACTTCCAACGAATGTGCCAATTCCGCTAACTCGTTCACAAACCATTGAACGCAAGTCTCTCCGCGATTAATTTTGAATTTTGAAAGCGAATCGTCAAACGCGCAATGCAGATAGTAAGCTATACTATACGGAAGATGCTTCTGATAAATTGTTCTATTTTCCCCAAAACTTTCATGTGTGGGTTATAGTAAACATTCGAGATCCGCGTAAATGCAGAATGGAACGGTTTCTTTGTGCTTGAAATTTTTGAATTTGAGTATTTTTTCCTCATCTGTAGGTAGAATAACTTTGGTTTTGTTTAAATTCATGCAATCAACTCGGTGCTTCGACAAACATCTTTCGAAATTAAAATGAGACAGACACCTATCGCACAACCACGTCTGATGTGAGCGTTTGGAAATTTGAGAACTCGTTAATCGAGACAGATTTCGAATCCATGCAAAATGATGTGTTACATTCTTTTCAATATTTTCCATACTATCATCGTCATCGTCATCGTCAGTGATTTCAGTTTCTATCACCAAAAGATGAATTACAGGTTTATCAGACTTGTTTCGACTCAAATAAATGGGTACGATTTCACTGCGCTTTTGTTTTTCCGCACTATCTATACCATAAACGTTAATTGAAAGTTTGTTAAGTTTCTCAAATTTTGGAATCTGGTCTAAAGACATTGGAAAATGCAAACCGTCGTATTGTAGCACTGAGCTGAAATGTGGATACGAAGTAATTTTACTGGGATTGTTGTTGTCGGCTGGGAACAGAGCTGCGGTGACCGACCAGAGGAAGCAGTACGAGTCGCTGTTACGGATGTTGACGACAGCCTTCTTATCTTGAATATCTTTGGGTAGTGGTGTGTATGTGAAGACACCGCCTCGTAGTGGCACGTACTTGTTGATATTCACAGTCAAATTGATTATTTCGGTCAGCGACCAGCCTGAATCCTTTTCCTGGAAATCTTCCACCTTTTTCAACAAACGCTCCGTCGCGTTTTCGATGAACCATTCGTTGATATCCGTTGTCTGGAGGATGATTTCATTTCTCGTATTAAAAAATTTGATCTCTTCCACCGTGCGATCATCTTTTCTAACTTCAAATTTACAAGCCAGGATAACGTTGGCTTTCAAGCTCCTGTCTTACTTCAGAGCGTTTTTTAGTCTCGTCACAGCTAGTACCTTTGCGTCTTCTAGAAATCTCTCCACATCTTTATGCTTTAAATTGACGATGGATCCAGTTCGACTTCTCTCCTCGAAAGCTGATTCCAAATCTTCCCAGTGAACTCGATCGCTTCTTCTTACTTTCCGCGTACCTCCACCCGTTTTCTGAAGACGTTTGAATTTTGCCGTGAGCGCTTTCAAGAGTCCGATCGTTGTGATAATTCTCATCTTTTCTCCAATCGATGAAGCCTTTCGCAAAATTTTGTTCAGAAGCCGAATATTTTGACTTCTAAATTTTAACCATTTCTGAATCTCTGCTGTTGATGATGATTTGTCCAAAATCTTGAACGCCGTTTCCATAATATCGATCAATCTCAAACACTTCGCGGATTCCATCTTGAGCTTTTTCCTCACGTATACTTGACAAGTTGTGACGTAATGATCGTTTGCAGTGATGAGCGTCCTTTTTATAGGGCAGCTGTACGTATGTTTGTGTATGCGCGCGCACCTTTTAGCATTCCCAGGGCGATAGTAACCCAACACCGCAGATCCGTGGCTTTGAATGTACCGCGGCTATCGGTCGACCTTGCACGCTGGTCTTGACTGAACCCGTTCAAAATTCATCGTTGAGTTCACACGGCAGTTACAAGCCAAAAAATGTCACGTGGTTGATATCAAACCGACATCCGAATAAGTGAAACACGATTCTCGGAACCATTAATTTTGGAATGTCACGTGGTTGATAACGTGGGAAAGGAATGTGAGGGTGGTTAATGTTACACATCAGTGATATTGGGAAAGGAATTTGGAGTGGTTAATGTTACACATCAGCAGTCATGTCGTAGGAAAAGAATGCGGACGGTGAAAAAGTTCTCGCCTCCCGCTGCGCCCTCTACCGTTGGCAGGCGAGCACTACAGACCTTCGGTCGGTAAGATTGTTGGTGAAACAGCATGATTTTGACCTTCGACCGATACAACTGTCGGTAAGGATGCACGGTTTTGACCTCAAGCCGGTACGGCAGACTGTGCCGTCATCGCGAAAAAGGGTTTGAGTCTGGGCTACGCGGAGCGGAAAAGGGTTTGAGTCTGGGCTGCGCGGAGCGGCTCGGTGGGCTGCGCGGAGCGGCTCGGTCGGTAAAGAAGGTGTTTGTACTCAGAACCGGCCTTCCTATACTACTGAGCGTTTAAAAATTTTATAAGGTGGAGTTTTTCAGCGAAAAACCTGAAAAAATCCTCGATCTGTACACATATGCCTGCTGAATGATAATATTTTCCAAAAATTTTAATTATAAATAACGGAGTCATCGAGAAAAAACTGTAAATTATTTTCTATGCGACAACTTCGAGCAAAAGGGTCACATAAAAATTTTTACTTCAAGAACGAACATAAATATCTGTTCTGTGCATGCCAATTATTTTGAGGATATAATCTCTATCAGTCGAATATCAAACGAATTACCACCAAACACATTTACATGAAGCCAACTCAATAAAACTGCCCACCCTGTCGAATAAACAATAAAAAAGTGACACCTGACCAATTGCGAATTGCGCACGAATAAAATCGACAATACATGCGAGCTTTGACTTGAAAAGAAGCTTTTAAGATTGGATTAGATTAATCAAGTGATTTACATTTCCTCTGGCATCAATTTTTTCGCCAATACTGATTTCTCATTAACAAGACTTCACGTTTTCCCCCTCCCCCGACATCCGCTCTAAACTTTGTGATAGCAAAAAGGTACAAAAAATGAGTGTCACAACAACTTATTTCCAGAAGATTGTAAGTAAAAAATAGTTTCATACAAAATTAATGGTGACAAAATTCTCTACGAATAAGACACTGTACATAATCTCGGTACGACCTCTACCTTTGTAACAATTGTCGCACAAAGTTGACCAAATTTTGAGAACGGCAGAAAATATCGATTACACAGACTCACCAAATTCCACGTTTCACTTACTTTAATAAAAGTAAATTCGCAATTGCGTTAAAACACAATATGATAAAAATCATCTATTATCTTTGATGTTTAAAATTCATCTCATTTTATTGTTGATAGCACTCATGACCGGCACATTCACATTTATTCAGCTAAATTTCAAAAATTTATTGCGCTATCGGAATAGTTGTTAATGGTAGCGAGAATGTGGGAAGAGGATAGCCAGATATCAAATAACCTTTTTTCTTTCAAGAAACCCATCTGCCGTAAAGAGGAGTGCCCTTTGTGTACCGTGTATGCGACGGTATGCCGCAGTCAGGCGGTGCCGTTCCAATCCAGTATTGTACCGCAATTAGTCTAAGATCCGGCCCTAAATCGACCTTCACCGAGGTGATTAATGAACAAAACATGTTTTAAATTAAATTTAATACACTAAACAATAAATAAAAAATGGGTTGACAGAAGAAATCTTGGCCGGGCTATATTAAACTGTTAATTAAAAAATGATTCTTAATTAAAAATTGTGCTGGTAAGATTAATAAAAAAATCTTATACCAACAGATTGTATGAAACCTATAGAATGTGCAATTGATAGGTTAACGATTTTTTACCTGGACAGACTACTAGGTTGACAGGTATAAACAGGTATATTGACGTTAGGTTCTTACACTTTTCATGATTAATGAATAAATTTTATATTAACATGAGCGCTGTTTTATTGCGAACACGTTGATATAGGGTTGACTGGAAGAATATTGGCCATAATAGCGGTTGACGATTTTTAAAAACTAAAATTTCAGCCAAACTGGGAATAGAGTGACTAAGAGATCTAATCTAAGTATCCGATGCAACAGAAAAGGATGCAACACGGCAGCTGCGCGCGACGCGACCCTCGAACGAAAGTGAGTGCGCATGCGATAGAGAAGGAGAGCGATATATGAGTAAACACTTAGTTGCATCCTTTTCTGTTGCATCGGATACTTGGATTAGACCTCTTTGTCACTCTATTCCCAGTTCGGCTGAAATTTTAATTTTTAAAAATCGTCAACCGCTATTAGGGCCAATATTCTTGCAGTCAACCCTATATTAACGTGTTCGCAATAAAACAGCGCTCATGTTGATATAAAATTTATTCATTAATCATGAAAAGTGTAAGAACCTAACGTCAATATTCCTGTTTATACCTGTCAACCTAGTAGTCTATCCAGGTAAAAAATCGTCAACCTATCAATTGCACATTCTATAGGTTTCATACTTTCTGTTGATATAAGATTTTTTTATTAATCTTACCGGTACAATTTTTAATTAAAAATCATTTTTTAATTAACAATTTAATATAGCCTGGCCAGGATTTTTTCTGTCAACCCATTTCTTATTTATTGTTTAGTGTATTAAATTTAATTTAAAACATGTTTTATTCATTAATCACCTCGGTGAAGGTCGATTTAGGGCCGGATCTTCTACTAAATAGTGGATGTTAGCCTTTAGGCATACTTTTTTGAATCGTCAGTGTAATTTGGCTTACATAGTTGAAAAGTTAAGGTTGTCAGTGGAGCTGCAACGGGCTAACATCATAAATTTTCTTGTGATTTTTTTATACTTTTTGTGTGGAAATGATATAAAAAATGCATTGTTTTGTATCTAGAAAGAATTAAAATAAAAGGACCTTGTTTGTAAAGAGTTTCGTCACCTTCAATTTTGTATTGAATTATTTTGCCCTATAATGTTCAGGGAACGAGATATTTTTGTAAAACTAATTTTTTGTACATCTTCGCCATCACAAAATTTAGAGCGGATCTCGGACCAGGGAGAAAACGCGAGCTCTTGTTAATGATATCTATATGAAGCATTTGAAACAATAAAATCTTTACTAACAGTTTCTTCTACTTTTGGTGATTTTATCACCCTCTCGCATAGCTTATAAGGGATTAGGCTGAAGCTAGCAGCCAAACGTTCTAATGTTCATTCGCATAAGGTAATGAAGTCCCAAAATCTAAATTTTGTGAAACACCTTGAACCCCCAATACTTTTATAGAATTATACAGATAAAACTGAACTGTATTATTCTATTTCCAAAAAGTTTAACAAATTTAGCTGATATCCTGGTGGAAATAATTCCTCCGCAAAACTACGAATTTCATTTTACGATTTTCTATGAAAATTTCTACAATTAAGTAGAGAAATTCGTACACGTACGTAGTTTTGGCATAGAATTTTTCCACAGATTATCGTACTTTTTCATGGATGTTCGTGGATTTTTGTAATTTGTTCCAACCCGTTGGCGTTCAGTTTTCGTAGAAATGCATATTTTTTCGTAGATTATTGTACATTTTTGTACACAATTCAACTTTTTTGTAAATTGTCGTAGATTGGCATAATTTCATTGTCTGTTTAGTCTTGATATTCGTACGAACTCACAGCTTTCCATACGTTATTGTACTTTTGTGTAATTTATCGCAGTTTTTTTTTACCTCTCTGTAATCTTGTGGTCACAATTCCTGTGAAAGTTCATAATTTTTCGTAGATCATCGTATTTTCGGCTAAATTTTTTTTTTTCACGAGACTTATCTAATTGAAATAAGATGAGTTCAAAAATATACGACAGATTCTATAATTCCGTCTAGATCGTACTCGGAAGATAAGAAGATCAGTCTTCGGATATTGAACCAAATTTTGCTCGGTATTTAACCATGTCTGCGATAAGTTTTCTTTATGAGAGAATTGCGACATTTAGCGGATGGTTTGGGTCCGAAATTGTAATTAATTTTCTCTGAAAATTGTAGATTTGTATAATTTTTCATAGAATTTTGTACTTTTCTACAAAATTCGACGCGGTTCTACGCAGAAGAAATTCGTAATATTTGGGTGCAAAAATGAAATCATCTTCTATAAAAAGTCGAAGATATTCATAATTTTTGTTTAACCTCGTCGTTTTCTACAAAATTCTACGAACAAAAATAAATCTACTTCCCGTATGTAATTTTCATTATTTTTCGTAGAAAGTCGTAGATTTTCATAATTTTTCATAGAAATTTGAAATTTTCTACGAAAAATAGAACGATTTTTTACGACATCTATAATCTTTTACGCTTTTATGATTTTCTACCACCGGCAATTTTTCATAGTTTGACGTAGAAATTATTTTCGCCAGGGTAACTCTATGAACACAACTTCGTTATAATACTATGTATAAATTGCGGTACGACGTTATTTCAACTTGATTAAAAAAATTGTATCAACAATTCCAAACGACCGATTGTTGCAAAGGCTTTAACGATAATTTTGAAAACTATTTGTATTCAGACTCACAAAAGTATTGCTGCAGTAAACTTTTTTCCAATATGAAGAAATTTTTCATTAATGTTACGTTTTTACAATTCGTTATATTCCAATCTGTACATTTTTCTAGGACATCAGAAAAGTATTTCCTACAATCACACTCGCTCGGTAGTTTCGACCTGAATTATTTTGGTGCATTTCGACGGTTGCGTAGAATAACCGGCTATCTCGAGTTCGGCTTCAAAAACCGGCCATTTCGAGGTTCGCTTGGAAAACCGGCTATCTCGAGATTCGCTTGCAAAACCGGCTATCTCGAGTTTCGCTTGAAAAACCGGCTATTTCGAATTAGGCTTGAATAACCGGCTATTTCCCGTTTGAAATTTTTTAGGCCGCAAATTAAGTTGGTAGCACTGCCCGGCTGAATAAGAAATTCGTAAGCGCCTCACAAAATTCATATAAGCTCCGTTTTGTGAATATAGATATTATATGCTTATCTACATAATTATAATGCAGAAATGAAAGTATAAAGCATCAGGCATATGTTGAAATGAAATTAAAGATTATCATTTCGGCATAATGACATGAAATTGGCAATGACACTAAATTGGTAATGACATTAAATGTCATGAAATGAAATTGTAAAGCATCAAGCATATGTTGAGATTAAATTGAAGATTACCATTTCGGCATAATGACATTAAATTGCTAATGACATGCTAAATGTCATGAGATGAAAGTGTAAAGCATCAGGCGTATGTTGAGATGAAATTGAAGATTATCATTTCGGCATAATGACATGAAATCGGTAATGTCATTAAATTGGTAATGACATTAAATGTCATTATGCCGAAATGATAATCTTTAATTTCATATCAACATACGCCTGATGCTTCATACTTTAATTGCTGCGTTATAATTATGTAGTGTAACGTGGCGTTTTGGAGTCGCCCGTCACAAGGGCACACAACCGTTGTTAATTTCCAGTTTACGCGTCCTCAGCGGGGTACTCCAACCGAACTCGATACAAAATAGGCAATACTTACTTGTAACTAATTCTTTCTTTGTAAATTCTGTATTTCGCGCTTCGGCGCACGCTAATAAGGTACTTAAACAACAGCAATCCCGGTCACCGAGGGATCAACAGCTACCTATATCTACCGTTTCCAGCTCTCGACGACTTCACCTACGCGCAGTACAAAAGAATCAAGAATATACGAAAATTATTAATTATTGAAATCATGCAGTCATACGGCGGCTTACCGCAACTCTCAGCCGTGGACCATTATTCACACAAAATCGGCATCGCACGATGCAACCAAGAAACGATAAATACTATATTAATGACTGTTATATTCTGGGATCGAGTCGGTGGGGAGTTTGTTAAGGAATATAGAAAACGACACACGATGTGGTAGGTTGCGTTCCTTCATTTGCACTGACTCGAGAGCTTAACTCGACGAGCGAATGCTTTGCTTTCGATACCATTTGACAAAATCGCCTTATACTCCTTGACAACATCGCCTTTCCCTATCTCGGCTGCTACAATGACTGAAATCATGTAGTTACACGACGGCTTACCGCAACTCTAAGCCGTGGACCATGATTCACACAAAGTCGATGAATGCAATAAGAAAAAGAATAGAAATTATGAGCAACTTCGTAACGATACAATACAAAGGCAGAAGCCTTACCTTAATAGACGATCTCAGGCACACAACACTGAGTCTAATTTAAATTAAACTTAAAGAAAAACGAGGGAAAGCTAGAAGGACGGGAGGTAATTTACGGGGAAAAGGATGAACCTAACGATAGTGAAACGATAGAGGGTGTGAACAAACGGTAGACTAGGTAACGGTAGAACGAGAGGAAAAGGATCGGTAGCTTAAAACGGGAGAGTAAGGACTATGGTAGCTGTCACTCAGCGGGTCAAGCGTAGAATAGACGGAGGTCGGAGTTCGGTTCACCGATTTCGCCGTTGTCGTGAGATGAATCTTCTTCCCTCTGATTGGTTGGTTGACCCCCATCGCAAATAGGCCATCCCCCTGTGGCGAATACCGGTTACAGCGTCGTCATGCATTTTCGAAGATTACCGCTAGATGTGGCGTAATGTGCTGCTCGTGATTGCGTCGTTGACACCAACTCGTACGATTTATTAGCTGCTTCAATTTACTGTCCAGGTTCCCTATCATTGGGGACTTCTTTGACAGATGCATACACAGGGTGCCTCTCGGTCAAAATTACCGAGTGGAGAGTGACGCCTCATTGTTCACTTCCACCGGCTTTGTTGTATAGGCAGTGGCCGGCTGCCAATAGTATCAAGGAGATCATGCAGTCACACGGTTGGCTTACCGCAACATTTAAACCGAGGACCATGATTCACATGATTAGTCCTTGCTGATAGGAAGGCTACGTCGATTCTCAGAACGATGGCTTTATCAATCTGGACGTAGTGGTTTAGGGTCGGTCCGGCACCAGGCCGGTAAGTCGGAGGATGGCAGGCTACGGTCTGCCCTGTATGCCATCCTTACGGCATCCGATAAAGCGGGCGGCTGGTTCCTTCCTGAGGAGTGGTGCCCTCGGCTGTCGGGAGGCGTTTTACTTCCCTGTTCACCGGCAGTCGAGGCGATACGAGAGGTTCGGGTGGATGCTACCCCAGGTGTGTAGAAGTGCATCAAGGTAGCCAGTGTAGTCTTATTAGACCGTCGCCTGCGGTGTATATAGTGTATTTCTTTATTTTGTGAACTCTCCGAATTCTCACTCTCTCATAATTTAGTATTCTCTGGTAATTTTGTCTTCTCTCGAAAGTTATGTTCAAGAATTCATTGTTTAATTCTTCGGATCCGTAATTATTGTAAATTATTGATTCTATCGTTTATGAATAACTCTACCGAAAATTATCTATCGTACTTGACTGTAAATCTAGTCGATCGTTCACGCTACCGATTTTTGTAAATTGTTAATGAATGTCAATGTTTCGTACTGGTTAGAATCTATGGTAAATTCGTCGTATTCTCCCGTTATTATCTCCCGAGCTATCGTTACCTTGTTTTCTACCGATTGCAATAAAGCTCTCACTCTCGTTCTTTAATTAACAAAATAATCATTTTCGTAGCGTCATTTGCAACTTGGGTACGATCACGTCGCCCAGTGACGTTTAGTTTTAATTAAATTTTTGCATTATATCGCTTCTCCCGACCTACGCTCATTTTTCTCTGTTAACTACCGTCTCTCGTTTCAAAGCTACCGTTTAATTCTATTCTACCGAAATGTTTGTGAACAATTATTGCTTACTTTATTAACTACCGCTGTCGATACCATTTCATTTGCCTGTCTCAACCCTGTAACCTTCTCGACAATATATGATCTATTGACCTGTTCATTTTTCTTGACTTGAGTTTATTCGTTATTTCAGTATTTTCTTTGATTCTGTAATTATTGTTAGCTGCCTTGAAAACCGCCACTCTAGCAGTTCGTGTGAGTACCTGAGCCTAGCCAGCTATACAACGGGTTCTCCAGTTATTTTTCGTACGGTTTCGTGTTATTTTTCTTGATATATATTATTGTTTGAAAATCGAAACTATCGGGTCTGGCGCCCAACCATTGGCGTAGCTAGGAGGAGCAGGGGTGGGCACTGCCCCCCCAGAAAGCCCGGTACTTATTCGTAAGTTCATTACAAGAAATAAGCATTCAATATATTTTAATTATAAAAAAAAAAAAAAAAATAAACAGAAGCGTTGATTGGGAATCAGCAGCAACAAAAGTGTATGCTTTTACCATTATCACCACCGCCTCAAGTGAGAATATGAGGCAGTCTCGACCAACTCAGCCACTTTTCTTTCATCTTCTCGGATCTGTTTTATAATTGGTTATACAGTAGTACTACTTAAAGTTACTCTCTGAGAACTTTTTCAGATTTTTCGATTTACTCGTTTCGGAAATGGTTTTTTTTAACCCATATATCATGGAATAGACCAGGGTCGATAATTTTTGAAACCAAAAAAAATAATAGTAGGATGAAACCCATTGGAAAAGGAAGAGAATATATACCAAAAATGAAAGGAAAAATAAATTACGGGCAATCTGAGGTCGGGAAGTGGTGGGGGGTGAGTTTTTAAGGGTAAAAAACGATTTATCTCGATTGCCGACAAAACTACAAGTCCTATGGAAAAAAGTTAAATGGCAAAGTTGCAAGTAATAAAAAGATCTACAACTCTTGTACCTACACTTTTTTCACATAACCTCAAAATTTATGTGAAAAATTCAAATAACCAAGTTTTTGGTTTTTTAATTTTATTTTTTAAAAAAAAATTTTTTTTACACGAAATTTGGAGAAAACTTACCTTTTTATGTCCCAAACACACTGTAATTTTTTTGATTTAAAATATATATTTTTCACCTTATTTTGACTTAATATCGAAAAAGCATCTTAATTTTCAATCGAAAATTCTCACGTCAAAATATCTGCTTTTTCGAGAAAGTCGGTGGGCTTTTTGTTCGTTCAAATCTCTACTTTCTGATGGTGTAAAAAAAAATATACCCTACTATGTTAAATGTTCTCAGAAGATGCAAAGAAACGGAAAACACTCGAATCCGAAATTTTCTTTTTAACCATTATGTACAATATTGAGCTATTTATTAAAATTTACACTTCAATTACTCGAAAAACGTAAGATTCCATGTTACATTGATAAACAAAAAAAATTACAAATCCATAAAACACAAAGATTGCAAAAAACATGCGAAAATAGTTGTTCTAAGTATTAAAGATCGGATTTAAAGAGGATTTCATCTAAAATCTCACGCCTTGTGCGCATGCGCATCACAGTTTCTAAAGTATTTTTTTCATAAAAATCGTAATGCATTTCAATTATTTATAACAATAAAACAAGTTTTAAAGAACAAAAAAAAATTATTCATTTTTGAATAACAAATTAAATTTTTTTTCGAATAAATAGTGTTTTTAAATAAATAACACAACTGGTCACATTCCTTTACACTGATAGGTAGATTTGTGTGAATATGTGAACTAACATGGGCGCTACCGTCCAGCGGAATCATCTGAACGACGCGACGCCGAGATCAGATGAACGGGGAAATTTTTCATCCATTAATACTCTCGCCATGAGAAAAAATCTCATGTCCTCCAAAACAAAATTTCCGTAGGTCACTCAGGTATGTAAGTTATCTTAATATAACAATAAATAGGCATCTACGCATATAATTTAAAGAAGATTCTACAACTGTCTCAAAATATTGTAGATGTCTTATTAAGGTGCCGCTGACCTGGCATGTCCTATATATATTTCGTGACGTCAGAAGCGGGGAAATCGCCCGCACAAATCCTGATAAAACGGGGGTATGAATCTGACTGGGAAAATTTTTAAAAGATAGCTTGAATAAAATTGTACGTCTGTATCTCAGTCACTACTATCGAAGATCATTGATAACGTCTAATAAAAATAATGATGAACTCAATAAAATCACGTCGCGTCAAACATGGCCGATCGGGCTAGCGACTTGTTGAATATTCACCGTTTGTACGATATCAGAATTTCTTTCACTTTTGCCAGGGAGATACCGACGTACAAAAACACACACGTAATCCGGGAAAACCTATAGCACCAGTCAGTTTGCTGTAAATATGACACGATTTGTGCGGGCGATTTTCAGGTGACAGGAGCCCGTTCTGATGCACGAGAAGTCTGTAATTTAGTTCAACGTTGAACCTCCAGAAGCGCTGTAGTCGACCGAAGCGGTACCAGATGATAAAACGACATGGTAATACGCACACGTCCTATGTTTCTGCTAAAGCAACAATCTGCAGTGCCGACGAGAGCATAGGCTTTTAGGTGGATACGAAAAAATGTACAACTCACTCAGAATAACCGTTAGATTTCGAAATTCGTGCATATTATAAGGCATCGTTGGGAAATGGTAATATCAGTTCACAATCGCGGTAACTATTCGTAATCACACGTAGCCCGACTATACGTGAACGGGGCATTCCATGCGAAACCGACCAACCCGTGACCTCGACCAATTTTTATTCTATTGAAAATTTTACACTTTCTTGTACCTGCCAAAAGCAGTCTTTCTGAAATATTTTAGATGTTTGTCTCAACCCATCCAAACACCATAAATTTATCAAAATATCGCACAATTTTTTTTTAAATGCTCATGGCTTTTCCAAAACCCGATATTAAAATAACATACTGTTTCTTTTCTCGTTTTGAGTCGTAGTTCCGCAAAGAAAATTATTCTTTTTTATTTTATTGAAGGGTTTTGGGGCATTCTACATCGAGTACGCACCACTTAAATCTACCTTTTTTCATCGATTTGATAGAAAATCATTAACAAAAACGAAAATACCTATCCTTTAATTCCTGTTCGTCGAAAAGGCAGATGTAAATGGCGAATAATTGACATAGAATGCCCCATATACGCTCCGGATATCCTCATCTAATAGTAGCATCAATGTCCGCAAAATTGTCATACTTACAGATTATTGACCGAAAGATTAGATGCGGCAGTAAAATAAATACCGAAATTGCAGGAAACACGCAAGTATAGGCGTGAGGGTTTAGGGTTGAGATAAAAAATTATACTCTTGAACAGACCATTATTTATTTATTTATAGCAAATTTGGGGGGGGGGGGGGAGCCGGTTGATAATCGTCCGAGCCTGTTTTAAAGATTACCCTAATACATACGCGAAATTGTTTCTGAACCGGATGTGTTTAACAATACTAGAAATACATCCCGCAAAAAATCTATGTCATTGTACATACATACATTTACTGCATACAACGGTTCAAGATTCGTGGCAAATATTTTACAGGGCCGATCCTTGTTAAAATTCTGATGAAGAATTTGCTTGCCAATTTTTTCTGTTTTTAATTCTCAACAAATAAGGATTTCATACTTTATTTGCTTCGTTTCATTTGTCAATTACGCCTAGTTCTGAATGATGCTACCAACATTTTTTTTTACATTAAACGAACTACCTGAATGTTACTCATTTGGTGGAAATCGTTATAAAACTACATACCGTGACTTCTCGTAGATGGTATACGCTACGGATACGCTAGCGAGTTTTGGGTTGGTTTCTGCATCGTATACGACCTACGAAAAGTCGGGGTATGTGTTACTGTTGTACATCAAATCCGGCACAATCCTATAAGATTTCACAGAAATTTGGAACTCTCGAAGGAATCAACTTCTTCGGATTCCGAGTACTATCCCTCACACCCCACTGTCCCCACTATCCGAGCGGCCGTCACTTCTGCGTTTCCTCGCGTACCGTCCACATTCACTTTTCGCGGCGAACGAAGCAAACGCAAGTGTTTTGGTAATTTGCCGTGTCACAAGTTCTAATCACGTGCAAATTTTCACGCGGCCAGTGTGTATACATATATTTGTTACAAACAACAATAATCTTGTGAGTGCAACAATGGATGAGTTACGTCGCACGGCTGAACCGAAAAAAGGTTAAATTTGACGCGCCGACGAACGAATCGTTCGTTGCAATGGTAAGTGTTTTATACTGCAAATTTCTGTTATGCAATTATACATATCATTTACAAGAATCCTGCCAAATCTGCACTTGCTATGCAGGGTGATTCGTAATTCACAGCAAATACTTGACAGGGCGAATCCTTGTCAAAATTGGAGTCGACAGTTCCTAAGAAATTTTTCGGGAAAACGCCTTTTTTCATTCAAAGAAATGGAAATTCAATTTTTTCGGATTTCTGTTTCGATCAACCTTTTAATTTCTTGGGTCATCGTCAGAATTGATATCGAAATTCCCCGGTTAATTTGTAAATAATTTTGTACGTCATGCATGTAAATCATGCTTATGCGTATATTCGAAAAATGGTTTTTTAGGTTAAAATGGCTTTTCTTGAATAACTCGGCCGGTTTTGATTTTACAGAAAAACCGTGAAAACAAAAGTTGTATAAATTTTGATTTCCTACAAGTTTAGTTTCTACAGTTTTTCTGCTAGGATCAAGATTTTTGGAATTAAACCTGAAAATAGCGACAAATTCGAAATATTTCCATTATCTCGTTTATTTTCAACTTAATGGCATAAATTAATAGCAACAAACTTGTTGAGAATCAAATTCTGAACAACTTCGGTTCCCACCTTTTTTTCCAAAAATCGATATTTTAGGAATTCAACCCGAAAAGGAAGGATTCTCCGTCAACTCGGCCACTTTTTTTTCGACCATCTCAGATCTGCCCCATAATTGGTTAGATCAAAGTACTACTAGAAGGTACTCTGCGTGAATTTTTTCAGATTTTTCAATTCATTATTTGAGAAATTGCCGGTTTTTTTTCAAATGAATATACACTACCGTTCATAAGTATGGAAAAACTCGCCCCAGAGTGTTCTCACTGTACCCATGATGCTCATTGTATTTCTACGAAAATGTATACCGTTGAGGAGTGGTGAGGGACTTCCAGCATTTTCATAGTATAGAAAAAAAATGTAGAAAACAAATCGTCTTGTCTTCGAAAGCGTGGCGTTCGAAAGATCGTCGTTTTGTTGACATTTGTTTCGATCGTCGTTCTGTTATACATTTTTCAAAATATTGAGTAACCAAATTGTATACGTGTTTCAAATTTTCTTTTCTCTGTTCTCTTCATATATAATCATTTTGATTTTTCGTTAGGAGTGTGCAGAACATAAGAATTGCTAAATGCTTCGTTGTGAATACCACAATTTTATCGGAGCCTAGATTCGAATGCTCGGAGAGTTCAATTATTATAATCGTACGGTAATTTTCTTTTCCGATAATTGGAGAAATTTACACGTGTTGACATATACCCTAAGTACGATGCAAATATGCGAGAAATTTCAAATCTTGAGGAAAATAAATATTACGACTGTTATTATTTCATCATGTAAACCATAAAAAGTCAGTTGGGACGAAATTTAGGTTCTTGAGTCAGAAATATCATTCTGACAAAATGTGACCGCGTATTTTCCAAAACAATGAAAGCTTTTTCGAAGTGATATGTGAGCATAAAAAGTCAAAACCTATTTCTACGATTTTTTTTTCCGAAAGCACCGAGTCATTCAATTTTGTTGCAAAATGAGCGCGCAGCAAACTTGAAGAATAAATATCTTATCTCCGGTTCTACTTGACGTAGAAAAATTATTCACAGCACATTCGCGAGCAGAGAGGATAAGCTTTCGTAGAAAACTTTGGTTTATCCGGAAACATTGAACATTGTAATTGTTATTAACGAACGAATTGTTTAATGGTACCATTTTTTGGCGAGGCTTCTACCATTTTATACATTCTGTAAAAAATCTTTCCGATTACAAATAATCCGTCGGGTTTGACGAGGAATTTCCCATTCATATTCATTCCGAACGACCATACGTTAGATATCTGCTATCGGTAGTAAAATATTGAAGACGGTGAAATTTAGAGTGATTCGTAAAAAATGAATATCTTAATTTCAAAAGAATTATCTCAACTTTTCGGATTATTCAAGATGATCAAAATTTTTAATCACACTATTCCATTTCGTCAGATTCGACCATTCACTTTTAACATTTTTGGGTATAGTGAGATGGCGCCGACACATAGCTGTAAGAGAACAGAAGAGGACCCATGTATTTGTATGTGTCCTTATAAGATAAGGAGGGGAGAGCACGAATTCTCTGCCAAAGTATATTTTTATCGACAAGTACTAATCATGTTATGGATTCTGCATTGAAAAAGCGAAACAACCAAATGAACACGCTTATATTTTACAGGATAATCCGTCGTAACCGTTGGACGGACGCAATGTCACATGCCGCGAGGATATCTTCATGGAATGGTGAACTATGTTCAAATGACATTACTTCACAATGGATGTTAGAAACTACCATCAACCGGGAGAAGGAAACTGTTTCGCATAACCCGCAGCTTCATAGTTACCTCGAATCTCAGATACTAATTCCTTGCATTTAATATTTCAGAGGGTATAAAAATAATCCTCAACGTCGATGTCAACAATTGTTTCATATATCCATAGTAACATGAATAAAGTGTTCCAATATTATATATAATCATTTTTTGAAACCCTTTTCACTAGTAAAATAGCTTCGAACATAAAATTATTTCATTATTGTCAGTAGAGTTGTGTGTAACAAGCGATGTACAATTTCAGAATGATTCCGATACAGTAATACCCCGAAGTTACGCTATGGGTCGTTCCGGCATTGACGGCGTAAGTCGAAAAAATTTTAAGTCGGGGTGCACGTTTCATACAACTGTATAATGTACATACATATATATATATATATATATATATGTATAAATACTAACCAGAGATAATCATGTATGTACCTCATAGAAAACCTCTGAAGAAGAATGAGAAATACTCTGTATTTTGGAAATACAAAATGTTCGAGCACAGTCGTCTGCCGACACAAAGATTTTTTTTTCTCGCGCACAGTCACTATCCGTAGACTGAGCGAATAATCGAATACAATGTAATGCACGGACGGAAAATAAACATGACTATTCAAGTTTGCGACAAGGAGAAGCGGAGTTGGGCGGCGGAGGGGGGGGGGGGGGACGACCGATGGCGTAACTTCATAAAACGAGACCACAACGATTCGTACCCGTTTTGTTTCAATCGTATTTTTCGAACATGTTTCCAAATATTTACAAATGGTGAATGGTGATATTTATGGAATCATTTTGACAATACTTCGTGCTGTATAAAATTAATATTGCGCGATATGTTTTAATGTATATGGGACATTCTTTTACAACCAAACACCTTTGTGACCGACACATTTTTGATTCAGCTGAAATTTTTTTTGACGAGTTCTATACCGAGAAAATAGGGATACGTATTCGAGGATTTTTTATTTCACATATTTCGTGAAATAGAGGGGATCGAAAATTTGATAATTTGGTGTTTGTTGGCTTGGAAGACTCACTTTCAAAAATTCATAACGCCGGTTCTATTTGAGCTGGAAAGTTCGTTTTTTTCATCTCAAAGCTAATGAAATGAATTTTATTACAACAATTCTTTCATTAACGATTACTCCGAAGTTTATACTGTTATAAACAATTAATATGTTTCGATCGATTTTTAAAAATTGCCTCAACCTCGTAGCGAGTTCTTAGCACAACCATCGTATTCTACGTCAAATTTTTTATCCATAACGTATTTTGAATTGATGGGGAATACGATGGTCGTGCTGAGAACTCGCTACGAGGTGAAGGCAATTGCTAAAAATCGATTTAAACATATTAATTATTTATAACAATATAAATTTCGGTTAATCGTAAATGAAACAATTGTTGCATTAAAATTCATTTTATTAGCTTTGGGTTGAAAAAACGAACTTTTCAGTTCAAACAGAACCGGCGTTATGAATTTTTGAAAATGAGTTCTCCGTGCCAGAAAACACCAAATTATCAAATTTTCGATCCCCTCTATGTTACGAAATATGTAAAATAAAAAAATCCTCGAATATGTATCCCTATTTTTTCGATATAGAACCCGTGAAAAAATTTTAAGCTACATCAAAATTGTGTCGGTCGATTTTTATCTAAATCTCTCCGATTCATCAAAGAATGTCCCATATTCAAGGGTGTTTCACGGAACAATAAATTGAATTTGCTATATTCACCGTAAAACCATCAAAATAATCAGTTCGGTCGTGATGCAATCGCTACACACATGACGTCATTATTTGCATGCAAAATTCGGGTCAATACTGTTGGTATGGTTACTGACTTAGATTCAGGACTCTTACCGACAGCGTTTTGTCTAATATTGTGTTGCGCTACTCCCCGGTGGAGAGTACCACCTTCGAATGGTTTGGAACCGAGGAAACTTACGCAGAGGGCGCTTCGATCGATTACAACTTTTAGATCCAGGTCAGCGGCACCTTAAATATTAACTTTATTAACTTATTTGGTTGTTAATTATAGTAGTATATTTCGATTTGCATTTTTTTTGTTTATCAATGTAACATGGAATCTTACGTTTTTCGAGTAATTGAAGTGTAAATTTTAATAAATAGCTCAAAATTGTACATAATGGTTAAAAAGAAAATTTCGGATTCGAGTGTTTTTCGTTTCTTTGCATTTTCTGAGAACATTTAACATAGTAGGGTATATTTTTTTTTACACCATCAGAAAGTAGAGATTTGAACGAAGAAAAAGCCCACCGACTTTTTCAAAAAAGCAGATATTTTGACGTGAGAATTTCCGATTGAAAATTAAGATGCTTTTTCGATGTTACGTCCTCCAGACTTCATATTCCTTTCCCACGCTCTTAGTTACCTTACGCTCTGTAGTCTACCCTTATCGTTCGCGAGTCAGCAGGTTCTCCTGTAACTCGCGGCTAGCTTGCCTGCTACATCCGGCAGAAGCAGGCAGATCCATCCCAGCACTCAAGCAAGACACCTATCCCTCTAAACCAAGACCATACCCTTTTTCCCTTGACCGACTCCGTTGCATTGACCACTAATAAACAATCATATACTTTAAATCGTTTACCTTCCCTTAATACCGATCCCTTTCTATTCCATTCCCTTCCTGCATTGGGAGTAGTAGCACGCGAGTGCATAGTCGGCGTGAACGGACCCTACAATAGCCAAATAACACCTTGGCTGGGCGTGGAGTAAGCTCCGATTACCGCTCATCGGAGCCTACGCAATCTACCCCGTAACATCGATATTAAGTCAAAATAAGGTGAAAAAATAGATATTTTAAATCAAAAAAATTACACTGTGTTTGGGACATAAAAAGGTAAGTTTTCTCCAAATTTCGTGAGAAAAAAATTTTTTTTAAGAGATAAAAATAAAAAACCAAAAACTTGGTTATTTGAATTTTTCACATAAATTTTGAGGTTATGTGAAAAAAGTGTAGGTACAAGAGTTGTAGATCTTTTTATTACCTGCAACTTTGCCATTTAACTTTTTTCCATAGGACCTGTAGTTTTGTCGGCAATCGAGATAAATCGTTTTTTACCCTTAAAACTCACCCCCCACCACTTCCCGACCTCAGATTGCCCGTAATTTATTTTTCCTTTCATTTTTGGTATATATTCTCTTTCTTTTCCAATGGGTTTCATCCTACTATTATTTTTTTTTCACCTTTTACCATTTTCAAAGGCTTCAGCCCTGGTCTAGAAGTTGAAGTCGGACAAAAAAATGTTCGCACAAAAAAATTTCGTTTTCCCATGACCTATTTGATGCAATATACATATATCATATTTTTGATGGCACAAAAAGGCTATTTTCAGCGGAAAAAAATAATGTTTTTTTCTTCCAACGCGACACCTTGAATCTTGCTGTCAATTTTACACGGTATTTGGCATTGTATTGCGAACATATAAAAAAGTTGGCATCTTGGAACTCGACATTCTTGCCGGGTAATAAATATGTTTTACCGAAAAAGGTGCATTGAGGTACATCTGAGTTCGTCTTTTCCATGAATTATTTAATGCGATATATATAGGGGGATGTATCGCATTAAATAGTTCATGGAAATGAGGCACTCAGATGTACCTTAATGCAACTTTCTCGGTAAAATATTTTTATTACCCGGCAAAAATTCCAACTGAAAAAGTGTTGAGCCGATTTTCAGAAAAAAATAGAAAACTGAGACTTATTTAATTGTATACCTACTGAAAGTAAGGACTGTTCACTAGATTAAATAACAATGGAAGATTAATTGATTATTTTTTAAGGTATTGCCAAAGTTTACTATTAATGTCAACATTAACGTGTGATTAAAGCAAAGCAAGTTTCATATTTTGTGTATTACGTGATTATTGATTATTATATAAATTTTATTTGAAAAGAGCATGATTATGGACAAAACCAATTTTTTTGTGAAGCCGGCCCCTCCTAGGCCCCCCCTCCCCAGGAAAAAATGCTGGCTACACCCCTACGCCCAACGTAATTGATTTTATTATAGTTTAATGTTCAGAAAAAGTGGAGAATCGCGCCAAAGTGTCAACGGTAAGTCCAAAGAGGATGGGATAGAGTGGAAGCTAAGCGTACCCACCGTCGCGCGCACCGTCTGGTGAGTCGCCGGACAAACCAATTGCATATGTGTGCATCGCGTCATACGTGTGTGAGTCAACACCGGCAATATTTGCAAACAAGACAAGTTGTATCAGAAAAGCTGAAATCGAATATTCATTGTAAAGTTAAGTTCTTTGGTTAAGTTGTTCTAATTGAATATGGTTGTGTACTGCGGTGTGAAAGGGTGCAATAGAAATGCTAGAACCGACCGGGAACATACATTTTTTCGAATAGCAGTGTAAGTAGAATTTTATTACTAGCAAAATAGAACCTAACCTCCTTGATATTTGCCACATACCGTACGAAAAATCCAAAGATAAACATAAATAAATATTTTCTAATTTCAATATTCGATTTTGTTGCCGGCCCGAAAAATGGTTAGAATTTGCAGTTTATTATATTTGTGGATATTTATGTAAAAAATTTTTATCCCCTCATAATTGTATAGATTGTAAGAAATTACTAATTGATGAAAACGATAGTTTAGATGCTGAACATAAATTATATGTTATCATGAAAAATTATGCCGATACGCATGGATTGGTCTATGCAACAAAAAACCTTTTCGAAAACATTATTGCATGGGAACGCACGTTCAAAAGTGTGATTCAAAGCATCGTACATTCGAATACTGTCACTCAGGTTCTCTCTCATATATTATTATAGTCGTGCAGAAAGCTCGAATTATGTACAATCGATACTAGTGAAGCATTTTTAAAGTTATTCTTGAGAATAGGCTGTCACTGGGAGGCCAGGTTCATTCGCAGAAAGATTAGTGAATCCGGCGGAAAAACAGAAAATAAGCCACCCTTAGCAACTAAAAAAATGCGGAAGTTTGTCGCTACTAAAGTTTAACCAAATGTAAGTATAGTTAAATATACTACGTATGTTATTGTGTTATTCAATAATCTTTACTTTCAATAAAGAATACACTTATTACTTGTAATAGTGGATGTTCTATTATTCTTTTGTCCCATATTCATAATCTACGTAGTCTATAAAGTGGTCCGTAACAGTGAGTAGCCTATCAATTTCATTCGGATTTCCCGCTGAAATAAAGGGTGGGGGAAGAATAGTCCTACGACTCAACAGAGGCGCTAGTGGGCCTTATACGAAAAATCACATTGGTGTTTTATGAGACCTTCCGCTCTATCCCATCCTCTTTGGGTAAGTCCTCATCTGAGGGTAACAGAATTTAACGTTACAGTAGATAAGCATATAATACCTATATTCACATAACGGAGCTTGTACAGAGAGAAACCTGCTTGTATGAATTTTGTGAGGCGCTTACGAATTTCGTATTCAGCCGGACAGTGCTACCAACTTAATTTGCGGCCGAAACAATTTCAACCGGCGAAATAGCCGGTTTTTGAACTTTACCCAAAATAGCCGGTTATTCAAGCCCAATTCGAGATGGCGGGTTTTGCAAGCGAAACTCGAGATAGCCGATTTTCCAAGCGAACCTCGAAATATCCGGTTTTTGAAGCCGAACTCGAGATAGCCGGTTTTTCAAGCCTGACTCGAGATAGTCGGTTATTCTACGCAACCGTCGATTTGTAGAATGAAATACGTGTTCTTGACTTTAAGCGTGTAATCCAACGTTAAAACTGAATTAGCCAAGTAACAAATAAACGAATCAGTTCCCTAGACACTGTGTATAACCTAGCATATATGCAATCCAGGTTTCCTCATTGTCGGACACAGCAGCTCAACTTTTTGGTTGCAATATACCTATGAATGATCCAAGATGTGGATCAAAAATAAACTATACGAAGTCATTGAACTTGGGACGTATCATATAAAGATAGAGTCGGGGATAGGGCATAGTGGGGTATCAGTTAGCGATAACGATAGGACTACAGCTTATAATATGTTTCACTGATTAGTAATTTACGCACATTGCAATTTGCCTACTTAAATGACGCTGATTCACCACTAACCTAACCATATATTAAAAACACGTATACATCAAGTACCAGTACGGTTAGTGTTAATTGGACACCTATTTCAAAGTATCTGATCGATGCTGGTAGTGTTCACCTTGGTGACACACGTGACAACCGCGGCAGCACAACTGAGGCCAGTGTTTACAAGTTTGCGTTCTACCCTGTGTTTTATCCATAGTTCCGTATTTTCTTTCTCCGCAGCGGAAGAAATTCGGTTATCAGTACGGTTAAACGTATGCAAGTGCCCTATTCAAAATAACTTTATGCGTATGACTGTATCTATCTAGAATACTATACACACTGTTATAGCTTTATATCTTATGAAATAAAATGCATTGTACTACAAAGGTCATGATTTGATCGTGAACGATTTAACATAAACGTGCATCTCACGTTAATAATGAACGTATCACTGCCAAAAATTTAAGAATTGCAGGCTGCTAACTTACTGTACATCGATGTGAAAAGTTCGTGAGGTCTTTGAGAATACGGTTAATATTCAAACGGCAGTTTTGCCTACTATAATCGAAGCTTTGGGCCGAATTAGACACTCTTTCAATTTGACAAATAAAACCAATGAAAAAAAAAACAAAATTTCACGACAGATCGAACAGATTAAGAATATTTTGGGATCTGGGACACTACCCGGAACTTTACTGACCTTCCCCGGAATTTATTGATCCACTAGCCTCCAACGACCCATTGTGAACCCGTCGGTTTAGAAACAAACTCCAGTAAGAAACGCATCGACAATAAACTAGATACTGCTACTGCCTCGTCCTACAGCGTTGCTGGACTGCCTTTCCTAGTACATCAGCCAACCGGCATGAGCGGATATACTAATTTCAGCCTACAGTCGGCTTATTATACGCGAGCAAATGCCATGGTGCGTTGGCATCAATTGTATTCAATTCTTCTCGTACTTTAACTATTATACACTGGCCAAATTACGCTGGACAATGAGCAATGGTGCACTGCCAGTGTAACTAGTAAGCTTGTGTTTTACCTAGCCTTATAAACCCGATAGTCGGTTGGCTTAACTCCACAGTGCAGGAACCTCAAGTGCGACATTTGTCTGAACCAGAAATGTTTTCGACGAAACGAGAATGAAGTATGAATTTTTAGTGAAATTGTGATGGTGAGTGTTACGCGTTTAATATATAATGAATTATTGTGTATAATTCACTATCGGTCGTCAATCCGATTCGCCATGCGATAAACCTTGTACGTAATTTTTTACCATACGACAAGGTCGTTATTTATATTTTTCGGCTACATTACAGTATAAAAAAAATTAGCACTATAAGACATTGTCACAAAATTTGAATTTCTTAATTACGCGACTTTTTCAGACTCTCTGTGATTAAAAATGTGTATGCAGTACAGAAATGTATAAATATTTTTTCGTTCGATATAACACCTTTTCGAATGTTTCAAAATAATACATAGAAACTGTCTTAAGGTTTAACTAAAATATTCAATGATATTGTAATATGATTAAATTTGAAGTAACGCGATTTATTAAATGCTTTAACTTTTAAAAACCAGTTATACCTATATTTTTGTGAAGAAATCATTGTTTTACAGTTGAATTTCCGGTAAAATATACTTCGTATGAAAATTCTGTGCAAATGAAGAAGGAAATTATGAGGTTTAACGAAACAAATCGATTGTAATAAATATTTTGCACAGCTGCAGTTAAAACTTAAATATGATGAATTTTGCATTTTCTAGTTCAGTTGCCGTACATAATGGCTATTCTAACAGTTTCCAAATACTGCAGCATGTTCTAATCTTCAAAGTTCATAAGCTTATTTCCAACAATATCTAGAACAAGATTTACGACTTCTACTGTAGATTGCAGGTCTTGTAGTAAGGAAAAACGGCATTTGGTGAAAATTCAAACATCTGTGTATAAGCTGATTGTAAGTCTTAATCATAATACTGAACCAAGCTACATACTGAAAGCCAGAACTATTACGTCTTATAAGTTTTGGTAAATGAAAATGGGTCACGTGACAGTTACTCCCAATGTTTTGATAACCCCTGAGAATTGACTCTTTCACAAATTACGGGAGGGATGGGCGCATAAGACAACATATGAGAATCCGCAGAAATATTTATGATACAATTTTAAAATTTTTATGCAGTAATTTAATATTCCCAGGGTATCTGCGCTTACAGCTAGCGGTAAGTAGAATACACAGCGTTGAGTTCAGAGACATGTGCTCGAAAATTTCGAATTTCGTATAATGGTAAACCTATGCAAACGAATAGGTATTGTAAATCGTGGTTATTCTTAACTTTTTATACATGAACAAGTCTATGAATTCTAGACGTCAGATCTGGCCTCACCCGCTCAGATCTCGCAACCCAACAATCAGAAAAGAATAGAAACGGATTGAGAATTTCAATACGATCTATTCCGATTTCTTTATCCAAACGGATGTTTCGTATTCTTTGAAAAGAATTAATTCAGATAGAAAGAATTGAATCGGATTGATAATTGCCATCCCTTATTGTAAATAAATAATTGAAACGAACAAGCTATTAGAGGTGGCATTGACGCGAATATGACGGGATAGGAAAGAACAGATAAAATCGAATAGAAACGAATAAACAGATTAAAACGAACAGTGTCTGATTGGAATAACTCATGCCTAATTCGGAAACTTAAAGAAATGGGATTCATAATTCTGCTAATCGTTCCGTTTCTATTCTTTTCCGATTGTTGGGAAGATTTTGAGCTCAAAGTCCTCGTAGAAAAACAGCATCCCAAATTTTTTCAGATTTCTTTCTCTTTTATTTTCGAAGTTATTGTATGGGATATTGTATTTAGTTTTATAATTTTTGTTTCAATTTTTTTTTTTTGCTGTCTTTTGCCACTATAAAATTTTTTTCAGAAAATGGCTTTTTTGTGTAAAATAATCTTGTCTTTTCAAAAAATATTTTTTTTTTCGTTGATGCTTATAAAAAGCTCTCAAAATTGAGCTTCAAAATTAAAAGGTTGTTTTTTACGGTTGCCCAAATTTTGAAAAACATTCTTTTCCAAAAACTGAGAAAATTTTACAGGATGCACGTAATTTTCAAGGAGGGATTCCGATAAACAACGAGAAATGAACTACTGAACAAAAATTGAAGAAAATTTTCAATTCAATTTATCCTATTTATAATGATGTTTTTGTAATCTTTTCTTTCTTTTCCGTTTCCCACTCTCTTTTTTTCCTCACTTCCTTCACTCATTCTATGGGTGCGTTCCAAAACCAACTCCCAGTGCTGTCAATTATCTTTTGTCTGTTTTACACTGCAGAGTTCGGAAGTAGCTATGCCTCTGTCCTAGGGATTTTTGTTGCGTTACCAGCTAGTTTTGGAACGTACCCATAGTAAGATGGTAAGTAGATAGAGAAAGTAGTAAGAAAAAAAAAGGGGGAAACAAATAATTGAATGCATAAGATGATTTAGATTTTCAATTTTCGTTAATTCATTCATTTCTCGTGTGTTTATCGAGATCCCACCTTGAAAATTACGTGTATTATGTAGAATTTTCTCAGCATTTTGAAAGAAATACTTTTAAGAAATTCCAAATTTGGGCAACAGCAAGAAACAGCTTTTTAGATTTTAAGCTCCATGTTAAGAGCTTTTGACAAGCATAAACAATAAAAAATTTCTTTTTTTTTTATAAGCTGAGATTTTTATGCACGGAAAATTTGTTTTCGGATTTTTTTTTTAATATGGCAAAAAAAATACAAAAAAAAAGTAATAAAACAAAAACTATAAAATTATATGGAATACCCCATAAAATAACTTCGAAAAATATGAGTAAAAAAAATCTGAAAAAATTTGATAAACTGTTTTTTGATGATGACTTTTAGCTCAAAAAATTGCGAAAAGATTTGAGCGGGTGAAGCCGGATCCGAGGTCTAGAATTGGCAGACTTGTTTAGAGAAATTCTACAACTTATTTTGCAATATTAATAATATTACATTTCTTCATTTCTTCAACATATTATACGTACATATAAAAATGATAAAATATTTAGTAAGAAAGATTCGTACATAAAAAATATAATGATCTTAACACTGTATAATATCAGCCTTTACGAGACCTCGACTGAGTGAAAGTCTGGTTGCTATGTGAATACTTATAGCATAAACTAAAACTCCCAGGAATCCATCCAGCGGAGTGGATGTAATGGACTTTCAGGATGGGAGGCTGATGGTCCGTCCATGCCGTAAGCCAATGGAGAAAACAAGTAAAAGCTGAAAAAGAATAGAAACCTAATATTGATTTACCAAACCTGTTAATGCTCTATATCAACGGAAGACTAAATATGAAAACATGCTTCCCAAATTCAATATAATCTCAATAAAGTAAAATACCAATGTGTGAACCACTTTGTAAAGCAACTGAGAAAGTACACTAAGTGTGACGTTTATTTAGGGCTGGTTTTACGATCAACTTGTGTTGCATCTACTTTTATCAATTAGGTGTTTGATGATTATTAGTTGGCAACCAATCCAAATAATTCTTGTAAACTTGTGATTTGTGTATGGGACATTTTTAAACTGAGGTATTTGATCAATTTTTCCCAAATCAAATAATTTAGATTATTTCATTAAAAACATAAAACTCCCGAATAAATTGTTTCATTCAAGCTAACTGTTGCAATCAAAATATAATAATAATAAATAACAATGACGTATTTTTCATTATAATAGACCTACGAACTTACATAAGTACATTACCAATGTGTGTGTGTGCGTGCTTTTCTATACACACAGTTTCAACACATCAATCCTCGCTCAAGTAAGAATAAGCATGGTGCACATCACACATACACAAATCGAGGTAGATGCTGACCGATTCAAGGCTACCGGTATGGTCTGCTACCATCTATTGAACCTGCATTGCAGATGATTCGAGCAGCTTCGAATTAGTCAAAGTCCACTTCTGTTTGTGTACATGCATGCCAAGAAATGATTGATGTTTATAATTGTGTTATAATGTAGTCTTCACAAGTTGTAAGTCATTGTTATTTTCTACTAATCGTTTGTAAGAATTACAAGCGTTAGCTGTAAAGTACAGTGAAAACCATTTTTCAAGATACCAAAAAGTGAATGTATTCAAAAATTCAGTTCCAATCAGTAGTGACCAACAACTGTAAAGACCCTTAATAGTATGAGGTATATTTTCATGACTTACTAGGCCATATTTTTAGTTGTTAAGAAAAAGTAATTGAATGTATCTTCACAATACTTTATAGATATCAAATACGAAATTGACCAAACTCAATAAATCGTATGAGTCAGATTAAACATGTATAAAAAAAAATAATTTATTTTGTGAATTTTCAACAATTCAACTAATGAATTAACTTAAAAATGATTAGAAATGGTATAAACATACTCTTAGTGATTGAATTTGGTTATACCTATAGGTTTGATATTTTGAAGAATGGTTAAGGAGTCTTTCGTACCTATATACTGTTCCAGACAATACTAGCCCCACTGTGGAATGATAAATAGTATGCCCAATCATGCCAGGAACGAACGTGGGTATAGTTTCCAAAATATAGTTTAATGTTATTCCGGTCAGCATGCAGCTGAACAATAAAGCAGGGAAGTAATGATGGAAGTAGAGTATACGTCCCATAGCCCAAAATGGAACGTAATGTAAGAGCCATCCAGTAAACATCCACATGCCAGCCTCGAGTGTTCTCCTTCTTTGATATAAAATATCAGGATCCTGCATATATCCTCGCTGTTCTTGCACAGAGGCGAATAGATATGCGAGAGAGAAGAAAATTAAAAATGCTATGTTTCCCCACCATATAATCGGATTTCCGAGTAGATAAATACGATTTTTACTCCCCGAAAAGAATTGACCCTGCAAAAAATGAAAAAGTGGAATTCAGTAATTACTACTCAACACTTATCAAACTAGATAAAATTCGTTGTGTGATATGAGTATTACAGGCACTCCAATCATTTGGAACTAAAAATAGAAAATTAGGTAGCCTGATAACAGTAAAGCATGTGACTTTTCTAATGGCCTCAATAACTATAGAAGTGTGGACGAGATTATAGTCATCGAATTCAAGTTCATTAAAAAACACAAATTTGTAATTATATAATTGTATTTGTAGTATTCCACTTCAATTCCATCGGGTCCTGACCCTATTATTCAAGATTGAGTTGACAATCTTTATAATGTTTCAGACAATCTAATTTTTTTAGTTGTTCACAATTTAAATCAATGTAATCTGGAAATTCTCAGGTAAGAAAGAACAAAATTCACGCAAAACTTACCTTTTTCTCTGTAGCGTGTGTCTAAATTGAAAAAAACATTCTTCAAATAGACAATCTAAGAGTATTACAGGAAATGATGCGAAAATTTTAATAAGATACTAGGGGCTTTGCACGTTCCTTTTGATGGTGTGTTAACTCTGTAGAAAGACGACAGTGATAGCATAAAGCTTACTTCCAGCCACTTAAAAAAGTTAACTTCATGCGCCTTAAAAAGGCTCACTTGATGGATTTACCAAGATGTTTTAAATGTATACATCAAAATTTTTACATAAAATTCAGTAAAAAAAGGTCCAAACTTTGAGATTCTGTTTAAGATAGTTTGACCATTGGTTTAGGAGATACTAACAGCTATTAAGGAGGGGGTCTCATCCACCAAAGCAGCTACATTAACCATAGGTCACAAATAGCGATCGATTTGTTTCTAAGTGTATTTTTGTGCTCCAAAAAACATACCGTGGAGTTCAAAACGATAAAAAAATATTTGAACCCCAGCGAGTATCTATATTTGACATATAGCAAGATATCAAAAATCTGAAAAACGATTGTTCATTCGGAATAGTAAACTGAACGAACATCCCAAATTACAGCCAAAAATGTTTTAAAGATCGGAAACTCCGTTTTTTAATATATTTTAATGTTACTTCTTTGAACTGTAGCCAATTTCATGTAAATTGATAAAGCTCCTACAATGTTAGCACTTGCAATATATTATACATCTATAGTAAACACTGTTTACTTACACAAGTCTCACTAAGTAGTTAAAAATTAAAAATCTAGGCAGTCTACCAAAACTTTCGTATCACTTTGGATATTTTCAAATTATATTATTGATGACAAAAATGTTCAAATTAAAAGTTGAATTTTCAAGTACCATAATTATTCATTATATCATATCATAAACGTGTTCAAATGACCCAAATACCGAGAAATAAATGAATACATTTGAAATAAATAAAAATTGTAGTAAATAAATTTATAACTCGTAACTGAAAATTCATTTTTTTTAATTTATACCTCTGAAACTATTCGCGGTAAGTACTAATATTGCAGGACTTTTTTTTACATGAAATTGATTGAAGTTCACGAAAAAAAGTAACTATAAAAAATCTTCACAAAACGAAATTTTTTGGATTCTTTAAAAAGTATCTTCTCCTAAAGTTTTCAATATTTTAGGCTGAGATTAGGGGTGCTCATTCAGTTTACTATTCCAAACAAACAATCGTTTCAGATTTGTGATATCTTGCTATATGTCGAATATAGAAAATCGGCGGAATTCAAATATTTGCTAATCGTTTCGAACTCCATGGCATGTTCTTCGGAACACCAACGTATACTTGGGAAAAAATCGACAGGTATGTAAGACCTATGCTTCATGCAGCTGCTTTGGTCGAAGGAGCACCACCTTGAAGAAGGTATGACGTGCAAAAGATAAATTAATATAATAGATTGGAAAATTCATTACCCAGCACATTTGGCACTTACTCCTATCATGAAAATTTAAATCTAGCTCAATCCGTTTTTTCAATCACAATATCAAAAATTATAAATATTTTAGATCGAGGTACATACATGTGTGTGTGTGTGTGTGTGTGTGTGTGTGTGTGTGTGTGTGTGTGTGTGTGTGTGTGTGTGTGTGTGTGTGTGTGTGTGTGTGTGTGCGCGCGCGCGCGTGCGTGTGTGTGTGTGTATTAGAGTAGATTATATTAGTATATAGTAGAAATTATATAGTATATTAGAGAAACACTCTAATATATATATATATATATTAGAGTGTTTCAAAAAAAACCGACTATTTTTTTTTTTTTAGAAGAACATTGAAAAATCTTCCGAGTGTCCCTCAAAAATGACCTCGGGAAATATGAGCTCTTAATATTGATATTTAGAGGTGGCGATTCTCAATTTTCTATTTCCCATTTAAATAACATGGGAAAAAATTTTACAAAAATTTCAAATCTTATTGCTCGAAAACGAATCAGTGTGAAGATATAAACAAAACATATTCTTGTAGGAAATTTTACGCTCTACAAAAAAGATCTGAATAAAGATTTGCGTAAGGTAAGTCGTTTCGGAGTTATCAGGCCTCAAACATCGAACCGTTTGAAATAATGATGTTATTAATTTATAAATGCTACAAAACTGACTCATATCGTTGATTAATGAAATTTATTAATTAACATTTCACTGGAAGTCTTTAGTTTTAATTTTAAAATCAGAAGTATTGTGTATTTAAGTGATATGAGTCAGTTTTGTAGCATTTATAAATTAATAACATCATTATTTCAAACGGTTCGATGTTTGAGGACTGATAACTCCGAAACGACTTACCTTACGCAAATCTTTATTCAGATCTTTTTTGTAGAGCGTAAAATTTCCTACAAGAATATGTTTTGTTTATATCTTCACACTGATTCGTTTTCGAGCAATAAAATTCTAAATTTTAAAAAAATTTTTTCCCATGGTATTTAAATGTGAAATAGAAAATTGAGAATCGCCACCTCTAAATATCAATATTAAGAGCTCATATTTTACCGAGATCATTTTTGAGGGTCACTCGGAAGATTTTTCAATGTTCTTCGAAAAAAAAAAAGAATAGTCGGTTTTTTTGTTATATATATATATATATATAAGTTGCTGAAAAGAAATTGAATTCTTTAGCGTATATTAAATTTATGGTAAATTTAAAAATATACAACGGAAGCAAATAGTAATGGATAAAAACGAAATTGTGTATTACAGGCTAGTCGAATTTGAATTGCGTTACAATTCAAATATTAGAATATGGAAAGAACCGAATTCGTAGAAAGAAACACATTGAAAACAATAGAAAGATTAATTTCGATTGATTTTCACACCGCCTCATATAGTTTTGTGAAATTTTCCAATTAGTAAACATCAAAATGAATATGTTGTGATACATTCAAAAAATTTTTCGTTTATTCGGAAGGTTTCAAAATCTAAAATTATTCTCAAAATATTTTACGTGAAAATGTGCAAACTTGAATATCTTGGGTTCCAATTATTGGAAGAACTTTTACAAAAATCCAATGCAAACAAAAAAGAGTAACTTTCAAAACTGTGTTGCATAAAATCTTTGAATACTTAGTTCTTGTAAAGAGTAACTGAATTTATTTTCACATTTCGATTTCCAGACAGAAGGACAATACAAAATTACGTAAATGAATGTTATTGGAATATTGGTAATGAATGAAGGGTCTAGATAACCATTTACTTCAGAAACAACTTTTTGGAGAACTGCGAACGTTGACTTGGATGGCTTTTAGTGAAAGCCAACAACTCTCGAAAGCTAACAAAAAACTACGACCTTGATGTGGAGTCATTTTTTTTCAGTTACTTCAAGTTTCCGAGATATATTCATTTGAAAAAAAACGGCAATTTCTCAAATAATGAATTAAAAAATCTGAAAAAATTCACATAGAGTACCTTTTAGTAGTACTTTGATATAACCAATTATGGGGCAAATCTGAGATGGTCCAAAAAAGTGGCCGAGTTGACGGAGAATTCCTGATACGTGTCACAACATCTCGTTAAAAGAAATGTGCATGCAAAGATAACCTAATTTCTGTGAATAAGTTATAATATTCTAGATAAAATATAATAATCTACTATCTAAGGCTCTTTAAGGAAGTGCCTTAATGGATTTCGACGTTGTCGTATGTATCTGCAAATATAGATGTTCAAATATTTCAAATGCGAAACAGGACTCAACACCACCATTCTAAACACAATTCTGAACAAAACGCTACAGCAAATTCGTGTATTTCATTCCATTTCTTTATTTCTGCGTCAAATGAAAATGTATTGGAGTGTTTTTATTCAGAACCGCGTGAAAAATGTGGCTGTCAAGAGCCCTGTTTCACGTCCGGGATACGCGGACTTCGATATTTGGATATAGACAACGTCGAAATCGACCAGGATAACCCTTTAACAATCACGTGTTCTGTTGTAGAACACTGGTACATTCTTACCCTATAGTTGATAGGCCATTGCCATGGTCTTGAGGTAACTTCTCCCTCCTTGGGCTTCAAATCTGAATTACCTTGCAACATAACTGCGTGTGATTCAAGAAATCTTTCCAGAAAACCCGGTGCGTATACTTGGAAACTAACATTTGGCACTGTTAAAAGTGAAGAAAAACTCCGTTGTATTTTTAGATATCAAATCCAGTACTATAATTTTCTATCTGAATCAAATTTAACTATGCTGCGCTGGTACTGTTTATTATATGGATGTGTGTTCAAAGAGCTCCCATTTATTGGAAAGAAATGCAAAACACAGGTCTGGCGATTCTACCATAAAGTATTACAATTGAAAATGTTGGCTTACATTTGGTAAAAATGTTATCCTCAATATTCCACATAGAGTTTTTATCTCGCATGTTCGGATTGCAAGAAACTTCCTGTTGACTATATGCCCTGTGAAAAGTGTTACAAACTTGATAAATAAATATTTATAATTTTCTATAATTAGATTTATGTTTAGTCGGCAAATGTGATCAAAACTTACCATTTGGGTAATGTTTTTCCACTACTCGTAAGTGCGCAGTGATGAAGATAATGAACGAATTTCAGCTTGCTTGTTACTGTTTCTACAATATCATCTTCTTTTCCATTTACGATCAATACTTTCCAAACGTCATTTGCATCTCCAGTACCATTCTAAAAAATGTGCATTGATGTTTGACTACTTTTGGGTAAATACTGATACTTAGCATTTACAATTAGAATTGCCAATTGCAGCTAGTGAAAATTTTCAGAAATTTTGGCATAGGTGTATTCATAAAAAATGAACGTGGGTTTCAAACTGTACGCATACTGTCAATACATCAATTATGCATAGTAAGAACCAATGAGATTCAGTTAGTAATACGTGTCTATCATGTTGCTGAAATTTCATACTTTATGGGAAATGATAAGAGCTTTTAACCATGAAACGATCTTGGAAAACGAAATAAGTGATAAACAAGAAATGTTTTCTTGAAAATTCTTTCTCAATCACTTTGAATCAAACACGTGAAATTCCATGAAGATTAGCTGAAAGTACAGTAGTCTCGAGCTAAAAAAATGCCAAGTCCAAATTTATTGTACAGGTATAAACGAATGTGACGCAATGGATTTTTTTCATACCTCTCCATATCCAGTAACCTGGTAATGTTTTTTTGAAATGGGGGCTACTTCTTTGTGTGAGTGTAAATTTCGGCGAGTCACTATATGCTCTAGTCGGATTAAGTCACCGTGTTTTACTAGTACATTATCGGGTGGTAAGACATTCGTATCGAATTTCTTCACAAACCAACGGTTATTGTCGTCTTTGTGTGAATACGTAGTTATCTAAAACGTAAAAACGTAATACTGATGAAAATGGAGCAAAATTACAAGCGATTTAAAAGAAGTCCGAAAAATATTGTTTTTTTAGAGACTTGTCATCGCCATGAAAAGGAGGGAAGAGCCTGATGGTTCGTCCGGCAAACCTCCGCGATGACCCGAAAACGGCTAGTTCGAAAATCTGAAAGTGACAGGACTTGGCAACTAAATGAGAAATAGGAAAAACAAAATTGATGCATTTTTTTCAATAAATGAATAAACTCCAAATACATATTCATTTAGAAAAAGTACTAAAAAAGATAAAGTACAGATTTCTTGGTAAAACATTGAAAATCGATTCGTTTCCGGTAGAACCGGAAGTTCAAACTAAACATGACATTGCAATTTTTCATGCCCGTCATTTGATTGTAAAACCCTGTAAATTTCAGATTTTTTCATTGAACCATTTCCCAACTCATTGCAGGCGTTTGTTGGACAGACCGACAATCCGACATCCTGACCAACATTTCTCTATAAACCTGTTTTTCGGATTCTAGAGATCTGAAAATGTAAAGATTCGTTGAAATTAGAAAAAGTGATTTTCGGCCGAAGCCAAAACCTTTCTTACATCACCAAAGGTGATGAAAAGTAAAAAAAAACAATAGCATCATAACTATAAAACAGTTTAAAAGTGGATTGAAGTGATGAATAGGTTTTGTATAATGAAATAACGTTTTCACATCAACAATTAGTATAGTTGGAAAACAAAAATTTTTTTTTACTCATCGAAAGATTATTATGCATATAGACCTGTTGTTGACGAGCTCCCATTCCTTCTGGATACAAATGCCAATGTGAATGCAAATAACCTCCTCCGGTGCGATGGTTTTTAAGTGTTATGATAGCACCGTATGCCAAATGCCGAGGCATTGTTGCATTGTGCAAAGAATTTCCTTCCAGCTGTGACTGAAATCCTGAACTATAGAAACCATCTCCACTGCCACTACAGTAAGATGGGAGCAAAATAGTATCAAGGTATTCTATATTTGATGTAAAGAAATATCATATGGGTGAGCGACAATAATGACTGGGGCATAAAGCATTACTATTTCATGTAAGTAATATTAAATAATATGTCAGTTTTTAATGTAGGTATTACTAGTAAAAAATCATGGTACTACGAATTATAGCAGTCTCACCTTTTATTTAAAACAACCAGGTGGATGTAAAAAAACAGCACGTACACAATTACTGGTAACACTATGAGACAAAGGGTTCTAGCTAACAGATGTTTAACTGCATTCATCTGAAAAGAAGCAATAAACAGATTTTACGGGCATATAATGTATACGTGGACATTGTTCGATGTTAGTTGACCTAACATTTCAAATAGGTAATTATCATACTAAAATAACGAAATTTCTACTGGACCATGTCAACTTAGTCGCGTGCGATATGTTTTCGTGCAAAGTGGTCTCAGGTGAATTGAAATAAGGCAAATAGAGCATGTCCCTACTGAGTATTTAAGTCGAAACTTCATTACTTTCAGATGCTAGCTAACAATAAATTTAATGCAGAATTGCGATTTAAGAGTACACCAGTATACATAAAAATGAACATGTACATTTCTCTGGAAAATATTTGTCATTGAAGGTATGTTGATGTCAATATTCCAAAATGTCAGCATCATTTACAATAATTCAAGTTCTTATTTGGTACTTTTGACTAGAAACTGAAACTGACATCTCATTATTGCGTTTTATCTGAGATGATGAAAATTAACAAAAGAAACTCCGTGAAAATCTGTCTAGTTATAATGCTATTTTACAACTGAAAGTACATATGGGCCAGTCCGTTAGTTATTGTTCAATGATTAAGACCAAAAAATTTAATTTTGCTGTAATTTTGATATGTTATTTGGTGTACCTACATATGGAAATCCTCCAATTCTTAGACGTTTGAGCCACCATTCACGAGAAAACATGTTAGTCAGTCTTATCACTTTTGTGAATCGCACATTTTTCTTTCAATTTCTTGGACTTCTTGATGTTGGAATAAAAATTTGATCGAATATATTTTTATTGAAAAGTGTTTTTTTTTTTTCAAATATTAAATCCATTAAAAAATGCGTAGTCTTTTTTGGTGGAATCTTTTTTTGGGTTTCACAAACAGAAAAATTATTCTGATAATTCCATCAGAAAGCTGAACATTTTTTCGCAAGGTCACTGGATTTTCCAAGTGGGATGAAAATGGGATTCGGATTAAATTGATCAACCACGTCAAACCTTGCATACTCTTCTTATCATCACCTGACTGCCTCGGTTCCCATATCAAGTCAGCTGATTGCTCCCTACACTGTCAGTTGCACACCGTATATAGTAAACTGCAATCAATCTGCAACCAATCTTTTACATCCTTCCTCTCATAAACTTTCTCTTCAAAGTTATCTTTAATTCGACCAAAATCTGAATTAACCTCTCGTTTCGAAACCAAACTAAACAAAACTCCCCCCTCTTACCTCCTACAAACAATTTCTCCCTCACATTTTCTCATTGTACTCTTTATATATTTTTAAACTAAATCAAACATTCAACTTCCTCAATACCAATTTCCATTCACCCTTCACCTTTCGTATGCGCGCATAATTGATTGGTTTAACTCTTAAGAGTTAAAAGTGGTCTTTTCTATATTGTGCGCATGCGCTGTCGCAAACAAATGTGATATGACGCGACCCTAATCTTGAGATTATTTATTTATTATTATATATTAATTTCGCGCTTCGTGCAAATCGCGTAACATACTCTTGTTATGTAAAGAATCATTTAAATTCGTCTTCGGTTATTATGCATGTTCACCTACGACTCATATTGCAAACTTACACTCGGCCTAAAAGGATCGAGTTTGCGTTCTTGTTACACAAAATACCTTCTATTTTTATTGAAAATAAATTATATATTTAGAATTTTTAAATCTCTACAACTTTTATACCAGGTCAATTATGATCAAATTTTCATCCCACTACGAAAAGGCTATTGCTGGGTAAGCATGCCAAAAGTGCCCACACTCGAAATGGATTTTGCAACTGACCTACTGTATTCTGTTGATACATGACTGACTTATACCAAATTTTAACTTTCTAACTCCGTTTTGTTCAGCGTTATCACAAAAAAAAACGCAGTTTTGTTTTTGTATGATAACACCGCTATTTTCACTTTAAAAATTATTTTAAAAAAAAATGTAGATTATACAAACATCTGAGCACTTGTTGAGGTTTTTTTCAGATTTTTCGGTAGTAAGGTTCTCTCTAAACACTCTTGAACATTCGGATTGCTGATTTCCAGTGGATTTTAGGGAGTCACCATCTTCTTTTTTTACAGTATAAACATCTAGTTTTGTTGAACGTGGTTTCGAATTTCACAGTGGAATAGAGGGAGCCACTTTTGATGGGACCAGAAAATAGCCGTATTGGATCTTCTATTCTTCTCTTTGCGCATAGCTACCTATCCATTGTGACTGCTGCACACTTTCACACTGTTATAACCCAGCAAGTGAGGCTTCGGATTTATTTGGGAAATAACATACCAGAATTAGAGATATTTTCTAGTCATTGATGTAAGATGGCATATGAATTTGAAAACGGAAGTAGCTTCTGGCGACATACAATACACAAGTTAAACTTGTGAAGAACACGTTACAGAGTTATATGGTCAAAAACTTCAAAATTAACGTTCAATGGGTAAACACCTCTCAAACTAATTATACATTTCGGTTTTCTGTGTTACTTCTGTACGTGGTAAAAATTACAGAAGATCACCCAAACCTAGATATTCGTACTGTAAAAAAAAAAGGTGATCACTCATTAAAATCTATCAGAAATCAGCAAAGCGAACGTTCAAGAATAATTAGAAAATAGTGCTCACTATTGAAAAATCTGAGAAAAATCTTTGACATGTGTTCAGATGTCTACCGGATCTGCAATTTTTTAAATAATTTTTAACTTAGAAATAGTGATGTTATCGTAAAAAAAAACGACTGAAAATTGCGTTTTTTTGTGATAACACCGAGCAAAATGGAGTTAGAAGATTAAGATTGCAAGAAATTCGGAGAAATCTTTAGATTCGCAAAAGTGTTAAAGGAGATCAATATATTTCTCATGAATGGTAAAGCCTAAAGATCTAAGCATGGGAGAATTTTCATATCCCAGGACACCGAAAACATATCAAAATTGTAACAAAATCTCATCTTTGGACTCTGATCATTGATTGATAATCGGCAGACTCGCCCATACAGATTTGATTTACAAAGTTAAAATTTTTTAATCCGATTACCTATTGGTGATGGACAATATAAATACATTGCCTTAGTAAATTTGTATGATCTTACTTACAAGAAGCATAACTTACGACAGGCTTTGAAAGGTCGCCTAATTCTCTCCACAATTCATGCAACGTGTAGAGTCCAACCAACAGGACAATAAAGAGACCAACAAATTTAACACTTATGGAACATGCAAGCGCCATGCCAGTAAATGACATCCAACCCCACCAAGAGAATGTGAATGGTTGATGCTGCAATGAGCCGATACGGGACATTCCCCATAATGCACACATCATAAAACACAATAGAATTGGATCCAGAAGAATGTATTGATTCAGTGTAAGCAGACCAACATCTGAAAAAACATAGAAGATTGTACACAATTTAAAATAAGTATAATTTCCTTCATTTTTGCGATTCTTAAGATATGACAAAAGTGAAATAGAAGTATTTCTCTACAAAACACAAATGTTACAAGTAATTTTCTTGTACTAAAAGTAATTCTCATGTAATGAAAAATTTCAACCAACCAAGAATTACAAAAGGTCTCAATAAAAATTTGATTCAATTATAAATGACAAGAGCGAAAACGGACATTACTTACTGCTTAGGATGATACCTCAAATCAGTTTCAGTGGTAAAAATTAAGCATTATGCTTCACCATAATATAACTCGATTTTTATTTGACTAAATAATAATTTACCACTTACACATCTAGGACATATGCAGTTCTTATAAGTCTAAAAATTTCGACATCTCTTTTCATTAATTGTAATTTGAAATTAGGTACATGCTAGTTGATAATTACTTGGGTAATTCTTGCAAGTATAAAGTGATACATTCAATGTTGTATAAATGTGTCAAGTATGTTATTATGATTGAAATATTAAAATCAATTATTGTATGCCTATACCTTGGAGTGAATATGACTACACAAACAAATTAAACATTTACTTAAAAACCATGATAAATTTATCAAACCATACCACATAGAATAAAAGTAGCAGCATAAACAGATGAAGGCAAAGACTGCGTCAATTCCCAAACAGTAAGGAATGCTAATGGGACAATAGTTGCACCCAACATTGTGCAGAACTGTAAATGCAAGATTACATTGAAATCTAGCAATAAATATATTAATAGAAAGTACTTTGATTATATTATCATTAATCTGTATTACTTACTACTCTCATTCCTATATATTTTGTATCTTCATACTTGTCACCAGGTTTCTCAAATGGAAATGAACCATTGTAGCCAGTTAGATACCCGGATAAACCAATAAGCATCTAGAATTCATCAATTTCAATTAAGACTAACATAATATGAAAATAGGAAAATGAAAAATATCGATAAAAATAACTGTAACTGCTACGAATGAATTAACATTTATTTTTTGAATTAGGCTGTATGTTAAGATCTGGCAATTTATAATAAGTATAGATTTGATTAGCTTCCGAAGTCACTGTGTAATAAAATTTTTCGCTGTTAAAAAATGACATGTCACATTGAATTTTGAAATATCGCTGGCTCGAAGTCGCTTTGTCACGGCTATGATTGATTAAATTTGCTCCAGTTTGAAGTACCAAAAATCAAATTTGATCGATCGAAAATGTTGTTTTTATTGTTTTATAATAACTAACAGGTATGTAAATGATCACGGTTCACGAAATTGGAATTAATCTTAGAAGAGATGTTTTTAATTACTGACAGTTATACATAGCATTTTCAAAAGCATGCTGCTGGGGTGCGTTACAAGTCTATTTAGGGGCTCAGTGTCATAATGTTATTGCTAAAAATCTCACATGCAAAGAATTATACGCAAAATAAAATCTTACGACACATCTGGTAAAATCACATAATAAAAAGAGAGCTAATAAACTGAAATAGATAAAATCAAAAATTTGAATTTCTAAATTCTAAACATAGTACGGAATAAAAAAAAAATCATAAGTAACACATATTTCATCAATTCCATCAAAAATGATTTGAGTTGCAAAGCTAATATTTTACAAACAATCACCTGTAATTAGGTCAAATTAGGTTTGAGAACAGAAGACAAATCAATTTCTGAATGCCAAAAATAGTTCGTGCGAATTCATTGTAAGTTCGTTACCGTATTAAAAACTTATATGATCGTATTCATTGTTTATTAGTGAAAGTGAAAAATAAAAACCAGAAAGCATTTGGGTACCATGCACATTGATACTGGTATATAACATTTAAAACAGTAAACAAAACACTACCCGAATAGCCTAAATATGCACCTACAAAAATTATCGTGTTGTGATAGTAATTTCAACTATTGTAAAAAAAATAACAACTTGACTTATGGTTGCATATAAGCTCAATCTCAAAATTAATTGTAAAAGGTTGTATGTAAAAATACTGCATAATCTTGATTAAGAAGATGCTATAGTCAGTCTTTACTACCTAGATTAAATGTGACCACTTATTTTGACTATTATCACCTCATACGAATCACTGATGTGAAAAGAACACAGTCAGCGCCATTCTACATGCAATGCAGAACAAAGGGCATAGCCGGATAAGCAGGTCGAATCGGCCCCCGCTGAATTTTTTGTCGGTACTTCAGGGATCAATTTGGACCCAAATGAAAATAATTCAGTGAAAATTTCAGCTATTAATCTTAAACGGTTTCCGAGTAATTTAAAAAAAACCCATTTTTTAGTATTTATTTTTTTTTTAATAGTAAAATTAAAAATTTTTTTTTTGCTGATTTTTTTTTAAATACTTACGAGTAAAAGCTGTGAAAAAAATTTTTTTTTATGATTTCCAGACTAATAGCCGATTTTTAAACTAAAAAACAAAATTACAATTATTTTTTTTTATGCCTATTTTAAAACATGCAATCACCAAATTTGGACAGAATACGTCTTTTATACCCCTCTGTACTCAGGAATTTTTTCAATTTTTTTGGTTTGGTGCAACGTCATGAAAAAAATTAAAAACCAATTTTTTGTTAATTATTTTATATTTCAACTGCTTAGAACACTACTTACAACTAATTATAAAATGTATTTATTCATAAAAATATTCATCAAAAACGTAAGTGGTCATCAAAATATTTGTTAATATTTTCGTCAATCTTCATCACTGTCTTCATTAATAACTACACAGCGCCCGGTATTATTGAAAATGCGACTTAATTGCATATTTTACTGACAGGATCATACCAGCTTTCTCAAGCAGTGTCATACTTAGCTGAGATGATGGATGAAGATAATAATATAAGCCTTCAGTACGTAAGATCGGCTGAAAACATTCTTAGATTTCAAGTAAGATCTCGGCATATTAATGCAAAAACATATCGCTGCTTCATTGAGTATCATCGTGGCAAAAATGGAGTTAACGGAATTTCTCGATATTGCTGTGATTGTGCCAACGGTCGGCGTACAGTTGGTTGTTGTTCGCATGTAGCAGCTATTATTTATTACCTATCACATGCTAGATATTTATCGAGAATTGTAAGACCAGCAGAAATTTTAAGTCGCATTTTCAATAATACCGGGCGCTGTGTAGTTATTAATGAAGACAGTGATGAAGATTGACGAAAATATTAACAAATATTTTGATGACCACTTACGTTTTTGATGAATATTTTTATGAATAAATATATTTTATAATTAGTTGTAAGTAGTGTTCTAAGCAGTTGAAATATAAAATAATTAACAAAAAATTGGTTTTTAATTTTTTTCATGACGTTGCACCAAACCAAAAAAATTGAAAAAATTCCTGAGTACAGAGGGGTATAAAAGACGTATTCTGTCCAAATTTGGTGATTGCATGTTTTAAAATAGGCATAAAAAAAAATAATTGTAATTTTGTTTTTTAGTTTAAAAATCGGCTATTAGTCTAGAAATCATAAAAAAAAAATTTTTTCACAGCTTTTACTCGTAAGTATTTAAAAAAAAATCAGCAAAACAAAATTTTTAATTTTACTATTAAAAAAAAAATAAATACTAAAAAATAGGTTTTTTTTCAATTACTCGGAAACCGTTTAAGATTAATAGCTGAAATTTTCACTGAATTATTTTCATTTGGGTCCAAATTGATCCCTGAAGTACCGACAAAAAATTCAGCGGGGGCCGATTCGACCTGCTTATCCGGCTATGCCCATTATCCAAAAACTTTTTAGTTTTATGTGAGAATAACCGCAGGAAATGATTTTAGCAATGAGTGAATTACAGAAATACATTTCTTGGCATTATTTTGGCACAAGATATTTTTGTTGTTGAACCTTTGTCTTACACATTACATGTAGACTGGCACTGACTGCATTATTTTTAATTCAGTGACGTGTAGAAGCTAACAATGGTCAGTGACATTTAACATGGATGGTGAAGACTGACCACAGCATTCTAGTAACCAGGGGAAACGGGGACAAGAGTGACCTGAATAAATAAAATTCACGGTTAATGCGAAAATCATATGTATGTTTGTTCAATTTGAAATACAGTTAATAATTGACTCTGCAAGTATCCATAACATTTTTATCTCCAGGTTGGTATAAAAAAGTTTTTAAGTATCACTCAGAATCCACGTGTTATTATGTATGACAGACTGTTTTAGTATACATATAGTCAATGTATTGATAGTAAAATTAAGTTTCAGAAGTAAAAACAACAATAAAATATTTCACAGTAGATCCGGTGAATTGAGATTTTACTGCAACATCATTTGTGAAAAGTATTCACTTGACATATGATAGATATTATTTACGCTAATTTTGCTGGTAAACTAGTGTAACTAAATGCACTGCAGATACTTTATGCTTGCTTTTTGTAGGTATCATACCTCAGTTATTGCTACATTTAGTAGTTTTTTATTGTTAATATGAGTTCTTTTCTATCGACATTCTATCTGTATTCTTTTGCAGCATAGTTGCTGTAATGTAATGTGTGCAGAAGTATAGACTCGGTAACCCTGTTGGAAAAGTTTGATAGTACATGAAAGATTGTGAATGATAGAATAGGAGATTCAGAAACACGACAAACTTATATGTTTGTGTCAATTCAGAAACACGATAGACTTATATTTTTGTGTCGTGTTTCTGAATCCTATTCTCTGATTTTCTTTAATACCAAACCGTGATCACTCAAATCCTATCGGAATTTCTTGAACTGAGAAAGCAAAAAACGATTGAAAACATATTGCAAGGGATTTATTTTGATACCCAACAATCCGAATTCCTGAAGTGATTGCAAGATTCAACGAACCGAATTGTGCATTTTATTTTTACCTATATGTGTCTACGCAGTTGAATAGTTTCAATTTTAATTTTATGTCTAAATTGTAGCGCAGCTACAATTCAATCCAATATGTAATAATTAATTTCTCCCGTATCCATGAACAGTTAATTCTTTCTTACAAATTTTGTATAACCAAGTCGATTTGTTACAATTTGGCAAAAAAAAAGAAACTGTATACACATTTTAAAAATAAAAAAAAAAATTGATTTGGATTGATTTTCGTAACATAGATTCAGTTCTCTTATAAAATTCGGATCTGTGAATCATCAGGACAAATTTGTGTCAATACGGTTTCATTGGTTTTAATTCAATCCTGTGCTAACCATGTGGTTTTTTGACTACGCCGCTGGCCATCAATCAGGATATCCTGCTTGGCAATTTTCAACCCGTCTAGGAGTGTCCGAAAATTCAAAAGAAATTCATCGAATCACTTCAACATTTCTACTTGATGCTCCAATAGTTTGCATTACTACATTTTTAGTACTTTAACAAGTAAAAATTTTTAAACATTGGAAAACTCCTGAGATAGTGAGAAACCCAAAAATCAGACGTAGCGATATCATTACAGATGACTGACGCAGGGTTGCTGATAACACTTATAGAAAAATACAGTTGCCGCAATTATTTATAAATCAATTTAGCTATCTTCTACACAATGTAAAACAAAAGTTTATTCATACTTTTCCTAGTGGTGGATGCACATCAAAGAAGAAAGTCCTGTTTATGTACCAACTGCCCATTTTACCGAAATGAGTTTCATCCCAGCTAAAAAACAAATTGTTGACAACCTTGCGTATAAAATACAAGGATTGATCCCAGAAGTTTTCTAGGTCTTAAAACTCACCATACATGATCAGGCTCTGTTACTTTGTAAAATCGAGTAGTAACAGTTGCAATCAATATTAATATAAAAATCAGCCACCAGATACTGAAACATCAAAACCATCGCATACTAATCATGAATCATGAACAGAGAAAAAAAAAAATCATAACAGGGAATTTAAGTTCAATTTCTGAATCAGTCGAAAATCTATATGAATAATTTCAAAGACAAAGTTAAAGTTAATAACGTTAACGTAATGGAACATCGAGAAAAATCATTATGTTAAACTTTAAAGTAACTTTGGAAGAGTTGATTGCTTGCAAAATATGATTAAGCTTTTGCTGTATCATAGTTGAATAAATTTCGAGCAATCATGTCATGAAATAACGATTCTATACAAAAATGCATAATTACATTAACATTACTAAATACAACCTTATTTCAACAAAGGATTTTGAATAATTTTCTAAACGAATGATACCTGGTAATGTGCAATAACAAACTTATCGTTGTCAGAGATGATTTGCATAAATAAGATTGCACTTACAGGGGTTTGTCTTCGACCGTCTTCATGATGTTAGTTTCACCTGTTTGTTTGAATTTTGGCACTATTTTAGCGGTTTTTACAGATTTGCTACTTATCTCTTCAACCATCTCCAAGCTCAATCGGTGTACGTACTATGCCGGTAGTCATGAAAATTTTACAAGTGTATATTGCAAATCGTACACAAGCCATGAAATCATGTATCATCTACAATTAGGTTCACTATATTTTTGCTGTATAGTTTTCGTGAACTATGTCCAACTCAGCATTTATGTCTAAATTGTAAGAGAATTACAAATTTATGAGTGGATGCCAGGAAGTAATTTCTTAGAAGAAGTAAATAGAAAAACAACAAAATAAATTCTAACAATAGCTGCGCATGTACTTACGTACGTACGTACACCAGTAGGTTACAACACTTGCGACGCAAAACTAACTGTAACTAGTATTCTGAGGTGTTTTGCCGATGCAAATATCTAAGAACCACTTCTCCCACCTTCAGGCTGGCTGCACCCGTTGCGGCCGTTACATGCACCGTTGACTGAAGAATATAGACACCAAGGTCGCCAGATGGCCAGCGCATGAGGATCGTACCAACCCAAGAAGATTTACGGTACCATTACAGAGGGAAATCTCCTACCTAAGAGGATGGGATAGAGTGGAAGCTAAGCGTACCCACCGTCGCGCGCACCGTCTGGTGAGTCGCAGGACAAACCAATTGCATATGTGTGCATCGCGTCATACGTGTGTGAGTCAACACCGGCAATATTTGCAAACAAGACAAGTTGTATCAGAAAAGCTGAAATCGAATATTCATTGTAAAGTTAAGTTCTTTGGTTAAGTTGTTCTAATTGAATATGGTTGTGTACTGCGGTGTGAAAGGGTGCAATAGAAATGCTAGAACCGACCGGGAACATACATTTTTTCGAATAGCAGTGTAAGTAGAATTTTATTACTAGCAAAATAGAACCTAACCTCCTTGATATTTGCCACATACCGTACGAAAAATCCAAAGATAAACATAAATAAATATTTTCTAATTTCAATATTCGATTTTGTTGCCGGCCCGAAAAATGGTTAGAATTTGCAGTTTATTATATTTGTGGATATTTATGTAAAAAAATTTTATCCCCTCATAATTGTATAGATTGTAAGAAATTACTAATTGATGAAAACGATAGTTTAGATGCTGAACATAAATTATATGTTATCATGAAAAATTATGCCGATACGCATGGATTGGTCTATGCAACAAAAAACCTTTTCGAAAACATTATTGCATGGGAACGCACGTTCAAAAGTGTGATTCAAAGCATCGTACATTCGAATACTGTCACTCAGGTTCTCTCTCATATATTATTATAGTCGTGCAGAAAGCTCAAATTATGTACAATCGATACTAGTGAAGCATTTTTAAAGTTATTCTTGAGAATAGGCTGTCACTGGGAGGCCAGGTTCATTCGCAGAAAGATTAGTGAATCCGGCGGAAAAACAGAAAATAAGCCACCCTTAGCAACTAAAAAAATGCGGAAGTTTGTCGCTACTAAAGTTTAACCAAATGTAAATATAGTTAAATATACTACGTATGTTATTGTGTTATACAATAATCTTTACTTTCAATAAAGAATACATTTATTACTTGTAATAGTGGATGTTCTATTATTCTTTTGTCCCATATTCATAATCTACGTAGTCTATAAAGTGGTCCGTAACAGTGAGTAGCCTATCAATTTTATTCGGATTTCCCGCTGAAATAAAGGGTGGGGGAAGAATAGTTTGTCCTACGACTCAACAGAGGCGCTAGTGGACCTTACACGAAAAATCACATTAGTGTTTTATGAGACCTTCCGCTCTATCCCATCCTCTTTGGTGGTCCTCAAAAACCCGTCCTTTAATTAGTTCTCCGCTCTGCCACTAGCATCGCATGGGTCAAAAAGATCGTAAATATATATTAAGTGACCGATGGCATCGGTCACCCATCCGTGCTAGCGCAGTAGTGTAACATCCGACCGGAACGTCCGTATGTTTTATCGACTATTATTACTGCATGTTACTTTTATCAACTAACCAAACTCGAAGTACGAGAATCTTGTAACCATAAGAAATTAAAACAACTGTCTAACTATTTGGAATATCCCTAGATGGAAATAACTATGAAATTCACTAGCCAAGGCTTAAAACCCATGTTACGAGATCTTCGTACTACAGAGAACTATAATATTATTATACGTTACTATACATCACTATCATATTAACACCATAATTAACTAACACGATTATATCCAATTATTATGTAGCGCTCGACAATGCCATTTGTGCATTTGGAGCTGAGAGCTATACTATAAGCAACATACGCTTTACCATATAGCCTGGAGTATAGAAGACTGTAAAACCATAGATAAATGCATAACCAATATAATGTAAAGATAGCACTGCTGCAATAACCCATAAAACCAGAGACTGCAAAACCATCAAAACCGTGAATACTAATTACCCAGCATGAACTATACCTTCTTCCGTAACGCCGTAATGTAGGCAACACGCGCAACGTTTTGAAGGCAATGCAGATCTCCAATGTGGAGCCATACAGAGCTTCACCTAGAGAATACATTAGGAAACTTACCGAGGAAACGAAAACGTTCTAGAAGCTTCCAAGCCGATTTATATCAATATAAGAATTAACAATTACAGAAGAGAATTATATACAAAAAGCACACATGTAAACCGGCTCTAAAACTATGAATTATCAAATCACTAAATACTCTAAATCTGTTAAGATAGTTATAACACAAACAGCTAAGGATATTCGCAGCAGCGCGATTCTAATAATGTTAAGCAAATAGCAAACTATGTTTCATAAACAATCGCTATTGTACTCCAGGTTAATAACGACAGTAATCGATTATAATAAATATATAATTCTGTATAGATACAGCTATAAAACTAACAAACGACGGGTAACCAATATGACATATGGACTTTGTAACGAGCAAGATAGTAAAAACATTAAGAAGTAAACAGGAAGAAGCTAAGTGGCCGAGGGGGGCCAAAGGGGGGCTGGCGCCTCAACGAAGAAGCTCACGCAGGTTGGAGGAAGTACGGAACAAACTCTACGCACCTACGCCACCGCACCAAGCAGCGTAAAACCCTACAATATAGTAATAGCTAATGGACTAAGATAACAGGAGTGCATGCGCGAGGATGTCGTGCCCTAATTAGTTCTTAGAAAAAGGAGGGAGGTGCGCAAAGGTGACCAAAAAATCTAAAGAGGGGGATCGTTCTGCGCAACGATCGACCCCTATAAAAACGGCGACCGATCACTCGATCGTCCTCTTGGTTTCTACCTCCAGATTCGTGATCTTGTTCCGGTGCAGTCTCGCGGTAAAATCCTTTAGCCTTTTGCATTTAAACTTTAATACAACGTTACTCTGCCCAAAAGTCCAGCGAGCTTCAACTCCATTGTGTCATATTAAGTTTAAGATCTTACACTGTGTAACTCCGTTTTTGTGACTTTTAAATATCGAACTTATAAAATAAACCAAGTTAGTCAAAATATCCAAATATTAGAGTCAGTTATTCCGCTAAAAAACCTCTCACCAATCTACGCTGCAAGTCATCACACCCAGAATATTCTCAAAAAGGTAAGCCAAATTAAATCTCTTATCCAACAATTCCTCCTTCTTCGGTTCGTTCGATTAGAGTGACAGAATCCCCGTTGTCCGGCGTATTTCAATACTTAATCGGTAATTGGTGACCCAAACTACTGATGTGAGTCTAGCTGTAGCTGTGTGTGAATGATTCCGGTGTCTAACATCTGGAGATTTCCACTAGGTACCGTTCCGACGTCACAGTAGAATGAAAAGTGACTATTTTTGTTTTATCAGTGCTTGCATGGAGACTAGGGTAAGTTTAATTTCGAGTTTTCATCGTACGATTCAACGTTTTCTTAATTTCAATCATTTATTTATACATTTTTTTCTGTAAGTAGGTAAGTAAACGGACCATTCAGTAGCCCGGAAAATACCTGTTGAATGTATGTACGCATAAGGGCTATTTGAAATGGATTTAACAAAAATCCCCTAATTGTTTCTTCGTTGTTCAAAGCGGCGTGCAATAAGCATAAAAAATACGAAAGAAAAATAAGAGGACCCATATAGGGCTGTCCATAATTTTCGTTTGTTTACCTTATTATCTAAATGTATGTAATCCTCGCCAAAATGATGAAAGTTTTTTTTTTTAATTTGTTTTTGGTGTTTCTAGAATGCCGAAGACTTGTGGTGTACCAGGATGCGACAGCGGGAAATATCAAGATCGCTGCGGCCCATTTCTCTGTTTGCCGTACCTAAGGTGAAAAAATCGATTTTAAACCTCTATTTAGTTGCAACTATTTCAATTTTCATATGAAATTGTAATAGCTGCAACTATTACAAAAGGGACAAATTTATTTGAATTGTAGATCAAAGAATGTTACGATATAACCTAAACTATGAAAAAATTGCAATAAAAATAAAAAAAGATAAGAATTGTTGGGTATAACTACAAATAAGTTGTACTGAGCAAGTAAAATGAAGATTACCTTTGTAAATGTAGAGTGACCATCGACTCGAAGTATGGAAAAATGCTTTGAAATACGATCTTATAAAAACGCAGCACATTTGTCAGCTGCACTTTGCAGACAAATACATTCGGAAGAGCGAGACGATTAAATTGTTCGATGATACAATCAGCTGTGTATCTCGCGACCATTGGTCTTTAGAAACTGAAGCTGTACGAATGCTGCTCGTTCAACCTACGGAACGAAGCGAAGTAAGTACCAGACAATTTTATTTGCATGGACCGAAGTGAATTAAAAAAGTACAAATGAAGTTAAATAATTCATAAATTTGGTAGAGTCGCAGGATAAGTACCATTGATACTGTGTTCCAAACACATACAGTCATATTTCCTCCTATTTTATTATTCCACAAACATATATGTGAGTATTGTTTTTTTTTATACTAGAGACTTTTCTGAAGTTTATTTTACTGTTTGTGGTATTAAATCATCTAAGTATGATATAAAGGATGTATGGTCATAAAATTTCCAACCAAATAGTTTTGGTGAGAATTTCAAGCATAATAGAAAATTACAAACATCATAGCAGATTATGTAACCGAAGAATATTATAAACATCTGCATAATCTTGATTACATAGCATTTTAGAACAACAACGTTCCTGTCGCGGATAGTGTCATGGAGCACGACGGCATAGTCGAATCAATCGATCGAGTTGGTGAGGAGGAGAGCATTTTAAATGACAATTCTGCCAATAACAGCCTGGGGATGGAATCTAGTGAGATTCTAGAAGGAATGGTCCATGAAAAGATCACACGAGAATGTAACTGCAAACGGCAATCCAACATTCTCAATTCATGATTTGAAAGGTGAATTGTGTTTGGCCTTATCACCGGAGTCATGGGCTTGGAGTCAGCAAGGCTCAGACGTTTTATTTACGTATTTCGATCGATTAGACTTTTCTGTCCAGCTGCACTTTCTTGTTCATCAACATCTCTATACACGTAATCATACCACTCCTCCAGACTCGATTTTAGATTTCATGTTTATAATCGCAGAGTATTTTGCCCATAACGACATTTATTTTCACAGAATCAGAGTATTTCGAACAAAATTATAGATTTCAAGGACACCATAAAGTCTACGGCCGACATTCTCAGCTACATGAACACGGTGAAAAACTTGTCTGTTTGCAGGGGGACGGACATTGGAAATGAAAAGTATTGTTACTTACAATTAACAAATTAGTAGCAGTCGAACTAGTAAAAATAAATCGACCAACTTTGTTATGCTTATTGATTTTTATTATTTTAATACTTTCTTATGTTTAGGTGCAATCCTGAATGCATGGGAATTCTCAATGATACTGAATCGTACAAACATACGGTGCAGCGTCTATGGTGTATCCGTTGTCGGCGGCTTCGCAAAAAGTTATTGCAAATAGAGAAAAAAATTGTTCTTCAGAAGAAATATGAGGAGTCAAAATATACGCTGCACAGTTGCAGCGACGAAAGTATCTCCGTTCGCAATGGAAGGTAATGCGAACATAGACATTTCTATATCTAAGGGATAAAATTAACAATGTGTGCATACGTCTTTGAAATACTCTAATGCGATTTTGATTTATTTACAGATTAAGATGATGAAGGCAAATATAGATTCCAGTGTGTTGGAAAATAATATTTCCGGTTTTCCGGATGCGCAACAAGAAGCGATTAAATCATGCTTGGAGGCCTCCAAAGTTAAATCTCCCAACAGGCAGAGATACTCAACCAACTGGATATACGAATGTTTGTTGATGCGGATAAAAAACGCAGCCCTGTACGAACATCTAAGGGATCGACAAATTTTACCAGTTCCCTGCCGCAAAACGTTGAACAGATATATTCAAAAGATTAGCTCGTCGTCCTAGGGATTTCAGGAAGCTATCTTCGAAGACTTACGGAAAAAGGATCGCAGATGGAAAAATCTTTTAAAAGAGGTATCCTCAATGTCAATAACAAAAAATATTTAGAATGAATAAGAATGTATTTCCCTGAACATTTATCCAGTTTTTAAATATCTTTCGAATGAAATTTCATCGTACATTTTTAACATTACAGACTAGCCCGTCAATCAGTTCATTACCTGAAGTAAAAAAAAAACTGAATACTTGAAAAATAATTTTACAAGCAAAGAAAAATATTAAATAAATCGTTCCCTTTGCCGCATTGCTGTGTAGTATGGAAAGTTTTTCTGGCGAGACGCTGAAATACTCCAAATGCCAACGTTTCAGTTATTTCTTGTTGCAGTATATTGGTATAAATTTGATTCTTATGAATTAAGCTTAGGACGAACACAGATTAGAAAAATAAAAATCAAAGAAAAACAATGTACTGATGAACCCTGACGTTGAGATTCCAACGATAAATGCGTAGTATACCTGAAAATATTGAAAAATGTATTTAGTAACGGAAACAAAAATAAATTAAACATGTGAAGAAAAAAAGAATCAGAAAAAGGGCGTGAAAAATGAAAACTGTAATGCTTGATACTCACCTGCAAGATACTTACCTCTTCCCATGTACAATAGCTCATGCTCACTTGGTTCCGCTGAGAACGTTGCGGTCAAATTCCACTTGTTCCAAATCCAACTGTTCATTTTTTCTTTCAAGTTTCGATCAATTGATTCTCAGCTATCCCTACACCTCGTACCAAGCCGCTAACGTTAGTGTTTACACACTTTGTCTAGCTATGAAAAATGAACTTACTTTTTTGTACTTACGTGCAATTGCGATGAGGATCGATATAACCCTCAGTGTCCTTGTTTGATTTTATCCGCTGACCAGTGAGATTCCTTTCCTTTGCCCTTAATACTTCCTCTTCAACAATATCTTGACGCGCACCTTCGATTTTATTGTATCTCAACCGAATCTTGCAGTATGAACAAACACATAAGAACATTATGTCAGTGTTATTAACATGGACTAATTAATATTTAGGTACCCTCCTAGTCGACGAGATGAAGTTGAGTGAGGCAATTTCATTTGACCAGAAGACAATGGAGTTTGGAGGTTTCGTCGATTTAGGGAAATATACTCCGGAAAACAAAAAGCAACAAGAGCAGACCACGCGCTCGTCTTTATGTTTCAACCATTTCGAGGCATCTGGGTACAAGCTCTTGGCTGTTTCCTGAGCAATTTAATTGAAGTTGAGTAATATTTGTTTATCAAATTATTTCAGTTGTTCTCGCAACAAATTCGTGCAGCTATGGAAGTTTACGAACAGACATGCCTGCAATTGAAAGATTCCAAACCAACGAGGGCTTTTTCTGAGCGCGTTCACAATGTAATCATGGCGATGATGTTCAGAACGCCTCTCAATGCGCTTCGTCTATCCGAATCCTGTCCACAAAAGAAGGTACGTAACATATAATGCATTATCGTTATTTTCCAAATATATCGTTGAAAAATCGCGTAACAATTTACATCAATCAGTTTTTAATGATAATTTCGAATACGATTTTGATGATCTATTGAAAATCATTCGGGTGTTGCAACGAACGATCTGCAAAGAGTTACTGTGCTGAGTGCATTAAATTTAAGAAAATGCACAAAGAGCATCGAGTTGCCAATCTTTTTGAACATTGTGTCAAAAATTTTATGCTGAAACACCGCTGTTATTATCGCTGTACCATGGGGCTCGAATTCGTTATTCGTCTGTTTGGAACGATTTTTTTGAAGCATTTATCTCTCGCAAATTCAAAAATTATATCACAATACGTAAATATTCGCGAAATATACTCTTTTGTTAGGAGATCAGTATTATTAAAACCAAGTAACATTTAACTATTTCTTCTAGCAATCTTTAACTGCCAGCTTCTAAGAGGTTCCCCAAGACGAATTTGGACATTCAACGTTGGATTTCCAATCATCGTCATTTATACGTTCTCGTACCATGGTGGAGACTGTGCTGAGATTGTTTTCGATGTTGTTCAATTCAATAAACTGTCGTTCGGATAAACTCGTTCATTTATTAGAGGATTGCTGCTCACTATCTAATGATCTTTCAGATCGGTAATACTTCCTTCGGACGATCGATGTGGACTGTCTTGACATGACATTACCCATGATCCTGAACTGATGGCTTGACCTTTTTGTTTTCCTTGCATGAATGTCTGCTCACTCTGGAATCCTGGTTGAAGTAATCCTACCTGGTGGTGCTGATTTTTTTTATGTGCTCCGGGCGTATAATATTCATTTATACATTGCGTTTCTTCGTCCATCTGTGTGTTCGTATGTTCTTTTCGTTTCTTGTCTGGGAGCATTACATCGATGTTTATTTTGTCTCTTTTATCCAGCTGTGTGTCCATGTGATTTTTTGCGCTCCGGGAGCGTAACATCGATTTTTATTTTATGCTGTTTTTATGTATTTCTGTACAATAATCTCCCATTCCAATTTGTATAACACTTACCTCATCACATTATTATATTTTTTTCGATATTTACTGGGTCTGTTATTTTAACACTTGCAGTAGCAATTACTTTGTTAATTATGCTGCTTCCTAATGCTTCCTCACAATAATCATTTTTCCATTCATTCCTGCTATACTAAATAGGCCATTTCAAGCTTCCTCGCGTACTTGAAGGAATGGGAGTCATCAGTTTCTTCGCTAAAAGAACTGCCAATATCGTCAAGTACCTTGAAAGGTTTGAAAGTGATCCTGGGAGCTACCCTCGAAATCTTGGATGCCTTGCAATCACGATCCAATTTTGAGTACCTTATGACCGCACGACTAAACCAAGACGCTTTGGAAGTAGGTTATACATTTTATTTTTTCATCTTTTTTGAAATCCCATATATTTATTTGAATGAACTCTTTATTTTATTCCTGCAATTGAAGCCTAAAGCCCTACGAACTACTTCTCCGAACGTAAACCCTACATACAACGAAGTGGAAAACGACCCCGATCATCTCTTTAAAATAACATGCTCCTCGTATGCGATACCGATGTTTAGTTGTGCTCCACTCTCTTTGTTACCAACGCAAAGAATAGCGTATATCAAAGTCAGATTTGGTAAACATTTTATAATGGAACATCGACAAAATGGAACAAACTTTTGGAGAAAAGCCGGAAACAACTGTTTTACTACAAAAATTGGGATCGTTTTTGACCTCGTTGTATAAGTCTAGAGTTAAATATTGTATGATTTATGCACTTGTTACTGTGTTCATTTGTATTTTTGTCGTTCGCAAAGGATATTTTGCGATTCGCTAGTGCATTTCACCCTGTTGAACTTCATTCTATACGATTCATAACTGTACTATTGTTTTTAGAGGATTTTTAGTATGACGCGCAAAGCCTGTGGTAGAAATGACCATCCTGATCCGCAGTTCTTCGCTCAAATGTTTTGATTGTTGTGCAGCCACTCGTTAGTAAAGCCTCGAAGAGGGAATAACGTCGAAGGACATGAGCTGCTCGAAACACTAATGCAGACGACAGATTCGTTGGCTGCTGCATCAAAACCACGCACTGAATGGTTGCAAACCATTGACGACATGCTGGAACAACAAGTACGTGCCGACGAAGCACCCATGGAAACTTACCAGCGGGATCATGATTACTAGGTTCCATTGTCGATGGATTTTAGCACGTGGAAGGACAGCACGCACGACCATACGTACGTCACACGTACAAGTGCAGAAGTACAATGTTACATAGCTGGTTACGTTGCCCCAACAATGATGAAGAAGCTGAAATGCTGCGACTGCATAAATTCCTTAAAATCTCGTGAACCAGGAGTTACTGATCCGACTCATGTAGCCATAAATCTTCTGGAGAAATTTGGAGGGTTGATCCGGCCTAGTGAGCCCTTGTTTCGGTTGACCGAATGCCTGGAATCAACTGTATTGGACGTTACTGGTAAATTCGGTATACACGTCGATACGATCCACACCATTCTCCAGAGAGCATCGGAAATTCAAAATCTACCAATGGTTGATTATGCTGATCACTACATGAGTTGCACAAGAAAGATCATTGACTTTTATATAATTATGAGAGCTTGTTTCCTTGTCAAATCATACAACGCCAACCAGAATGAGAGTCGTATAAAAATGAAACGACTCCGCAAGAACGCGAAGCTTTAGATGCTACGTTGTGAATACTCGAAGGTGAACCGACTTTTTTGTTGACCTAATTAATTGATTTTATTAGCAAAGCTCATAATTGTATATACCTCTTCACAAAATCGTTACATCTTGTTTTCTGTTTTTTATTTTCATCAGATACTGTTGAAACTCGATTCTAACCTTCAATACGCGATGCTCATCAAACAGGTTATGTCGATTGACGATTTGGGTGGGATATTTACTGATTACCGTTGAATATAAAATCGATTACGTCCTGGGAGTTAAGGTATTTATCAGGTTTTGCCATAACCGCGGAAGATATAATTTTTATACAAATGTAAGCTTTTTTAAAGCTAATTTGGAGGGAACAAGGGAACTTTGTTTTAAATCTACATTTTTCATTCGATTGCGTTATTTATTTGTTATTTTTAGTGTACATAGAAAATATTCCTTTGATTTTACTGTTCAGTCAAGGATTACACGTATTTCCCATTCAAAAACTGATTTATTGGGATTTTCAAAAGGATTAGGTTGTTGGTAAGAGCCTTTTCCAAAATCTCGACGATTTGGATCTTGATGATAAGGATGACAAAGATGATCTGGATAATGCTTTGAATAAAGTAACTAGACTTTATACGAGCAAAAATTCCTCTTTGGCTTTTGCTCCTTCTGTCCAGTTGGATAAAATGGTGTGGAAATCGTGCATGGAGAGAACAGATTATATCGAAACCGTTCTACGGGTAATAGTGCAGAATAAGTCTGTATGCAGCCGTACATAACTCAGTTTTCGATCCTATAAATAAAACTTTGTTTGCGAAAAAAAAAATTGCATTTGTTATTTTATTTACGAGTTTTCTTCGCAAATTTCTTACAATCGTTGATTTTTTTTTTTATTTTCGCAGAACGAGTTGTGAACCGTGTAGGATTACACTATTCCGAATTTCACGATTTGTATTGTTCCTTTCAATTAAAATTATTCATATCAAGTCAATTAGTTTAAAAAAAAGTAGTATTGATGGATCTGGTAGAATAAAATAATGTGAAATTTCTACATTTCATTTTTCAAGCACAATTTTGCAATTTAGCATAATAAAGTTTTTTTTTCATTCGCGGCTGAACAAAATTAAATTAAACTAACGAAATAACAATTTTCAAGAATTGTCAAAACTTTTTTCACAATATAAGGGGACAAAATCGTCCTGAGCTTCTCTCGATTCATTACGCGAAAATGAAAGATTACAGATTCCTAATGTTTCGGCTTATTTTTATTCAACGAAATTTGATACACCCATTTTAATAAATATAATAAATTAATTAACACTGCACATTAATAACAAAAAGTCTTACACATGTAAACATAAACACTGCACGAATTTTGCCACATTGAGGTTAGGAAATAAGTAGTAACAGCATGGAGACTAGAGTACAGGATTCCAATTTCTGAGGCGGAGAGGCAGAAAAGGCGTCCGCGAAACTCCGAGATTTAATAGTGCACGGTTTTATCGCCAGCGTCGCTCCGGACGATTAGAGATGAGTAGGGAGATCTCCAACGCTCGGCTTTTCGTGATACCAGCCAAAGAGGATGGGATAGAGCGGAAGGTCTCATAAAACACCAATGTGATTTTTCGTATAAGGCCCACTAGCGCCTCTGTTGAGTCGTAGGACAAACTATTCTTCCCCCACCCTTTATTTCAGCGGGAAATCCGAATGAAATTGATAGGCTACTCACTGTTACGGACCACTTTATAGACTACGTAGATTATGAATATGGGACAAAAGAATAATAGAACATCCACTATTACAAGTAATAAATGTATTCTTTATTGAAAGTAAAGATTATTGTATAACACAATAACATACGTAGTATATTTAACTATATTTACATTTGGTTAAACTTTAGTAGCGACAAACTTCCGCATTTTTTTAGTTGCTAAGGCTGGCTTATTTTCTATTTTTCCGCCGGATTCACTAATCTTTCTGCGAATGAACCTGGCCTCCCAGTGACAGCCTATTCTCAAGAATAACTTTAAAAATGCTTCACTAGTATCGATTGTACATAATTCGAGCTTTCTGCACGACTATAATAATATATGAGAGAGAACCTGAGTGACAGTATTCGAATGTACGATGCTTTGAATCACACTTTTGAACGTGCGTTCCCATGCAATAATGTTTTCGAAAAGGTTTTTTGTTGCATAGACCAATCCATGCGTATCGGCATAATTTTTCATGATAACATATAATTTATGTTCAGCATCTAAACTATCGTTTTCATCAATTAGTAATTTCTTACAATCTATACAATTATGAGGGGATAAAATTTTTTTACATAAATATCCACAAATATAATAAACTGCAAATTCTAACCATTTTTCGGGCCGGCAACAAAATCGAATATTGAAATTAGAAAATATTTATTTATGTTTATCTTTGGATTTTTCGTACGGTATGTGGCAAATATCAAGGAGGTTAGGTTCTATTTTGCTAGTAATAAAATTCTACTTACACTGCTATTCGAAAAAATGTATGTTCCCGGTCGGTTCTAGCATTTCTATTGCACCCTTTCACACCGCAGTACACAACCATATGCAATTAGAACAACTTAACCAAAGAACTTAACTTTACAATGAATATTCGATTTCAGCTTTTCTGATACAACTTGTCTTGTTTGCAAATATTGCCGGTGTTGACTCACACACGTATGACGCGATGCACACATATGCAATTGGTTTGTCCTGCGACTCACCAGACGGTGCGCGCGACGGTGGGTACGCTTAGCTTCCACTCTATCCCATCCTCTTTGATACCAGCTAGGTTAGAGCGTCGACGTGACACCTAGGCGGCCACGCACCGAAGGTGGTGTGACGTCGGAACGGTACCTAGTGGAAATCTCCAGATGCTAGACACCGGAAACATTCACACACAGCTACAGCTAGACTCACATCAGTAGTTTGGGTCACCAATTACCGATTAAGTATTGAAATACACCGGACAACGGGCATTCTGTCGCTCTAATCGAACGAACCGAAGAAGGAGAAATTGTTGGATAAAAGATTTAATTTGGCTTACCTTTTTGAGAGTATTCTGGATGCGACGACTTGTAGCGTAGATTGGTGAGAGGTTTTAGCGGAATAACTGACTCTAATATATTTGGACACTTTGATTAACTTTGATTTATTTCATAAGTTCGATATTTAAAAGTCACAAAAACGGAGTTACACAGTGTAAGATCTTAAACTTAATATGACACAATGGAGTTGAAGCTCGCTGGACTTTTGGGCAGAGTAACGTTGTATTAAAGTTTAAATGCAAAAGGCTAAAGGATTTTACCGCGAGACTGCACCGGAACAAGATCACGAATCTGGAGGTAGAAACCAAGAGGACGATCGAGTGATCGGTCGCCGTTTTTATAGGGGTCGATCGTTGCGCAGAACGATCCCCCTCTTTAGATTTTTTGGTCACCTTTGCGCACCTCCCTCCTTTTTCTAAGAACTAATTAGGGCACGACATCCTCGCGCATGCACTCCTGTTATCTTAGTCCATTAGCTATTACTATATTGTAGGGTTTTACGCTGCTTGGTGCGGTGGCGTAGGTGCGTAGAGTTTGTTCCGTACTTCCTCCAACCTGCGTGAGCTTCTTCGTTGAGGCGCCAGCCCCCCTTTGGCCCCCCTCGGCCACTTAGCTTCTTCCTGTTTACTTCTTAATGTTTTTACTATCTTGCTCGTTACAAAGTCCATATGTCATATTGGTTACCCGTCGTTTGTTAGTTTTATAGCTGTATCTATACAGAATTATATATTTATTATAATCGATTACTGTCGTTATTAACCTGGAGTACAATAGCGATTGTTTATGAAACATAGTTTGCTATTTGCTTAACATTATTAGAATCGCGCTGCTGCGAATATCCTTAGCTGTTTGTGTTATAACTATCTTAACAGATTTAGAGTATTTAGTGATTTGATAATTCATAGTTTTAGAGCCGGTTTACATGTGTGCTTTTTGTATATAATTCTCTTCTGTAATTGTTAATTCTTATATTGATATAAATCGGCTTGGAAGCTTCTAGAACGTTTTCGTTTCCTCGGTAAGTTTCCTAATGTATTCTCTAGGTGAAGCTCTGTATGGCTCCACATTGGAGATCTGCATTGCCTTCAAAACGTTGCGCGTGTTGCCTACATTACGGCGTTACGGAAGAAGGTATAGTTCATGCTGGGTAATTAGTATTCACGGTTTTGATGGTTTTGCAGTCTCTGGTTTTATGGGTTATTGCAGCAGTGCTATCTTTACATTATATTGGTTATGCATTTATCTATGGTTTTACAGTCTTCTATACTCCAGGCTATATGGTAAAGCGTATGTTGCTTATAGTATAGCTCTCAGCTCCAAATGCACAAATGGCATTGTCGAGCGCTACATAATAATTGGATATAATCGTGTTAGTTAATTATGGTGTTAATATGATAGTGATGTATAGTAACGTATAATAATATTATAGTTCTCTGTAGTACGAAGATCTCGTAACATGGGTTTTAAGCCTTGGCTAGTGAATTTCATAGTTATTTCCATCTAGGGATATTCCAAATAGTTAGACAGTTGTTTTAATTTCTTATGGTTACAAGATTCTCGTACTTCGAGTTTGGTTAGTTGATAAAAGTAACATGCAGTAATAATAGTCGATAAAACATACGGACGTTCCGGTCGGATGTTACAGTGGCCCATTTCCGACCTGACACCTAGGCGGCCATGCACCGAAGGTGGCCCACAATCGTGTGCCAGGCATGAAGTTAGTCGCGCCGGCAGAGTATATATGTATAGATATATTCTGTCGATCGAGCAAGTGGTTGCCAATCTCAGCCTTGTCCCCGCTCGCACAGATGTTTCCAGGAATGCAAGAAGTGGGATTTTTTTTTGTTTCAATTATGAAGGTCAGCAAATGAAAGTATGTCCAGATTTCATGAATTTAGGATTCAATTAGCGGACGCTGAACCAAAATAATCAACCATTCCCAGCCCGAATACTTTCTTTTTGGAAGTTATACTTCTTTAGGCGCGTTATGAAAAACTGATTAGAGTGAAATTTCAAGATGCGCGCGCATCACTGTAACACAAAATTAACAGGATGAAGTTGCCCACTCAACCGAATTCATTAAGTCTCGAAACAAGATGCGCGCGCATCACTGTAACACAAAATTAACAGGATGAAGTTGCCCACTTAACCGAATTCATTAAGTCTCGAAAAAAAGCTAACGTTGGTACGCTTGTCGCCTCTGATCACTGTTTTCATATTTATTCATAATATTTATCCACATGGTTTTAGTTTTTACAGTCACAACACGTGTTTTATTTTCATACAAGTGCGAATTATATATGTGGCAATAAAATATATTCAGTAGTGATTCAAATTGAATATTCGGATTAATATTATTTACTATTTGTGAATATTAGTGAAAAAATTGTGCTAAAATACTTTTTCAAGTGCTCCAATATAATTGAGGTTAGTTATCCGTATGTATTATTTATTGATATAAATTAAAATATCATTATTGAAGTTATACTTCTTTATTCAATATAATTATTACTAAATATTATTAAATTATCAATGTTGAATATTTATTATTTAATGATGCCAAAGAAGTATAACTTCTCACGCGCGTACATAAGTACACGCACCCATTTTTTTTTTTTACTAAATATTATTTTTTTATTGATATGAAAATATGTGACGCCTGGTGTTCTCGAATATTTGTACACGCAGTCTATGGAAAAATATACGAAGCCAGCTCGATAACAATTATGCAAAATGTGCAATGGGCAAGTGGTTGGGGAAATTTTTTTTTTCTCGAAACTACTCGGGTACCACATGAGGATGGAGTGATGTGGAACAACGGGTTCGATCGCAGTTCACTTTTTTTTTTTTTTTTTTTAAATTCAAACCCGGCTTTTTTTTGTGTTATCGGAGAGAAAAAACAAATGAAAGGAGGAAAATTTCGAGTGCCGGTCGATTTTTTCCTTCTTTCCTTTTGCTTTTTTTTTACTGAACCCACCTTTTTCGTAGTGGGGGTAACTCAGAAGAGAACAAATAATTGAAACAATAAAATTCCGAGAGTGAATCGATTTGTTCCCCGTTTTTGGCGCCTCTCTTTTTTCCTTACATTTTTTTTATTTTATATTTTTACTTAATCCCGCTTTCTTTTTTGTATTTTCGATAACCGAGAAGAGAAAAAAGGAATGAAAAAAAACAATTCCAAGGTGTGTAGATTTTTTCCATATTTGTATATGGAATACGTTTCGAGTTTCCACGCTTGTGCCACTGAGATGTACAGTTTATTCGCGGGCTTTGTTTCGCCAAAACTTCACACGCTATGTGTGATATTTAGCGCATACTCGAATGATATATTTATTTTGAGAATTTCCTGTCCCTTGGATAGAGCTGCAGGATTCGGTCTCTGGACTCGGAAGAAAGGTGGAGAAGGATAACTCGTTAATTGTGTGATTAACTCCTGGAAAAGCCTAAATAATTTGACCACTTCAACTTGGTTTTTCGAGATAGCCTCAGAATTTGTTTTCTCACCCTCATGTGCCAAGGCACGAGTGGAATAGACCCATCATCATAGGCCGTGTAAACGGTTGAGGGTCAAACTTGGTCTGTGAGTGTGAAGCACGCACAGATAGATCGCTCTGAGAGGTTGACTCGTGATGCGAAATATTTATTTCCGGAAAGGAAATATTGCAATGATACGTCAATGTTTTGTTCCCGTGAGGCGGGATAAGAGACAGGATGAAAGGTTGTGAACTTATTCTTCTGGTAATCTCTGAGAGATTTTTGATAATTTAGGAAGGGATAGTTCTTCTTCATTTGCTCTGATATTAATGAAGTTTGCCGGCGGCAAGACTGACTATTAATTGCGTGATAGCATGTTGGTCAGAGGGACGGTATTTGATTATTCTGGATCGTTGACTAGTCGGTTTTGTGATGGATAATGATTTGTTTAGTGGGAACTAAGACAGAATATTATTCGTGTGCTAGTATGGTAGTCGGAAGGACTTAGATAATAGTTCGGTTTACCTATGGGTAGACTCAATATTATTTATGTGATAGCCTGGTCATCAAAGGGACGGTATTCGATAATGAGGAATCGTCGCTGACAGTTGATTTTAATATTATAATTATTCATTTAGATAGTACTGAAACAGAATATTACGTGTGTGATAGCATAGTAGTCAGAAGGACTTTGATAGTGATTCGGTTTGCGTATGGCAAGACTGAATATTACTAGCGTGGTAGTTAAAGGCAAGGGGATTCTACGCAAACGTACCTTCACCTGTATTAAGACATTCAGTCGCAATGACCGTGACTCTCTACGGGTTCAGGTGTCCTACCTATGGGTCAGGGGATTGTGAGACGATCACCGTATCTGAGCTATGAGGTCAGACGCAATGCTGTTCTTCACTCAGACACGGCTCCCTAGTACCTAAGGAGTTTTTTATTGAATTCAAATAAAAAATTATTAGTATGCTGAATGCTCTCCTTTGATGGGAAGTGGTGTTGAGGATTTCTTGGACGGGTACTCCACGTCTCCTGATTGTGGGTCCTTGGTGTCCGGCTCATCGTGGATGTGGGAAGTATGGGTCTTCTCGTGGAAGTCTTCGATGATCTATCCTGGCGGTTGCTCAATAAGTGATAGATAGATAGATTTGCATTTGCGCTTGTCTTATATACTCTTATTCTCTAGTTACGCCGTTTTCGGGGATAGAGATTGGTCGCATTCCCTGAAGAAGGGGTACGGTAAATCGTGCGATTTGATTGGGTTCCCGGTATGTGGCGGGGTTATCGAGTAGACAGTGAGATTTGGGCTCGGGTTTACCAAGCAAAATATTAGGGGGCACGCGTCGAACCCCAGGTGTCGGTACGCCAGCCAGGCGTCCCGTCACAATATATATTAGGGTGGGCCAAAAAAATCGACTATTTTTTTTTCACTTTGTACTCCGAAAACTTGGTTGGTAGAGACGTCAAAAACATTCTCTCCAAGTATAAGCTCTTAATTTTAATGGGAAGGTCCTGCGCCTAACAGATTTCTATTTTTTTCTTATGGTGAGGAAGAAAAATACATATCTCGGTATCTGCTATTTATAAAAAAAATGTGTATCACATTTTCGTAGCAAAATGAATTCTCTACAAAAAAGGTCTCCTACAATTTTTTTGTATACCTCACTGTTCAGAAGATATTCACCTTCAAACTGTAATGCACACGATTTTTAACATTATTTTGTTAATAATTCAAACAATTTCAATTAAATTCATGAGTTTCGGGAAAATTTGTACAAATTTCACTTTCTATACATATCCTTACTGATATTAGTAAGGATTATATATATATATATATATATATATATATATATAGGTATATATATAGGTATATCTCGAAATATATCCCGAAACGACGAAGTTTACAATGTATTACTTTGTATGCGATCACGGATGCCCCCAAATTTATCTACCAATTTTTTGATCGTCAGTCGCAACTCGCGTTACGAATACGTAATCGTAATCTCGTAATAAGGGAGTGACTTCTGTATGTGCTTTGTTGCATCGAAGAACATACAAAATGGATAAAAACAAACCGCAACGTGCGCGCGATCTCTGCGCTTACCGTGGTTGTAACAATTCGAAATTTACGGGAACAAAACTATAAAGGTTTCCTGTGGCAGGAGGTTGCCGCCGTGATATATTTCGAGATATACATGCAAAATTTCTCATAAGTATTTGAATCGAGAGTCGACCGGCGAAGTCGAAGTATAATGCAAAAAACAATAAACCGGGTCGATTGTGATAAAACAAAAATCAATGAGCTTTAAATTTTTGGATCCAACATTTTGGGTGGGTAAACGACCAAATGGGGGTATGACACCGCCTAAAGGGAGGAAAATGTTTAATATTCCATATGATCATTTGTGTATATATATATATATATATATTGGGGTGCTTTTTTTTTCGACTATTTTTTTTTCGGTCCCATTGTGAAATTTTGTTGGAAATACAACAAAAAAAAATTCCCTGAAAATTTGAGCCCTTAATATTAATATTAAGTGCTCGCCCAAGGCATGTAAAGATTTCCCGCTTAAAATCCACGTAAACTTTAATTTTTTTCTTCAAAACATCTACAGTTCAGAGGCATTGTATGGTATAGTCTAGGACATCAAGTAGGTTTTCTTCAGAATGAAATACTCTACAAAAGTGCTCATTGCGGTGAAGTCGTAACTCACACCGGCGAGGTCGCACGGGCCACCCAAACCCAATTTTTTCATGAAATTCTTGTTTTTTTGCATATATACTCTGCAAGCGCGACTAACTTCATGCATGGCACACGATTGTGGGCCACCTTCGGTGCATGACCGCCTAGGTGTCAGGTCGGAAATGGGCCACCTTCGGTGCGTGGCCGCCTAGGTGTCACGTCGACGATCCAACCTAGCTGGTATCACTGTTACGTACCAGCCGGTATCCACGGCGGCACGCTCTCTGCGCCCTACCTCACCAGCGTGCAGTTACCATAAGAGAGCCTTACGTGCTCTTACCAATAGTCGTAGATTAATGCAACTACACATAGTTACCATCGTAACGTCCAAAATATTATGTCGATAGTTCTCATACGCTAGATGAACCGTTATTTCATCAGTCAAATTCATAACATATATGGTATATATATTTTTTCCCATTCAACCGTTATACCTTTCAACATTAGCTTTCACATAAAACCTTTGATTTACGATCTCAACCGCAATAATCCAAAGTAATAAACACCTGCAGTAGTTGAGATAATCGAGTAGGCTAAACACCGGAAACGTGGGAAGAGAAATCGTGGATAGCTCACAGAGACAGAAACCCTTATTCTCAGAATTCAGGATAGCTGCTTCACTTTAATGACGATAAGACCAATTAGCGCTTCGCCGCTTGCTTCCCCAAACCAACCACCTTGCGCTAATCCCCCACCGAGATCTCATGTACTAATCAAAAACCTTACCCCCAATTATTTCATCATCCTTAACCAATCATCCGAGACCCGCGGGAAACCGCGACTCTTTTTGAACTCTTCCTACTTTCCCTCTAATTCAACCCTTTCACAAAACAGAATAGTACAGAGAAGAACTTCAGACATCATAGATAACAGATCAGAACCTTACCGAAATCCTAGAATCAAATCACATTATAAGTAATTCAGAACCTCCGAGACTTGTCAACAGTTTGTAACTGCGACAGTGATCAACATCAGTTTGTACCACAATTGTAAACCTACTATTGAGAACTAGAAGGAGATTGTTAATAAATGTGTAGTTAACCCAAGTGTTGTTATAAATAATTATTTCAATCACGCGTAGTGATGGTTGGCACGAGCCTTACCTAACAAACTCTCAGAATTGTAGGCGATTTGAACGAGAAGATCTGAGGAGCTGATCAGCGGATTCCCGAGATTCACATATCTCCCTACTCATCTCTGGTAATACAGTGATATAGTGACCAAAATTATAATAATTATAATAAACGTAAATATGTGCGGCATCATGGAGACTATTATATTTAATATACATATAGCTATCGGTCCAGAGTGACGACAGCGCTGCTGTAGCGGAACCTTTATTTCTCATAGTTCCGTATAGTTAGCAGATAAATATAGCAACAATAAAAAATAATAATTGTTATATTTATCTGCTAACTATACGGAACTATTTCTCATGATTTCACAGAGACTTGACTCCTGTACTCTAGTCTCCATGAGTAACAGTGTGTCTGATCTAAATATATATGTATATATATGATTACGATCTTTTTGATCGCAGCGCCGCCGTCTAAGCCGGGATTTCGTGTACATTTCTGAAGCACGCTTTGTCTACTCCTTTACTCTAGCCTTCATGGCAAGAAGCCTCGAACGAAAGTGTCAACATTATTTGAGAGATAATGCTTTGAACTTATCTGTCAGCTGCAATGTTGCGAAAGTAGGGTAAAATGATAATAACAAATTATAATGCCTGTCAGAAGATTCATTCTCTGTTTACAAAGAGCTGCGTAGTGCGTCACAATACTCATAATATTCATTACTTACATACTGTTATTACATTTTATTTCATTCCTAAAAAACGAACATCTGGTCAAGGTAATTTGTACGGTTTTGTAGCTGATTCTAATTATAGAATCTTTTAATTTAATTACATTTATGAAAATGCTCAGCAATCACATTTAGTATTTTTCTGAAACTTCAAAATCAAATTCTAAAAATTTTGACCTCCATTTTTTGAACCCGAGTTGTCACTTCATTTTGAGTAAAATGTATTTAATTGGATATACGATTGATCATAATATTTCTGTAGTCAATTAATTAAAATAGAAATAGTAAACTAACTGATTGCAACACATGTGTTAAACACTCAATATTATTACAGGAACATTATGAAAGACACATCCTACACAGTGGTACCGCTGCATGAGAGAATAGAGCTCACACCTCAGTGCTGTAAATTAGTAAATTCTGAATGGCCGAGAAGCGAAGTTGCACGGTAAGTTAAGATGAAGTTTCTATTAAATTTTCATAGCACGATTGGAATAATAGAGATATTACAGGACAAGAAAACATTATTTTGATTTTGGTATTTTTGGATTATGAGTAAACTCTGATCTATCATGTTATAAACAGTTTCAAAATGACTAATTTTATCTAAACGCTTGGAAGTATAAGATTCGCACTACATGGATAAAGTCCTTAAAGCTCCAAGCCGATCAGCTGTAGAAACTTCCCATCAAAGATCTTTATATTATTATAAGTCCACATCTTTTGTTGAGGTGTAAAACATTGATAGGGGCTTGTGTGGCAGAATTTAAGGCAAGAGCATTATTTTTTGATCTTACGACACAGATGAATCAACAGAAGAGTTTTTATTCACTAGAGTTGTTATTCACTATTCATGTTTCTCCTCCACTGCTTGCAAGCATACAGGCTAGAAAAGTATAAGAGATGTGTTAAATGAAGGCCGGTATACATGGCGCATAGTTTGACGAGCTTGGCTCGCCTCATTGAGGCTTGTTCTATTGTGAGAATCTAAATCTCGACTGTTCTCACACTGTTTAGATTGATGAGCAGGCGCGACTTTTGTAGGCTTGTCCGCATCTTGTCCAAAAATCCCTTGCAGTCAAAAATGTCTAAATGCTGAGAACGTATTGCTACTCGTGCAGCAACATGTGTGAACACATTCACGAGCGAAGCCTCAACATGCGGCGCTTTGACTTGTGTTAAATTTACTTACAGTTAACAGGTAAAGTCGCGTCTTATCATGCTGTGCCGAGCCTTAGCGTGCTCGTCCATTCATATGATGCACTGCATGCCGAGTCATGAAGAAAGTTTGCTGAACCATGCGCTGTGTAACCCGGCCTTAACAGCTTTGGACAATTATGTGGTATTCTTATGTCACTAGGTAAGCATGATAGTTATGTTCCGAATTTTAATAATGGCTTGCCCCCAAAAAACGAATGGCAAGTGCATTCCTAAAAGAATTTAGCTGAATTACCTGTAAGATATTTCTTATATCTCTAGCGGTTTAGAAGCTAATAGAATGGAAACAAAATTTCGAGTTATCCAAAGTATGTTCTTTTGAAAAACTGTTTGTTGAAAAAATTCAGCAAGGTTTGATTAAGTAAAGTAGAAGTTTTAGTCGTAAATCTACTTAATATCATTTCCATTTTTGAAATTATTTAGATATTTTTTTTTTACAGGTTGAGAAGCTTGAATTCTTCATGTGATAAATTTCCTACGTGTCTTCTTCTTTTGGATGATTCATATGTCATAGGACATTGTAAAATATCCTTAGTACCTAATATGTCGGACAGTTGTTTTATAGAATCTGGTGAATATATCTTGTAATCAAAATTATACAATTAGATGATGGATTAATTATAAAAGATTCATCTCGTTTTATCAACACTTTGGAGATAAGAAAGAAAACAATTGTTCTGTGATTAAAAAAAAATGCATATGTATTAATTTCCCAGCTTTTTTTCGTTTCACCCTTCATTGAGATACCTACATGTTCATGGAGGCGTCGACAGTTATTTATAGTGGAATAATTCACATTTCTCAATTTTCCGAATTAAATTAATACTTTCCAATCATGGATAATTAGAAAAAAATCGATGTGTGATGAATTCCAAACGTTTTGACGTATGCCAAAAAACCATAAATTATTTATATAAATATGTGATTTCAGTTATAATTGACCAAAGATACAGAGCACGTGGGTTTGGAACTATGCTAATGCAAGGAGCAGAGGAATATGTAGCAAAGCGAGGTATCGTTAATGTTTTTCTATCAACAAAGGGGCAAGAATACTTCTACAAAAAAATGGGATACAAAATTTGTGACCCAGTGAGCTTGTATGGAAACTCGTATATTACTGGGGACGGATTGCCTCCTATTCCAAAACAGGTGCTGAAGGACTTTAGATCAAACGGACGATCTCCGCCTCCTATGCCTGTTATACGAAATTCTGGGTTTCCATTTTCAACCGTGAAAACGTACATGGTAAAAAATATGTGAATTATGATAATTGTTACAATACCGACGCTTATTATTATTAATACTGTCTGTATGCCTTGTAAAAGAAATATATTTTTGAGATATTTTTATTTAATGAATAAACACCATGACAACGTACCTATAAAAGTATATTATAAAATGTAACTTAGTAGATCTGGGATTCGTTAAAATTTTTCGGTGGTATACTGGTATACTATTATACTTTAAAGGAAATCAATTTGAAAGTTGGAGTTTTATTGAATATTATTAGCATTACGAATATGCAAATGAATAACTATTAATATTCAGGATAACTTTAACTTTGAAATTTCTTTGCCTATGAAAATTTTTCTAACAAGAGTAATTTTCCTAATGACATTGTTTCTTCTGCTATAATTTTGATCTGTTTAATATCCTGAACTCGAATTTTATTCGTGTATCTTCTGTAACAACAAATGAAATATAATGCAGATGTTTTATCATAATGTAATCTGAGATTCCATAGCAAATATTGCCGTATTCTTGGATTTCACCGAATACTTCGATTTTTCGCCCTTGTTAGAATGGAATTTGATCACTTACATTTGTGAATAAGACTTCACCTCTGAATTTTCCGTCTGTTGCTGTTCCTAAACAATTATGATCTGTGTTTTGTTCAGAATGCAAAATTCATCTCGAAGGAATCCTTGGATTTCTAAATATTATTCGAAATATATATTTTAGCTATTGTAAATTTATCATCAATTCTAGATCCATATAGAGATCGAGTTAGTTCATATCATGTCTCACTTAACCAGTCAGATTCCTCTCCGATATTTTCGAAATCATGAAGTTGTTTGATTTTCGCGTGGCCAATGTGATCAAGGACGCCTAATCGTGATGATTTTGAATTATTGTTCAAAAGTATTTCATTTAGCTTTCCACGATTAAGATTTGATTTTTTCTTGGCCCATCCAGTCTGAATTAGGAGAATCTGATGGAAAAATATATGATATATGCTAATTTGCGGATATCCATTAATTATAGTAGGTAATTATACAGTTTGGATATGTGCATAAAAACATGCATCGTTTATTTTAATTATATCTGAAAATTTTATGGCGTCTTTGTTCCAAGCGAATCATGAATTTTTGAGTCTATTAATTCGCATTTATCACTGTAATGTGTAATTCCAAATGGCCAAAGTTGACTGGAATATTGAAAAAATTCCCTCCAAGTACAACGTATAACGTATAATATATATTCCAAAAGTTACCGTAAGATTATTTTACATAAAGTTCTAAGCTCCTTCAGCTGATGTTATTAGTGAGGAAATTTTTGGCAATGTTCTAGCATATGATTATACAATAGAACTTCGAAAACGTGACCTACCGCATGCACATATGCTATTAGTATTAGATTATACAAATAAATTGATAACTCCAGAAGCCATCAATAAATACATCAGTGCCAAGATATGTTTCAATGATCGCGAGTTACAGGAACTAACTATAAAACATATATTACATGGTTCTCATACAGAATATTCTCTATGTTATAACGTAAAAACAAATGCTTGTTTAAAGAAATTCCCTAAAAAAATGTGTGATTTTGCACAGTTTGAAAAAAATGGATTCTCTACATATCGACGGACAGATAATCGAGACGAAGGTCATGTGTATAATCAAAAGGTAGAAATTTCGTTAAGGTTGACAACTCCATGGTAGTTCCTTATAATCCATATTTACTCCAAAAATATAAATGTCATATAAATGTAGAGTACTGCGCGTCGGTTATTAGTACGAAATATACATATATCAATATTCACACAAAGGACATGACAGAGCATATTCAAAATTAAACAGAGAGAGAGTGAGAGAGAGGGTGGGAGGGAGGGAGGGAGGGAGGAAGCGAGGGCGGGAGGGAGGGAGGGAGGGAGGGAGGGAGGGAGGGAGGGAGGGAGAGAGAGAGAGAGAGAGAGAGAGATGTTTATTTCGTGCTCTGGGACTGAGGTCCCCTAAGAGCACCGTGCAAAAATCAATACATAAAATATTATAATAGGTTACAGGCGATCGTGGAAGCTTAAAATTAAAGTAAACAATGAACAGTAAATAGTGAGTAGTTAAAAGTGAAGAAAATGAATTTTAACATATAGGTATAAAGTTTTACGAGAGAGCGCGCAAGGCGCGCTTACTCTCGAAAAAAATAAAGTTGTACATACAAAAAGTTTTACATTAATAAATAATAAATTATAAATTATGCTGATTCTACAAGCATACACTGGGGACTAAGCATTACCATCTGCAAGCAATAACGCACGAAAGGCCGTCTTAAAACCTTGCAAGGAGGCGCTCCTCCTGAAGTCTATTGGTAAAGAGTTCCAAAGTGTACAGGCGGAAACCGCGAACGACTTGCGGAAACACTCCGTGCGGAAAGGTGAGACCACACAGTCTACATTGAAGCGCACACGTCGAGTGCCATGCAAAGCGACGGGAACAGGACGTGCAATAAGGTCGAGCAAATAACGCGGTGCCCCAAAAAGCCGAATTGCAAATACAAAGGACCCCAGGAAGTAGCGACGACGTTCCGCCACCTTTAACCAACTCAAGGCCCGGAAATAAGGCGTCATATGCTCATCGCGGCGCACATCAAATATAAACCGCACGGCGCAATTTAATGCCCTCTGCAGAAGGTCCAACTCAAGCGTTATATCCGTAAATAGCAGACAACAATAATCAATGTGAGGTAGCACAAGCGACCTCACAAGCGCTTTGCGCATGGAGAGTCTTTGAGAAATCTGATACGAGAAAATTGTAAGAATGTGACCATTTGGGATAAGGCCTCTATAATACCGAAAAAAGTCTTAGATATTGTAGATGAATCCCTACGGGACTGCTGTATTGTTGACAACATTACATTTGCCGGAAAACTAATTAATTAGAAGGCGATTTTCTTTAATTTGTTAAATTTATGGAAACACTTTCGAATTTTAAATTAACTAGAAATATGCATTCATCTAATAACAACTGCTCTTCATTTCCATCAAAAATTGGATCAGGCTCCATAGGATCCTTTAAGATTCCAGATAATTGGTTAACAGATGACATCTGTACGTTGCGTATTAATTTATGCATTATTTTATGTTCAATTTGTAATAATATGTTTGTTTATGTAACGATCATTCATTGATTTATACCTTTCAGTGTAAATATATGTAACTACGATCAAGAGTCACGGTAGCGACTCGAGACAAGAAGATTTTCTCGACAGCCCGCGACACTCTTACTCCGCACAACTTGCTTATACACAGGACTATATCTAAATACAAAAATTTATTTTCCTCATAACCAACGAAATATAGAGTCTCGAGAAAAATCCCCCAGTGTATATTTTTTCTTTTTTTTTTCTTTCGATTGAGACTATAACGAAGGCTGTGGCTATAAGAATATCGCCGATATAGCTTTAAAACATGATCGACTTCGTTTCATTCATCATTATAGAATTTCGACGTCATCGCACACTTTTCATTATTATGATTATTTACGCATGGAAGTCGCCATGACACCCGGCAACGAGACTGAAGTCAGCCGCACTCCGTCGATGCTGCAGAGTTCCTTTAAGGCTACACTAACATGATGATCATAAATATGATCTTGGTGGATAATACAGATCGCACGTTCTCTGTTGTTTGCGTGTGTGCGGTGCTCATAGGTGAGTTAGAACGTAGTTGCGCGGGCATACCCACACGGCAAAACGCTCGCTCACGGACGCACCCACACCACACACCGTCGGCCATGAGCGGCTAACCCCAACGTTCCAACACACACTGGGTGGATCAGGTGTATATATGGGGCATTCTATACAAATTCAACATATCCATTCGTTATCGTATGATATAATAATTAAATGAAACATTATATCAATACGATAACGAATGAATATGAAATGTTTGGGCCTCCGGATTTTGTACGTAGGCTCGTAGTGAGTAAAATAATGAGCGAAATGAAAAGAAATATATGAATGAAGATTTGATGGAAGAAATTTAACAGAGCCTCATTCTATATAATACAAACGAACTTTGTTGTTTTTTTTGATTGGTATTCATTCCTTTTCATTATCCAAGTAATAAATTGTTTAAGCAAAAATTTGTTCAACTGATCTCTAGTATGTATGTATGTAATATTTATTGCTCCCCTTGGGGTTACAAGGACTTCCCTTTTCCTCTTCCTTTACAATATTTTAAATGTTTTCTTAACCTATTCTTACCCTATTCTTACTTCCTACCTTATCCTTACTTAATTTCTAATTGCCTGTGCCTTGTGCCATTGCCTTGCCATTTCCTTACTTTCCCTCTTATCCTTTTCTTATTTTTTATCCTTATCTTTACTTAACCTTATCCTATTTTACCTTATTCTATTCCCTAAATCGTCCTTATCCTAATCGACTTCCATTTCCCATTCATCTCTCAATCTTTCATTCTCTTGTACATCCCTGATCCTTTCTAATTCTCTCATCCAGACTTCTCCCACCCCCTCCTCACCTAACATCTCGCTCACCACCTCCTGCCAGCTTTCCTCCCTTCTATCCCAGCCTACGCACCTTTCCCATACGTGCTCCCATGTTTCCTCCTCCCCCCCGCACACCCTACACCTTCTCTTTTCCTCTTCTTCCCAGTACCTTGCCTCCTTCATCTCGCTTCCTAATCTAAATCTTGCCACCCTTATCCACCTGCTTTCTCCCCATCCCTTTCCCAGATATCCTGGTATCCCTTCTCCTTTCACTAGCCTGTACCATCTGTTGTACCTCGATTCCCTTATTTTCTCCCACCTCTCTTTTCTCTGTTCTTCCCTCTCTTTTTCCTCTATTTCTCTAAACTCCATCTCGCCCCTCTCCCTTCTCGCGACTACCTCTCTACTCTCTGCTCCCCTTTCCGCAAAGAAACTTTCCCTTTCTCTTTCCCACCTCGATCCCTGTCTCCCAGCTTCTGCCTTGTCCCTTATCTCTTCCCAGCATCTCCTAGCTAACTCGCTACCCTCCCCTCTCTCCAGCTTCGTTTCAAAATTCCATGCCCTTCTCCCTGCCCTAATCTTTAGCTTCTCCCTCTGTAGTTCCTCCCTTACTAGATATCCCGGTGTTCTCCCATCCACTCCTAATGTCCATCTCAAAAATCTATCCTGTACCGCCTCAACCGCCCTCCACTCCCTCCACCCCCATATCTCCGATGCATACTCTATTACCGTCCATACTAGCCTGTCAAATAGCCAAATCCTTTTTTCCCAATCCCTCCCAAACCTTCTTTTTCCTATTCCCCATACCTGCCTCATTACTACCCCTGCCTTCCGTACTCTCTCTTTCACCTTTGATTCCTGCCCCCATTGCACTTTACTCTATACCCTAGATAGCTGAACTCTTTCACCTACTTTATCCTTCTCCCTTTCCATCTCCAATCTATGTTTTTCCTTCTACCGCCTCCTTTCCTAAATCTCATAATCTTTGATTTCCCTACATTTACCGTCAGCCTTTTCCTATCCATATACCTTTCTAACTTCCTAATCATTACCTCCATTTCCTCTTCACTTTCCGCTAGTAATACTATATCATCCGCATAAGCTAATGTGCATACCCTGCCGCCGGCTAACTCCACCCCCCCAACCCTTCTCCCTCTCCCCATTTCCTCTTCTAAGTCCGCCAGCAGCAGGTTGAACACATGCGGACTGAGCGGACATCCCTGCCTTACCCCCCTCGCTGTCCAGAACGCCTCTCCTACCTTTCCCCCGCTCCTCACTCGACTCTTTGTTTCCTTGTAAATTTCCTCTATCCTTACCCTTAGCCCTTCCCTCACCCCACTCCTTTCCATAGTCTCCCACAGCACCTTCCTGTTCACTGAATCGAAAGCCGCTTTCAGGTCCACAAAGAACGCCACCATCTTTCCCTTATCCTTTCCCACCTGCCTATTGATTAAATAATTTAGTACATATATATTGTCAATTGTACCCATGCCTTTTCTGAAACCCGTTTGGTTTTGCGGTATCAAGCCCTTTTCCTCTACCTCTCTTTCTAACCTATCCGCTAATGCCATCGCATACACCTTATATAGAGTTGGCATCAAAGTCACCCCCCTATACTCTTCTACCCTTTTCCCCTCCCCCTTCTTAACTATCGGCGCTATCAATCCCTCCCTCCAATCCTCTGGCCAGCCCTCCCCCACCCAAACTCTGTTACAAGTTTTCCATATCCACTGCTCCATTTCTTCCCCCCCATACCTCCATACCTCGCTAACTATTCCATCCCCCCCTGGTGCCTTTCCATCCCTCAGCTTTCCTATCACCTTTTAAATCTCTTCCCTCTGCAGCTCCCCTTCCCCGTCCCCCGTCCTATTTACCGTCTCCCCGCCTTTTGTTACCTTGCTTTCTACCCCGCCTAATAATCCCATGAAATACTTCCTCCACTCCTGATCTCCTATTTCTTCATTCACCCTCTTCCACTTCTTTCTTTCCCTATTAACTATCTCCCATACCTTGCTTTCTGTCCTTGCTTCCGCTGCTTCTTTTATGAATCCCTCATTTTCTTTCTTTTTCCTCTCCTCGCATAGCCTATTATACTCCCTTCTTTCCTTTCTATACGCTTCCCCTTCCCCGTCCCCCTTTCTCCATTTCCTTAGACTCTGCCTAACTTCCGCTTTTTTTCGCCTACATTCCTCATCCCACCATCCCTTTTTCGCTTCCCTCCCCCTCCCGCCTACATCTAAGACTCGTCTAAACTCCCTTATTCTTTTCTCTATCTCTTTACCTACATCCACTTCTCCTATCCCCTCCCATTTGACTTCTGTTCTAAACCTCATCCTACCCTCCTCCGTCCAGTCTCCTCTACTAGTTCCCCCTACTCTTTTTCCCTTCCTTGTCCTAGCCACTGCCCCCCTCAACCACACTATTACCGGGTGATGATCCGAGTCAACCCTATCCCCAATCTCTATCCTTTTGACCCTATCCCTTACCTCGATGTCTCCTATAGCGTAGTCTATCACCGTCACCCCCGCCCCTCCTACATACGTAAATTCCCCCTCCTCATCCCCCTCTATGTTCCCGTTCATTATTGCCCATCCTGTCTCATCTAAAAATTGCACCAGCTGCCTACCTTCCAAGTTTATTTTCCTGTCCTTTGATTTCCTACTCCTACTCTCCTCCTCTCCTTCTCCCCAGCATCCTCCCCCCTCCTGCCCTGTCCTGGCATTAAAATCACCCCCCACTAGCACTTTTACCCCTCCCTCTATCTCTTCTGCCCGCTCCTTCAATTCCCCTATCTTCTCTTTCAGATCCCCATTTATGTATATTCCTACTACTACCCATTTTTCCCCCCCTACACTTATTTTCCTTGTTATCATGCCCTCTTTTACCTCTTCCCTCCCTCCCTCCCCACTTACTATCTCCCTTCTTACCCCTGACAGCATTCCGCCTACTGCTCTTCCCTTCCTATTTTTTCGAACCGCATACTGCACTTCCCATTTATACCCTACTGGCAACTTATTTCTAATCCTTTCCCACCCCTTCTTTTCTATCCATGTCTCCATTAGAAATATTACATCCCACTCCCCTAGCCCCCTCCAGAAATCTTCATCCTTTCTCGCAAGCCCCGCCACATTCCAAAAAGCTACTTTCCACCCCCCCCTTTCTGTCTCGCCTACTTCCCTCTCTCTCCTCCTTATCTCCCTCCCCACCGCCTCTGTCCCACCCCACTACCCATTCCCCCGACTGCCTTTCCCTACGTACCCTTCCCTGTGCTTCTATACTTCCCTCTTGTCTTTCCTCGCTTGCTGACCTTTCCCTATCGCTTTCCCCTACTTTTCCCCTCCCCTCCCTTTGCTCCTCTTCCCTTGCTCTCCCTGTACCGTCCCTAAGCACCGCTCCTATCTCATCCCACTTCCACATTTTCCCTTCTATCCAGATCTTTGCATACCCTATTCTTACTCTGTTTCCCCTTCTCTCCTCAATAGCTGCTATCTCCCTCAACTTCCATTTCATTCTCCTCTCTGCCCAGGTGAGGTCCTCGTCTATTCTCTCCTCCCTCCCTTTGAGTAGGCTTTTTCTTCCCATTACCTGCCTCTTTTGCTCCCTATTTCCTAGTCTTGCTATCCATATCCCCTTTTCTCCCCCCTTTTTCGCGCCTACCGCCCACATATCCTTTACCTCGACCTCTACCCCTATCAGCTGCAAAATCTTTTTCAACCCTTCCTTTTCTCCTCCCTTCTCTAGTCTCGCTCCTCTCACTACTATATTTCCCCTTCTTTCTTCCCTTTCTTTCCTCTCTATGGCCCACTCCATCTCTTTTAGCCTATCTACTGTTACCTGCGCCACTTCCGCATTCCCCTGTACCTGCGTTTCCCCCCCTCCTTCTGCACTCTTCTTTTCTAATTCTATCAGCCTCTCCTTTACCCTTTCCATCTCCCCCCCTCTCCTCTCTTCTACCTCTTCTAGTCTTTTACCTAGATCCCTTATTATTTCCTTCATCTCCCCCCTCTCTACTTCCCACTGCTCTTCCCTTCTAGTCATTTCACCTTTAATCTTTTTCATTTCTTCCCTGATCCCCCTTCCCTGCCCTTTGACCTCCTCTAGACCTATCTTTAGCTCTTCCCTAATCAACTTTAGCATATCCTGTATACCCCCTCCCTCTGCCTTCCCTTCCTCCCCTGTCTTACCCTCCGGCGACCGGTGCACTTTCCTGCTTTTCCCAAATACTCTTTCTCTTTCCTGCATCTCGTCTACATCCTCCTCCCCTTTTTCCCCTTCATCCTCCCGCTTTGTCTTCCATAAGTCTAGCACCGTCACCGTCGATCCCAGGATATGCCTCCTATCCCTCCCTAACGCTGCTACTGCCCCCGGCCTACCTTTCTTTTTCTCCTCCTCTTCCCTGTTCGCCCCTTCTTTTTGGCCACCCGCGTTACTCATATTCTTTCTCTCCGTCACCGCTCCCTACCTTATCTATCCGCAGCCTACCTGTCTCTACTCTATCCCCCTTCTTACTCCTTAGATGTCACCGCCTCTTCTTATCTTATCCGAATCGTTGCCGTCCGCCGGCTCTTTCTGCCTAATCTCAAAACTCTCCCCCTTCTTTCTTTCTCAACCGCCCTTCCCTCCTATTCCTGCCTCCCTATTCCCTTCACCCGACCTCCCGTCTATGTCTTCCCCGCTCCTTCTCTGTCCTATTTCCTTTTCTCCTCACCTTTGCTATCCTGCTAAATTCTCGCCTTTTCACTCACACTCTTTCGCACACCTGCCACTCACATTCAAAACGGAAACGGAAATCGAACTGATCTCTAGTAATTTCTTTTATTCCACATGAAATGAATTCAATGATTTTTCAGAATACATATGAATTTTTTTTTTAGAATTTCCGGCGATTTTGAATATTAAAAATAGCATTACTTTGCGAAAAGTCGTGAAATAAACCCCAAAAACACCAAAAATGGTGTAAAAAAACTGGAGACAAGTACATTTAAGTAAGTAGCTTTATGAAACTCTAAAAATACACAAAAAAATTATGTACAAAAATTTGAAACAAGTCCGCTCTCATATAATAATGTATATTGAAACGTTTCGAGTTTGCACGCTTTCTCCAATGAGACGTACAGTTTATTCGCGGGCTTTGTTTCGCCAAAACTTCACACGCTATGTGTGATATTTAGCGCATACTCGAATGATGTATTTGTTTTGAGAGTTTCCTGTCTCTGGAATAGAAGGTGGAGAAGGATGCTTATTGTTAATTGTCTGATTAACTCCAGGAACAGCCCGAATAGTTTGACCACTCCAACTTGGTTTTTCGAGATAGCCTCAGAATTTGTTTTCTCACCCTCATGTGCACAGGCACGAGTAGAATAGACCCATCATCATAGGCCGTGTAAGCGGTTGAGGGTCAAACTTGATCTGTGAGTGTGAAGCACGCACAGATAGATCGCTCTGAGAGGTTGACTTGTGATGCGAAATTATTTATTTCGGGAAAGGAAATATAGCAATTATACGTCAATGTTTTGTTCCCGTGAGGCGGGATAAGAGACAGGATGAAAGGTTGTGAACTTATTCTTCTGGTAATCTCTAAGAGATTTTTGATAATTTAGGAAGGGATAGTTCTTCCTTATTTGCTCTGATATTAATGAAGTTTGCCTGCGGCAAGACTGACTATTAATTGCGTGATAGCGTGTTGGTCAGAAGGACGGTATTTGATTATTCTGGATCGTTGACCAGTCGGTTTTGGTGATGGATAATGATTCGTTTAGTGGGAACTAAGACGGAATATTATTCGTGTGCTAGTGCGGTAGTCGGAAGGACTGGGATGGTAGTTAGGTTTACCTATGGGTAGACTCAATATTATTTATGTTATAGCCTGGTCATCAGAGGGACGGTATTTGACAATGAGGAATCGTCGCTGACGGTTGATTTTAATATTGTAATTATTCGTTTAGATAGTACTGAAACAGAATATTACGTGAGTGATAGCATAGTAGTCAGAAAGACTTTGATAGTGAATCAGTTTGCGTATGGCAAGACTGGATATCACTAGCGTGGTAGTTAAAGGCAAGGGGATTCTACGCAAATGCACCTTCGCCTGTATTAAGGCTTTCAGTCGCTATGACCGTGACTCTCTACGGGTTCAGGTGTCCTACCTACGGGTCGGGGGATTGTGAGACGATCACCGTATCTGAGCTATGAGGTCAGACGCAATGCTGTTCTTCACTCAGACACGGCTCCCTGGTACCTAAGGAATTTATTTTATTGAAAACAAATAGGATTCATCAGTACGCTGAATGCCCTCCTTTGATGGGAAGTGGTGTCGAGGATTCCTTGCACGGGTACTCCACGTCTCCTGATCGTGGGTCCTTGGTGTCCAGCTCCTCGTGTACGTGGAATGCTCCGTGAATGTAACCACGGATGGGTCCTCGCGTCCAATCGTTCGTAGATCTACCTGGGCGTGTGGCTCAATAGATGATAGATTCTGATTGATTCGCGTCTTATATACTCTCATTTTCTAGTTACGCCGTTTTCGCGGATAGAGATTGGTCGCGTTCCCTGAAGAAGGCGTACGGTAAAATCGTGTGATTTGATTGGGTTCCCGGTGTGTGGCGGGGTTATCGAGTGGACAGTTAGATTTTGCTTGGGTTTACCAAGCAAAATATTAGGGGGCTCGCGCTGAACCCCAGGTGTCGGTACGCCAGCCAGGCGTCCCGTCACAATATATAGTCTTCTACATATCCTTTGCAAAAAGTTGTGAAATAAATTGATAACATCTGAAGCATGTGTCGCCAAGCACATGTGGTTTGCTGATTTAACGTCATTCATTTTTTTAATCACATAGTAATTATTGAGCTGAGATGCTTCAATTTAAAAACGCAAACATCTTATTCGATGTAAAAAATGTTAAAAATGTAATCAAAGAAATAAAAGTATCAAGAGAGTTCAGCTTTTTCAGTAGTATAACAAGGAGAGTTCTGCGTAGAAACACCTTCTTTATCGACCGAACCGACCAATCCGCCTATACGTGCATCCCAGACGCAAACCCTTGAAGGTTACCCCCACTCTCGTAAGATAAAACGTGCTTTGCCGACCGCTCGTCGGTAACAAAATCTCCCAATTGACCATCATCGTCGGTAAAAAATCCTCCAAATGACGATGATTGTTGGTGAAAAATCTTCCAAATGACCATGATCGTCGGTAAAAAATGCCTGAAGGTGCCGTGGTATTACCCCTTGTAGGATAAATTGTGCTCTTTGTCGGTGAAGAAAATAATGCCATCGAGCGGGATCGATAACTGCATTACCGAGCGCACTCCGTGAGTCCTCAGGCGTTCGAGCGGACCCCGTAGATCCTCGAACGTTCGACCGAGAATCCTGGCGTGTGTCAGGTTTTGAGAGCTTCGAGAAGGTTCGAGAAGATTCTCACCGCCTTGAACGAATCTAGACTGACAAACAATTCGTCTGACGTGTTTCGACTCGACGGTGAGCGGCATGCGGTCAAAGGATTTCGGTGTGACATTGAATTTTAGACAAACAATTCTCGGAATCGTCCGACGAAAACAATGCCCGGAATCGTCCAACGTGTTTCGACTCGGCGGCGAGCGGCATGCGGTCAAAGGATTTCGGTGCGACGTTGAATTCTGAAAGACCCGCTGTGGCCTTGAACGAATTTTAGACAAACAATTCTCGGAATCGTCCGACGAAAACAATACTCGGAATCGTCCGACGAGTTTCGACTCGACGGCGAGCGGCCTGCCGACAACGGATTGCGGTGAGACGTCGAATTCTGGAAGGTTCTGACGTACAATCGAAGACACATCATTTCGGTAGCTTTGAGAAGTTTTTCAAGGATTCTGTGTGCCTGGTGGGCGGAATATGGCTATAAAAGGCTGAATTTCAGGTCAGAAAGACAGTTTTGCATCTTGTGCTCTAATGAGGAGAACTCCAAATAAAGCAGAACTAAAACAGCGAAGATTCTACCGACGAAGAAATTGACGAAGCTGGAAATTTTCGAAATCTACAAAGTCACCAACATTCGACGAGACCAAACGAGGTTTGGACAGCGTGTCGTCACAGATCTGAACGACGAATTCAGCGTATTCTCACCGGCACGGATTGTGCGACTGCTGAACGAGGACGAGACCCAATACCAGAAATTGGCGCAGACAATGGAGGAGGAGCGGCTGCTCTTGCAGTATCTGGCGGCCAGTATGGTCAAATTAAATTCAGAGATGCGTCGACTCTCGCTTAATTTGTACACCGTACCTGGACAATGTATGCAGCGTCTCCTTCTTACCAGCATGGAGCGTGCGACTACTGAACGTGATCAAGAACCAATTTCAAAAACTTAACAGAAAAAAAAAATGTTTTGAAGAAGTTTCCAAGTATTCCACGTTTCATAACGTTTAAGAAAATTGTATAAACATTTTCACAAAGCTTTTATTTTATTTTTTTTGCTGCACATTAACTAGATATACTACTACTACTACTACCACTACGTTGCATGCTGTTGTTTACAGCTCTCTGAAACATACAATAATTTTGGATATTCAAGATATGATGTATCACTCACGCACACTAAAGTATTTATCAAATTTGTTTCAAAAGTTGTGAAATGATATTTTGGAAACGTAAGACATGTATGTATCACAAAAGTTTCAAGGTTTTCATTGTCAAAAAGGAAAAAAAGGAAAATAAATTTGTTCTAAAAGTTGTGAAATTGAATAAAAATTTTTCTTACATTTTTTGAAACAGAAAATCCCCCTCTTCATCACGTACCAGGCGGGCCGCGACACCCGCCTGATGAATGATAACGCCAATTCAAGGGTTGTTATCGTCATTACGGTCACCGTTCGCTATGTGCACGCTCATTGCCAACCTTACTGATTGTTTCAGAAAATCGTAAGGTATTTCGAATATCCGCTCCATAGGCACCCGCACATGTTGTAAAATGTTTACGTACTCCATTTTTTTCTTGAGAATAATCTGAAAAAAACGCACACGCGTTAAATTATTTCTATTCACTCAAGTAAAATCGAAAATTGTTGTACACTCAAGGTAAAAAAACTGTATAAGTGCACTGATTTCAATCACCCACCTCGATGGTTTGCAAGCTCAACTGCTAATGAATTCATCAGACGGACGGAGCACCCCACTCTCCGTACAGCTTCTCCATTTGTTTTAGGTTCATGATTAAACTAATACCAAATCATAAAGTGGTTGACACTTGTCGGTTACGTTTGCAGGATATATCCTTCTCACTCTGTCCTACTGCACCAGTGCGTAGATCTCGAAATCGAAAACTGACACCGTAGGCAAAGTAAAACACCCCCATAACGCTCCTGGAGAACGATATCTACTAAGCCTATCACAGTTCCATGTATAACTCTAGCAATTAGTTCACTCTCACAGCTCTCTCTCGTACATGAGGCGTGCGAAACTTCTTCACCAAGTTCCAAGGACTGTCTTACTATCTTCCACGCGCTGCAGGTTCGTTCAAGTAATATCTTGAAATTTTTTTCGCTGAAGAATATTGCATACGGTTGTTCACGAATTGTCGGCAATGTGTGAGTCACGTCGGTGTTTACCCATAAAAGAGACTGTGTCAGCGTAGAGCGGTCATTCTAGACCAAGCTTTGTAACTCTATCTTTGTCAAGTGCGTGATCGAAAGAAGAAGAAACATGGATTCCGAAAAGTGTTTGAAATCAATACAAATTATGGAAACGGCGTTCAAGATTTCATCTGAAAAATCGTCACCGGCAGAGATTTCCAAATGGATTCGATTCGGAACCCAAAATACCAGGCTTTTGAATAAAATCTTAAGCAACAACGCCTCAACGATCGGGGAGAAGACAAGAATTTTGACTACAATTGCAATTCTGAAATCTTTGACAGTCAAATTTCAACAATTTCAAAAAGTGGGTGACGGATTACGAAGCCGACGAAGAAGCGATCGAGTACGGTGGGAAGATTTGGAGACAGCTTTCGAGAGCCGAATTCGAATGGGAGCCATTATCAATCTGCGGCATAAAGATTTGAACAGGTTTTTGGGAGATGCGAAACACCTCGTCGTTGCAAGACTGAAGAAAATGCTTCGAAAAGTGGGAAGTTTAAAAGCAAACTGTGTCTTGTGTTGTAAATTCAATATATCGAAAAACGCTGAACTTGTTGAAGAAATGAAATATTTTATCATCAGAAACCAGATCATCGTCCAGCCAGCTGACATACACGGGTGGTTCGAAGAGAACGTAAAGCAAAAAGTGTTGGCCAAGGTGGAAGATTTTCAAGAGAGACTCTGGTTGGTCGCTGACCGAAATATTCAGTTTGACTGTAAATATCAAGAAGTACGTGCCAATGCGAGGCGGTGTGTTCACATACACACCACTACCCAAAGACATTCAAGATAAGACGGCTGTCGTCAACATCCGCAACAGAGACGCACATTGCTTCCTCTGGTCGGTCACCGCAGCCCTCTTTCCAGCCAACAACTATCCCAGCGAATCACTTCATATCCACATTTCAGCTCAGTGCTACAATACGACGGTTTGCGTTTTCCAATGTCTTTAGACCAGATTCCAAAATTTGAGAAACTTAAGAAACTTTCAATTAACGTTCATGGTATAGACAGTACGGAAAAACAAAAGCGTAGTGAAATTGTACTCATTTATTTAAGTCGAAACAAGTCTGATAAACCTACAATCCATCTTTTAGTAATAGAGTCTAAAAACGACGATGACGATGATGGTATGGAAAATATTGAAAAGAATGTAACACATCATTTTGCATGAATTCGGAATTTATCGCGGTTGACAAGTTCCCAAATTTATAAACGTAATGGTCGTACTTGGTTGTGCGATAGGTGTCTATCACACTTTCAATCTGAAAGGTGTTTATTCAAGCACAATGTAGATTGCATGAATTTAAACAAAACCAAAGTTATCTTACCAGCAGAAGAGGATAAGATTCTCAAATTTTAAAATTTTCAACACAAAGAAACCGTTCTGTTCTGCGTTGACGCAGATCTAGAATGTTTACTGCAGCCCACACATGAAAGTTTTGGGCAAAATAGAACAATTTATCAGAAGCATCTTCCGTATAGTATAGCTTACTATCTGCATTGCGCGTTTGACGATTCGCTTTCAAAATTCAAAATTAATCGTGGAGAAACTTGCATCCAATGGTTTGTGAACGAGTTAAAGGAATTGGCACTTTCGTTAGAGGGATACTACAAGACTGTTGTATCGATGGAACCACTAAATTTCAATCAGATCAACGAATTTGATTTATCGGCGGTCTGTCATATTTGTGAAAAACCGTTTACGCCCACAGACGTGAAACATCGGGATCACTGTCATTTCACGGGAAAGTACCGTGGTGCTGCTCACCGCAGCTGTAATCTAAATTACCAAAATTCGCACACTATCCCAGTGATATTCCACAATCTGTCGGGTTACGATTCGCATTTTCTGATCAAAGCCTTGGCAACGTCATTCGAAGGTACTGTTAAACTATTACCCGTTAATAAAGAAAAGTACATTTCCTTTACTAAATTCGTTAAGGGAACGGATGTAACGTTCCGTTTCATAGATTCGTACCGTTTCATGCCTAGTAGCCTCGATAAATTATCATCGTATCTGGACGATTGTCGAAAAACAATAACACGTAAATTCTGCAGTAGCTTGAACAAATTTCGGTTATTGACCCGGATCTGTCTAAAACATATATCTATGATTTTCGTTATAATCATATTAAGCAGAAATTTGGCAACCGAGCGAAATTAATGTATACGGATACCGACAGTTTGATTTACAAGTTTACCGTCCCCGACATATACGAACATATTGTTACAAAGGGTGAAATCACCCGTTTTGCCCCCTCTTTAATGATCCAGTAGTCATCATAGATAAAAGACGTTTATAAACCTCTTATGTCTTTCAAAAGAATAAGGTTGCTGCGTCAACCAACATTATTGTGAAAACAGTCTTGTTTCAGACTTTAAACAAGAAACACATATTACGCAATTAAAGCTTTTTCACAACATTTTATTCACGCTCTTGATTTTGACTTGATAGTTAAACTCGCGGATCCATATTTATTTCTGTAACGTCAACGAACGTTACAATATGAAGGAGGACTTGCATAAATTCGACACGACTGATTATCCGCTTGACAACGTTTACGGAATGCCTCTATCAAACAAAAAAGTTCTTGGCTTGATGAAAGACGAGAATAACGGGAAAATAATGCTGGAATTTGTAGGATTAAGAGCTAAATTGTACGCATTCCGGGTCTTGGGTGATGAGAAAGACAATAAACGTGCCAAAAATGTTAGAGGATCAGCGTTGAGAAAAATAACTTTTAACGATTATTTGGAATGTGCGTTGAAACGTGAAAATTTGTCTAGAAATCAGCATTTGATATTGAGTCGAAAGCATGAGGTATACACTGTGGAACAGCAGAAAGTGGCACTGAGCTGGAATGACGACAAGAGGATCGTGTTTCAAAACACAACCGACACGCTTTCGTGGGGTTACAAGCCTGCACCTTAGCTTTGTAATTACCGTATCGTCATCTATGTAGGATCTAATTTATAACTATACCATGATGTATGAAATATTATTATGTAGGACTTGATTTTTATAACTGTACCATGATGTATGAAATATTATTATGTAGGATAGTGAATAAGAACGCTCCGAAATATAAAAAATTGTACAACGATGCATATGTCTGTCGATTGTCTAGAAAATAAAGATGCATACTTATGATGTGTCGGGTATGAAATAAAGAAACCACACGTATTTTACAGAAAAATTCGTTTATTCAAATGTGACATGTTCGATTCGTTTATCCAACTGTTGTGTGTATTGTCAAAACCTACCATTTGACGTATATTTTTCTTCCACGCTTCTTGAGCACCTTCTCCACCAGATAGATATCCGGATGTTTAACCTTGAGGAGCTCTTGTTCGTAGAAACCACCAGCGATGGGTTGATCTCGGTAGTCTTTGAGCTTGTACGTCACAGGATGAGTATTTTCCACTTGACTTATCGTGAATATTTCAGTCGTCCAATTGGAAGTGTAACCTTTCTCGAAGACATTTTTGAATTTGCTGATTCAAACTTTGTCGTCGGATTTGAACTTTGCTGATATGGTAGGTATCGCTCGAAGCCCTCCGTACGCCTGACGTAATAATAACCTTTCGTTTGCAACGGTGACATCCGACGGTTTCATTCTGATGGTTTGGTGTTTGACGTTGTTGTAAGCCGAAACCAAATCAGAAAAGATGTCGAGCCACTTGTAGCTTCCTTTCATGCTGAACCGTGTCCACACTTTACCTTTCAGCGTCCGATTGAAACGTTTACGGATCGAAGCCTTCAAATTACTGTACGTGGAGTAGAGTTTGATTCCGTAACGTGTCATAAGTGATTCAAATTTCGAGTTGTGAAATTCCGTTCCTCTGTCGACGTGTAAATTTTTCGGTACCCGTTCTTGAACAAGCACAGACTCCATTGCCTTCGTAACATCATCTCCAGACTTGCTCTTTATCGGTATAGCCGACGCATACTTTGAAAAGATATCAATGACTGTGAGCATGTACTTGTGGCCTTTGTTTTGTCCAGCGTACGACGTCATATCAACAACATTCGCCTGCCAGGTCTCATCGATGCCGCGCACGTCTACACGTCGACGCGGGTAATTCCGGCGTGCAGGCTTATGCGATTCCGTCACCAGTGCTTGCTTTTTCTCGTTCATATTCCAACGCTCTTAGTCTGGTGGCCAATTTGTAAATGATTTTAGCGTTTCGAATCGACAGGTCTCTGCCTGTTTTGAAGTCTGTGTAGAAGGTATCCAAGGCTTTCTTCGTGGTGATCTCCGAAGCTTTGATCATTTGATCAAGGTTGTCGATTTGTTTTTGCAGTACGTTGAATTTTCGTCTCAAGGTTGTTAAAGTTACAGCATGGTTCGGCTCTGCGGGATCTGCGACATTGCACAGTCTCTTGTTCCGTATATCGTTATGCTCGTCCGCTGTTATTTGAAACCCGACACCCGGAGGACCGCGAGTGCTCGCAGCTGTGTTTTCATTCAGCTGACGTCCAAACACGTCGACGCTCATCTCGTAAATGATTGCAGAGTCGACGAGAATTGGCTAATAAATGATTCCGGCTTCCCGCAATTCTTCCAGAATCGACATAATTTTATTGTTGTGACTTGTATTCCCAGCCGCTTGAGACGCTATAAGCAAACGAAGACGTTCCACCAGCTCGTTAGCATCGTCCCAGAAAATATAATCTGTTTTAACACCTTGTCGAGTGACCCAAGCCTGAGGTAGCAGAACACCTTTGCCCGTACGCTTCGACATCTGTGACGATGGTGATACGCCTTTGCCTGACGTAGAAATATTGAGCAGCTCAGCAATTACATGCTTGAATTTGGCGCTCTGAGCGTTTCGGATAGGCTCGGTGGCGCTATAGTACTTTCTGTGAGCATTTGTTGCGAGAAGAATATTTCTGTAATTCTCCTTGTCGTTGCGGGTAACGTGAGTGCTGTTGAGCATCTTTTTAAACAGCAGCTCCAGCAGTCCCTGAGTTTTCGGATAGAGCGTGCCGCCTATGCGAACGGAATCGCGCTCGAAGCTTATGGGTGAGTCACCAACCATCAGCCCGGCAGCAGAAAGACTCCGTGCCCCGTACACGGTATCCAACTCGTGCTGTCTTTGTTTATCGTTGAGCATCTCAAAATATTCATCTTCTGATCTCACCGACGATTCCGTGACAGTTTGATCCTCTTCCTCTGCAGTTGCAAAAGAATCTTCTGCTTCCATTTCGTTCTTCGACTCATCCTTCGTTTCAGTTTTGAGTCCTTCCTTCACCTCTTCCTTGACAAGTTACGTGCCTCGAGAAACATTGACTAATTCCTGCAGCGGGGTTACCACAGGTCTGAAGACATCCTTCATTGTTTCCTGCAGCGACTCTTTTCCCGTCTTGAGGATTCTGTGCTTATGACGAATCGCATTACTCGCTTGAGCGATACGATGCAAGATTTCTTTTTCCTTACGAATTTCCTGCATGTTCACACAACTAGTTCTGGAAAGCTACTGTTTCGTCGTCTTCGAAGATCGTGTATTTTATTCTTTTATCATGTTCATAAAATTGTCAAATCCCCTCCTATACCGACCATCACCGAGCTCTCTATCCTTGTCGATCACTACGAATCCATATTTGTCACCGTTCCAGCATGCCGCACACAAGTCTTTAAACTCTTCGTACGACATATCGGTGTTTACATGATCGTTGTACACATGTCTCAGATTCATCTCATCTTGTTTGAATAAGACCAGCAAGTTGGTGTTGTCGCGCACAAGATGCTTAAGGATTCGAGCGTACTTCTTACAAAGATCGAAACAGTCTACATCGTGATCTCTACCCATACAAAAGTACGCGCGTATGTTATCCTGCTTCTCACACGCTACGTCATCGAATATCATGATCGAGCTAGGTTGCGTTTCGTTCGGTGCAATGACGTGCTCATACTCGTTGAAGGGGTAATACTCAACACCGCCTACATTTCCGAGCACTTGACTCAGAAACTTGTATTTCAGCTGATTGAGAGATTTTAAGTAACCGTACAGGTTTTCGAACTTCCAACCGTTCGGATGCGTTATAAGCGCAAGTAATGCGTTGGTTTTGCCACAGTTAGATGTTTCGCAGAATACCGCACGTACACTACTCGACAACAATTCGCCATGACGTTTTTTCCGTTTTGTACTCTGCTGCGTAAATTTGTCAAAATTCATCACGGGCAGCTTGGTTGATTATGTTTCGAACCTCATCTCAAACGTGACTGGCTGGATTTTCTATAAATGCATCGTTCATAACAACTTTCTCTCAGTCGCAGAGCGGACATGATTATGCACACACGTGATCGTAAGCGATCGTCAAAAAAGCGATCAAGTGAGAAAGGTTTGGTAAATAGCATTATCAACAAACTTCCGATCGAGTTGCATGTTCCCGGTTAACAATACTGCGGTCCTGGTACCAAGTTGACGAAAAGACTCGCGAGAGACGATTCCGGTATCAATCCTCTCGATGCAGCGTGTAAGGAATACGATATAGCGTATTCGAAAAATTGTGAGAATCTTGAAGCTAGAAGCGTTGCGGATAAAATATTAGCCGAAAAAGCCTGGAAACGGGTTCTCGCAAAAGACGCAAATTTGGGTGAGAAGGCAGCCGCTTGGGCTGTAGCTAACACGATGAAGGTGAAAACAAAGTTAGGCATAGGGTGTCGAAAACCTAAGAACGTTTCCTTGAACAAAATCATACAAGCGGCAAAACAGTCTATGATTCAGAGCTACGACGCAAAAACGAGCATTAAGTCTGCACTCAGAGGTGCTCGAGAAGCTGTGAGAAAAGAAGGTGGTAAACATAATGTCCGATCACCGCGCGTTCTACCGGTACCTTCAAAAGTTGGCGGATTTCTACCTTTTCTCATACCTATTTTTGCCGGTCTCAGCGCTACGGGTGCGTTAGCGGGAGGTGCTGCGGGTATAGCAAAGGCTGTGAACGATGCGAGCGCAGCTAAACGAGAATTGGAGGAAAGCAAACGGCATAACAAAACGATGGAAGCGATCGCCTTTGGTGAAGGTCTCCATCTCAAACCTTATAAAAAGGGTTTCGGTCTTCATGTTCCAAAAAACTAAATGTGAAGCTATCACGCCGAGCGTTGACCAACTGGGATTTGCTGAAGTATGCAAAAATCATGAAAATTCCATACTTCCGAGGTGTCTTTATGCGCGACGAAATGCCCAAAACCGGGCCGCGTAAAAACGAAACAGCTGTAGTCAATCTCGACGTTGAAGATGGCTCTGGGACACACTGGGTTGCATATAAAAAACGCTGCAGCGATGTAGTTTACTTCGACTGTTTCGGTCATCTTCAACCGCCGTAAGACCTCGTGAAATATCTCGGTGTTGGTAGCGTTAAGTACAACGACGAAAGGTATCAGGATTACGGTACATTCTATTGCGGACACTTGTGTCTGAAATTTCTAAGCGATGAGCTATATAAACATGACACGTAATTTAATAACGTCAGTTGAGCACTTGCAGTCATGGATGATTCGTTTACATTAACGATATCGGGAACGTCTTCGATTCTCGAAGCGCAATATTTTCCCCCGATCGAACTTGCTCTAAACTAAAATTATGTTCTCGGTCTCGTTGAACTGTTAACCTTCAATTCCATTCCCAACGTTGATGTCGGTCACAATAAAATATACGTAGCCGTTAAGGTAGTCACTATATCCACTGGCAGCTACGAAATTGAGGATATTGAAAAGTATGTTTAAGACGCGTTAAAAAATACCAACATTGAAATCAGCATAACGCCTAACAATAATACGTTATGCAGCGAAATCAAATGTAACCATATCCTGAATTTGGAACCTGACGATTCTATTGGTCAGCTTCTCGAGTTTACACCGCGCGTATTGGCAGCTAACCAAACTCACCATTCGGATATGCCTGTAACTATTCTCAAGGTCAACGCGTTGCGAATCGAATGCAGCATTACAACGGGCGCCTACGTCAATGGACATAAAGTGCATCTTATTTACGAATTTTTCCCTATCGTTCCACCGGGATATAAGATCGTAGAAGTGCCGTCGCACGTCATTTACCTTCCGATCACCGTCAATACCATAGATCACGTACAGCTTCGGTTAGTCGATCAAGACGGAGATCTGGTTAATTTTCGCGGAGAAGTTATGACTGTGAGACTGCACATCGAATCGCAATAAAAGATAGGTATTGTATACAACAGATTGTCCAAAAAGAGTTATATTAGTCAGTCAGCATGTCCCTATCAAGTCAGTCATCGATCGATTCCCGAACCGCTAACACGTCGAAACGTGGAGTTCCTGATAGCTGTGGGTCTAAGGCTGACACCTTTTGGAAAAGGAATTTCCGACAAATAAAACTGCGATTCTGCTGTTTCGTTGTATGCCACGTACCATGGAGGAGGAAATCTTGAGCATTCAAACACCTGTCGTCTTTGACGAATCAATCGCCCACCAAGAAATACACGCACACAAACCGTACACATCGTCAACTTTCAACAACAGCGATGAGATTCGAATCACCGTTCAGCATCAGGATTCATGCGTATTACCGAGCAAGAGTTCGCTGCATATCTCTGGAAAATTGCTCAAATCGGACGGCACTGCAGCAGCGATCACAACTCCAGTCAATAACGCCATCTGTCATTTGTTCGAAGATGTACGGTACAACTAAACGCTGTAGAGATTGATAAATGTGAAAACGTTGGTCCGACCAGCCTGCTGAAAGGTTTCGCTTTGCTCAACACTGGTCAAAGTTGGCTTATGGAAAATGCTGGATGGCTCGATGTTCAGGAAACCAAAAAATTACTGATGTCAATGGCAACTTTGACGTAGTTATTCCCTTGAGCATGATATTGGACTTCGCTGAAGACTATCGCAAGGTCATCGTTAACGCAAAACACGAGCTGATTCTTACAAGATCAAAAAGTGATTCAACTGCCATCGTTCATAATCAACACGAAGACTTTAGAATCGTGATCGATCAGGTGGAATGTCAGTACCCTACGTGAAGCTCTCGGATCAACGAAAAATCGCACTGTTGAATTTCATTGAGAAAGATACACAAGTCTCCATGAGCTTCCGCAGTTGGGAGTTGTACGAATATCCTTTGCTACCGGCAACCACGAAACACGTTCGGACTGTGAAAACGTCCACCCATTTGGAAAAATCGCGATTTGTCATGCTCGGTTTTCAAACGAATCGAAAAAACAAAGCCGGCAAAAACGCCAGTCATCTTGATCACTGTAACATTACTGACGTCAAGCTCTTCTTGAATTCCAAGTATTATCCGTACGGTAACCTGAACTTGGACATGAGTCACAATCGCTTTGCATTACTGTACGAGATGTACGCAAACTCTCAAGCCACCTATTACGGCAAAGAACCCGAGCCTCGTATATCGGCAGATATTCGTATCGAATTTGAGCTTAAAAATAACTTTCCTACTGGTACATCTGCCTACTGCTTGATTTTACATGATGGTATAATTGAATATAACTCACTGAGTGGTGGGGTGAGAAAATTGGTATAAAAACCTTGAAAGTTGTGACAATCGATTCAGTATTTTTCACGATGGAGTTCATAGTCGACGTACAAGGATTCAGAAGACCGGGTCCCGGTTTTACACCAAGAGTTGGCAGTTGTGTCACTCGACGAAGATACCAACCCGTCAATTTTTCTCTTCGAACCTCCGTACGATTGGAATTATTTACTCGCTCCGTTCAAAAGCGAAAATTTGCGGCTGTCACGGAATTATCATGGACTATCCTGTGAAGGTGGCGACTTACCTTTCGAGAAACTCGACTTCACCATCGAATGTATGTCGCTGCGTGATGCTTCAAGAGTTTACGTAAAAGGTTTGGAGAAGAAAAGTTGGCTGCAGAAAATTCTGGGTAAAAAAGTTGAAGTCGTTGATTTGATGGATTTGGGTTGTCCGTCGTTGCAGAAATTGAATAAAATGTCAGACACGAATTCAAACTTTACGCATCAGGCTATATCACGTCTAAACTGTGCAGCTCAAAACGTATTGTTACTGCGACATTTTTTACTCAAACACAAAAGACAATCGGTATCTACTCGAACAGTTATTCATTCTCATTGCCTAAAGCATGGTTACGTTACCGTTGAGTTAGAACACCCATATATCAGCATTATGAATTCCATGTAAAACTGTAATCTTGAGTTGTTTTTTTCAATAAAATATTTTGCATCGTCAATATCAACCGTTTATTCAGAACCTCTGTCCCGCTAGTTAAGAGTTTATTTCAGAACCTTCCAGAATTCAACGTCGCACCGCAATTCCGTCGTCCGCAGGCCGCTCGCCGTCGAGTCGAAACTCGTCGGACGATTCCGAGTATTGTTTTTCGTCGGACTATTCCGAGAATCTTTCAGGGTCAAAGAAGCTCTTTTTCACGGTCCCGGACCGCTCGCCGTCAAGTCGAAACTTGTCGAACGCATTGTTTGTTAGCCTATATTCGTTCAGGGTCGAAGCAGCCGCATACAAATTTCAGAACCTTCCAGAATTCGACGTCGCACTGCAGTCCGTTGTCGGCAGGCCGCTCACCGTCGAGTCGAAACTCGTCGGACGATTCCGAGTATTGTTTTCGACGCACGATTCCGAGAATTTTTTGTCTAAAATTTGTTCAAGGCCAGAGCGGGTCTTTCAGAATTCAACGTCGCACCGAAATCCTTTGACCGCATGCCGCTCACCGTCGAGTCAAAACACGTCGGACGATTCCGAGTATTGTTTTCGTCGGACGATTCCGAGAATTGTTTGTCTGAAATTCGTTCAAGGCCAGAGCGGGTCTTTCAGAATTCAACGTCGCACCGAAATCCTTTGACCGCATGCCGCTCACCGTCGAGTCGAAACACGTCGGACGATTCCGAGTATTGTTTTCTACGGACGATTCCGAGAATTGTTTGTCTGAAATTCGTTCAAGGCCAGAGCGGGTCTTTCAGAATTCAACGTCGCACCGAAATCCTTTGACCGCATGCCGCTCACCGTCGAGTCGAAACACGTCGGTCGAATTGTTTGTCAGTCTAGATTCGTTCAAGGCCGTGAGAATCTTCTCGAACCTTCTGGAAGCTCTCAAAACCTGACACATGCCAGGATTCTAGGTCGAACGTTCGAGGATCCACGGGGTCCGCTCGAACGCCTGAGGATTCACGAAGTGCGCTCGGTAATGCAGTCATCGATCTCGCTCGATGAGCATGATTTTCTTTACCGACAAACAGCACAATTTATGCCATAAGGCGTAACACCACGGCAATTTCAGGCATTTTTTACCGACGATCATGGTCATTTAGAGGATTTTTTACCGACAATCATGGTCATTTGGGAGATTTTCTTACCGACGAACGGTCGGCAGAGCACGTTTTATCTTATGAGAGTGGGGGTAACTTTCAAAGGTTTGCGTCTGGGATGCACGTATAGGCGGATCGGTTGACTTGGTCGGTAAAGAAGGTGTTTCTACGCAGAACTCTCCTCGTTATACTACTATTTTCTCTAAACCATAAAATAATATATATACAATGTATTATAGAAAATAAAATGAAATAAAAATAAAAATTGTAAAATTAAAATTAATTCAAAAAAAAGAAATTATAACAAAACAAAACAAAAACAAAAAAAATACTTGGAAGAAAGTGTACTTTTCTATTTCAGTAAGAATTTGATAAATCCAACCCATGAGGTGATTCACTTACTTACTTGAGTGTAGTGATGATGACGAGGAGATGGATATTGGTGATATTGATTTGAACAATTGTTGATGTGAACACACCGTGATTCCACTTTGCTTAGATTAAAAACCTGTCACGTTTGGTTGGCAACCAACTGTCACTCTGTGTTCATCAATAATTTTTGTGCGACAGATGCTTGTATCATTTCAGGGTACAGAGCAGCTATGATAGAGACGACTGCATGCGATTGAACAAGGTGCAAATGCTCTTCTCGGATAAAAAAAAAAAAAATTGGAATTTATAAGTTTTCGAAATAAGGGTCGGGTACCGTTCGTCGTCAATGCTGAATTCGAGTGTGTATTGAAACCTGGTGTACACAAATCCTAAGAGCATATCCCGCATAGTGCGGCATTGCTCATACGATGCTACATTATCGGGCCTGATTGTATCGAATGGTTCGAATTAGCTTCGTGACTTGGCCGTTAACGTATAATCGCGAATCAAAAATATCATCCGTATGAAACCGCTGACTCAAGTGCAACGGGATTGGCACGCGCGCGCTAAAAATTGTTACATCTGTGAGAAACCGTTTTCGCCAGATAATAAAAAGTGTCACGATCATTGCCATATCACTGGCAAATATCGTGGCCCCGCGCATAATTGGTGCAATTTGAATTACAAGAAAACACGCACGATTCCCGTGGTGTTTTACAATTTTTCCGGACACGATTCCCATTTTATACTCACATATCTAGCCACATCTTTTTCAGGTGAAATCACCCTGCTGCCTATCAATAAAGAAAGGTATATTTCGTTCATGAAGCGGTTGATGGCACCTTCATGCACTTGAGATTCTTAGATTCGCTTCAGTTTATGGCAAGCAGTCTGGACAAACTGTCATCGTATCTAGATAATGGGGGTAAGACGATAACTCGTGCGTTTTACAGCGATCTCGAGAAATTCGAATTAATGATTCGAAAAGGTGGTTTCCCCTACGAGTGTATCGATACTTGGGAAAAACTTGGCGAGTTGAACCTGCCTGCTAGAGCAAACTTCTATTCGAAACTCAGTCGCTCGGGCGTCACCAAAAAGGATTACCGGCATGCACGGAATGTCTGGAGCAAATTTAAATTGAATACCCTGGGCGAGTATTCAGATTTATGATGAATAACGTATTTTTCTTGACCTCGAAGTTGAAATAAATGTTGATCGTGGTTATGGAGGTCGTTGAAACCAAAGAATCGGATAATTGTCAACTATGTTGTTACTATAAAAACTATGTGTGTATTCCATATGTGGCCGGTCTGTTTGAAACTCTTAATAGAACGTTTTCTAAATGTAACCTTCAATTTGTCGGCAAAAGCACGCATGACTTAGCTTATTTATTCAACTCAGATAAAGGCCTGTTACCTTTAGATAACCGTTCTTGTGTTGTTTACAAAATCCCTTGTGAACAATATAATAGTGTATACATAGGCTAAACCAGCAGACAACTGCACACTAGAATAAAGGAACACAAACGGAATATTTTTGAGCATCAGGATAACCACACAGCCCTTACGCGACATACTATTGAATCTGATCATGTTTTTAATTATGATCAAGCGATCATGTTAGAAGTGGAGCCACAATACTATAAATAACTACTGCTAGAAATGTGCAATATTGTTTCCAAGTTTTGAATAATAATTGACCAACAATTATTACTTTGAAAATGATTTTGTTATATTTCCACTGTTTAATGGTTGGCGGATCATCCTGTTCTGCTTTTTATTCTGTGATGATCGTCTGTTCTTGGCTCCTTTTTCATCCAACACACATCTTCAGATAAGGTATTTACCGTAGATTATTTCTTTTTCTATTTCTAAGTGTCATTGTTCTGTTCTTTTTGACACCTATTGCCTGGATACCTTTACAATTATTCTTAAAATAATTTTAATTTTAAATCTATGTTTATATTCATCACACTACTTGTGCTGCTTTTATTTCAATTAATCTTGTAATTTTTATTTATTTAGGCTTATTTTAATTTTATATTGCTATAATAAATTTCTGTTTTCTCAATAATTTGTTACTCTGGCACCTTGTATCTTATTCATTTCGTAGATGTGTGCAATAAACTAAATTAATTTTCGTTCTGAAGAGGGCCCCCACTTGGGTCGAAATGTTAACAATTATCCGATTGTTTTGATTGCAACGACCTCCATAACCACGATCAACATTCATTCAGATTTATGGTTAAAAACCGATGTTCGCTTGTTGGCCGATGTTTTTCAAAATTTCTGTGAGAGTTGTTTCCAAACATACGATTTAGATCCCCTACATTAATACACCGCCCCGGGTTTGGCTTTCGATGCAATGTTGAAACATACGGGTGTTAATCCGCAACTGCTAGATAACCCCAAAATGGTTTTATTTGTTGAAAAAAGCATCCGAGGTGGTGTAGCACAATGTTCAGACCGCTATGCAGATGCGAACAATCGATACATGCGTGATTTCGATCTAAGCAAGGAGGAATCCTACCTAATATATTTAGGTGTCAATAATCTGTATGGTGCAGCTATGAGTGAGCATTTACCATGTGGTTCATTCGAGTGGGAGCTTAATGCAATCGATGTAATGAGTGTGCGAGATGATTCGTCGGTGGGATACATTCTCGAGGTCGATATTGACTACCCGGTAAAGCTACACGAACAACATAAAGATTTGCCGCTCTGCCCCGAGCATTTTATCCCGCCAGGTAGTAAAATGGCCAAGCTATGCACAACGCTTCTGCCCAAAAATAAATACATACTGCACTACTGGAATTTGAAGCAGTGCTTAGATTTGGGCATGAAGTTGCGCAAGACGCATAGAATTCTCGAGTTTGCTCAATCTCTGTGGTTAAAATCATACATCGACTTGAATACCGACAAGCGAAAGTAATAGAAAAATGATATCGAAAAAAACTTTCACAAATTGATGAACAATGCGGTGTTTGGCAAAACTATGGACGATGTGCAAAAACACAAAAGTGTCAAGCTAGTTACGGAATGGGGTGGTCGAGGTGGTGCAAAGGCTCTGATTTCCAGACCTAATTTTCACAGCTGCCAAGTATTCGATCGAGAAACGGTGATAATCGAAATGAATCGGTTGAATATATTTTAATGAACCAATATACACCGGTGCGGCCATTCTGGATTTGTCTAAAATAATTTTGAACAGGTTTCACTATGATTATGTTCAGCGTAATTTTACGAATAAGCAGGCAAAGTTGTAGTATACAGATATGTATAGTTTAATTCACCAATTTAACGTGCCAAACATATACGAAATCATTAAGCGTGATGTTGAAACGACCTGTGATACCTCAGATTATCCTCCTAATAATGTCTACGGTATCCCTCTTCAACATAAAAAGTGGTTGGGTCTTATGAAAGATGAAAACAATGGTAAAATCATGACGCACCACACAGGGGTACGTTCAAAACTCTATGTGATGAAAAAAGAGGAGAAGGAGGAGGAGGAGGAGATGGAAGAAGGGGGTGAGGTAGTAGTAGAGCGAGGTGTCAAAAAACGCGCTAAAGGTATCAAAGGTTCGATGCTACGAACCATCACGCTAGATGAATACGCAGTGCTCATTAAATTATAAAAATTTGCATAGGGAGCAGAGCCTCATTATGAGTAAGAAGCACGGGGTTTGTACCATTGTGCAAAAAAAACTTGCACTGAGTTGGCATGACGGTAAAAGAATTTTATTACCAGGGCAAACAGACACTCTTCTCTGGGGCTACCAGAAGGTGTAATAATAATATTCCATGGATTCACATAATAGGATAATTCAGCTCCTGTTGAGGATTTTAGTTATTTTCAATAATTTTCAAGTTTTTTCAAGTTATTTTCAGTTTTAAATGATGAATCGCAGCGTACGTATTTACATTTATAATGCATGGATAATTTTTGAAAAGTCGAAAAAAGCCGAAAAAGTTGATAAAAGTGCAAAATTCAATTGTATACCCTCGATGGGTTGCTGTAGGTAGCAGACGAGTTTGTAGGTAGGCGGATTGGTATACTTCACCTAATTCACGGTGAATAACTTCGTCGTTTAGTTTGGGGTATACCTCTTCTCGAAAACATTCTTATATTTGCTGATTAGAACCTTGTCGTTAACTTCGAATTTCCGTCTCCGACTTCTTCTCTTGATCTGCCGCGGTTTGTACACGTTCAATGCAATTGTTTGTCGTTGGTTGCCGTAACGGTTTTTGGCTTCATTCTGATTGTTCGGTGTTTGGTGTTGTTGTACGATTCAATTAATTTGGGCAGAATATCGAGCCATTTGTAGGAGCCACGTAGAGTAAATTGCTTGCACATTTTATTTTTTAGCATTCGATAAAAGTGTTCGCATATCGATGCCTTCAAATTGCTGAATGTCGAATACCTATTTATACCATACCATTTATACGCGTCATGAGAGCCTTGAATTCTTTGTTGTAAAACTCTTTATCCGGATCGACGTGTAGATGTTTCGGTACATGCCCCTACACCAGCACAGACTTCATAGCGTTCGTTACATCAGTGGTATTTTTATTCTTAATCGACCCGCCCCAGGCAAATTTGGAAAATATATCAATAACTGTGAGCAGAAATTTATGGCCGTTGTTGCTGGTTGAGTATGCCGACATAACGACGAGATCGGTTTCCCAAGTCTCATTCAACCCCCGTGTATCTACAAAACACCTTGGGTAACTACGCCGGGCTGGTCTGTGAAGTTCGTCCGCTAGTAGTGTATACATATAATCAATAATTGTGAATTTAGCGTGGTTTATTCCTCAAAATAATCCATAAAATCATTATCATCATCCTGTTCGCTAACATTATCATCATCATCATCATCATCGCTATTTTCGACATCTATAATTATTACGATAGTTTCATTCGCCCATTTTTCCACAATTATTTTCATACATATATCACGGTAATTTATATAATGTTGGCTGTTTGGCCTCACTCGAACAGCTCGCGCATCCTCAACGAGATCCCGAAGCTCCTCCAACGAAAACTCACGTGTTGCTTCGGAAAAGCATATAATTATCTCTTCCTCAGCCTCCTCATCCTCGTCCCAATCAACGATCGACCACTCATCGTCATCATTACTTGAATGAGATGGCATTTTCTTTCATTCTAAAATTGATTCGCGATCAAAAATTTGTAAAAAGAGCAAGCCGAAATAGAAAAGTTGATGCTGCTGCACTCATCATTTATATGCGTGATAAATCTCTAACTCAAAAAAGTTTCCACCTATTCAAAATGAGTGATACGGAGAAGGTGCGGAAGATACTAGAATTTTATTTTAATGTAGTGCTACACACCAATCCTCGTCCGAATAATAACCATCATCGTCAGCTCTATCGATGTCTCCCAGCATTTGACGGATTCGATCAATCTCATCCAGAAGTAATCCGAATCTGACGTGTACATCTTCGTAACCGTCGAAATCATTAGCAAAATCCATCCGCTCCTCATCAACATCGTCATCATTCCATACACCCTCCACCTCCGCTTCCTCCTTCTCCGCCCCCCCTCATCCTCCTCTTCATCCTCCTCATCCTCCTCATCCTCCACATTAGTCGGTGATGGTGATGATTCTAGATGATGATGATGCTCGCCAGCCAAATTTTGCTCAAACTCGCGATCATCATCATCAGCACTGTTGTCATTACATGGCTCGGTGTCGATAATCAGCGTATCGACATCACTATCGATCATTTCATCATCATCCTCCTCCTCATCGTAAGCCACCTCTCTGCACACCCGCTTATAAGTTGGCGATCGTGGTGGTGAATTGGGTGGGGAGTCTGACGGTCCTCTTTTCCATCCAATCATTTTCTGTTTTTTTTTTTTGATACAATTCTAAAATTTTTCCAGAATTTTTATGGATACGATGATAGGGAATACAGAAAAGTTGAAACAAATCGAAAAACTCTGTTAACATACTAATCAAATGCGATAATCATTACGGAATTCAAATCAACATTCTCAGTATCGTAAGAGGATTGATGTAGCATCATAAACATATATATGTGTATTCTATAAAGTACTCACAACAAATATAAACTCGTTGAAGTCTTGAAATTTTTCCCATGGACACCGATTTTTTTTTCTTCCTCACAACTCACTTTTATCAAAAACGCCTGTTTTCGCACCAAAGATTTTCAAAATTACTAGAGAAGTTTCAAACCGCTGTTCGAATTTATACTAAAGGAGCCGCACCCACCCTCCACCGAGTAAAAACCAGCCAGCTAATCATTCGTAGAGCATGCACCACGTGACATACAGACAAAAAAGTGACGCGGGGGCAGTATAAGCTAGGAGAAAATTTTCTCAAGAGCTCACCTGCTTTTCGTTGACCGATTTTTCCCATCACATGCCCCACGCTGATTAACGACTCATAAAACTTAAAAACTGTATGTGCACAAAGCATCCGGTCAAGAGTCGACGAGACAAGATTTTTCTCGCGTCAAACACTGCTCGCTACCTGCTTTTAGTTGGCGATTTTTCCCATCACATGCTCCACGCTGATTCACGAGTCATAAAACCCAAAAACTGCACGTGCACATACCATCCGGTCAAGAGTTGGCAAGATAAGATTTTTCTCACGCCAAACACTGCGTACTACCAGCTTTTCGTTGGCCGATTTTTTTTCTCGTTGCCTATCCCACGCTAATATGGTTGGGGGTGTGCAGGCTCGGACTTGTTCGCTCGTAAAGAGTCGTAAAACCCAAAATTGTATTAAAAAATCACCCGATGCATCGGTTGTAAATGACGCAGACAAGAATAATTATATAAAAATTGTAACGACGATAAACGCGCATCGAAAACGTGACCAAGCCGATGGAAGCCTTCGCGATGATTTAAAAAGCGCAAAGTATAGAAATTTCATTGCAAAACACGTAGGCTCACCGAAAAAATCGGGTAAAAGCTTACCCGACTATAAGATTGCGCGAAAGGAGGGGCAAGATGTTGATTAGGTCTACTGGGATGATCCAAATGAAATTGTAGATCGTCTCCGGCTGCTTATGGCGTCACAGGCTGCAGGCAATACCAGCCATTACAACGAAATAGTCTCCATTATTGAGGAGTTGCGCGAGGCTCGAATCGTTTATCAACGGCGGATGAACATAGAATCATAATTTGTTCAGTGACCGTCCAGTGATGAGTATAGACATATTTGGACGACACTCCGAGCGTGGTAAGGGTAAAAAATTCATTCGAGGGCCTCCGGGTGTTGGATTCAAAACCACCGCCGATAACCAATACGATATAGACAGCAAACGATTGTGTAATATCGCCGATCCTCAGATGGAAAACGATGCCGTTTCTATAAGAGTACTCAACCAAAGTGTACAGCGAGCGAATGATGGGCTCCAGAACGATATCGAGGGGGCAATTCATATCATTGAGGTGAATATTGCAAATGATGCCGAAGAAATTCACGAGGTTATAAGATCCATGCTTGAAAGTATCAAAAGATTAAGGTGCCGCTGACCTGGATCTAAAAGTTGTAATCGATCGAAGCGCCCTCTGCGTAAGTTTCCTCGGTTCCAAACCATTCGAAGGTGGTACTCTCCACCGGGGAGTAGCGCAACACAATATTAGACAAAACGCGGTCGGTAAAAGACCTGAATCTGAGTCGGTAACCATACCAACAAGATTGACCCGAATTTTGCATGCAAATGATGACGTCATGTGTATAGCGATTGCATCACGACCGAACTGATTATTTTGACAGTTTTACGGTAAATATAGCAAATTCAATTTATTGTTCCGTGAAACACCCTTGAATATGGGACATTCTTTGACGAATCGGACAGATTTAGATAAAAATCGACCGACACAATTTTGATGTAGCTTAAAATTTTTTCACGGGTTCTATATCGAAAAAATAGGGATACGTATTCGAGGATTTTTTTATTTTACATATTTCGTAACATAGAGGGGATCGAAAATTTGATAATTTGGTGTTTTCTGGCACAGAGAACTCATTTTCAAAAATTCATAACGCCGGTTCTGTTTGAGCGGAAAAAATCGTTTTTTCAACCCAAAGCTAATAAAATGAATTTTAATGCAACAGTTGTTTCATTTACGATTATTCCGAAATTTATATTGTTATAAATAATTAATACGCTGAAAACGATTTTTAGCAATTGCCTTCACCTCGTAGCGAGTTCTCAGCACGATCATCGTATTCTACGTCAAATTATCTATCAATAACGCATTTTTATTTGATGGAGAAATTATTATTACTGTAGGAAAAAATTAATTTGTCCAGCGCGGTACATCACATCGGCGCGCGGGTTCCATTGCACGCCTCATCATCTTGCCTCGTATCGTTTTCTTCTGTAATATAAATGATTACTGTATATTCTCAATTGAATAATAATATTCAATAGCAAGTAAGACTTTATGAAAAATAGTAACAAAAAAATAATCAAATACAAAATATTATTGTGTCAAATAAAAAATCAATTTATTAAGATTTCAATACATTATTTATAGTTGATAAGTACCTCGTCCTGCAGTACGTCGTACAATATTTACATTTATTCTTGAAAATTTGTATGATTCCAAACTCTCCTGAAGAATTGGAAGCAAAGCAATTCTAATTGTGTCAAAAAAAAAACGGTTGTACAAATTTTTAAACGAACAATACTATACATATTAAAATTGAATGTAAATATTGTAAGACGTAATGCAGAACGAGGTGTTTATCAACTAATAATGATGTATTAAAATCTTGGTAAATTAATTTTTTAATTGCACAATAATATTTTTTATTTTATTATTTTTTTGTTAAATTTTTTATAAAGTCTCATATGCTAATAAATAATATTATTCAATCAAAAATATAGAGTAATCATTTATATTACACAGTAAAACGATACGAGGCAAGATTATGAGGCGTGCAATGGAACCCGCGCGCCGATGTGACGTGCCGCGCTAGATAAATTCTTTTCCTCCAGTAATAATAATTTCTCTACCTATTAAAAATACGTTATGGTTAAAATATTTAACGTAGAATACGATGGTTGTGCTAGGAACTCACTACGAGGTTGAGGCAATTGTTAAAAATCGATCGAAACATATTAATTGTTTATAACAGTATAAACTTCGGAATAATCGTTAATAAAAGAATTGTTGTGATAAAATTCATTTTATTAGCTCTGAGATGAAAAAAACGAACTTACCAGCTCAAATTGAACTGGCGTTATGAATTTTTGAAAGTGAGTCTTCCATGCCAAAAAATACCAAATTATCAAACTTTCGATCCCCTCTATTTTACGAAATATGTGAAATAAAAAATCCTCGAATACGTATCCCTATTTTTTCGGTATAGAACCCGTCAAATGAAATTCCAGCTGAATCAAAAATGTGTCGATCACAAAGGTGTTTGGTTGTAAAAGAATGTCCCATGTACATTAAAACATATCGCGCAATATTAGTTTTACACAGCACGAAGTATTTTCAAAATTCATAAATATCACCATTCACCATTTGTAGATATTTGGAAATATGTTCGAAAAATACGATTGAAACAAAACGGGTACGAATCGTTGTAGTCTCGTTTTATGAAGTTACGCCTTCGGTCGCCCCCCCCCCCCCCCCCCAACTCCGCTTCTCCCTGTCGCAAACTTGAATGGTCGTGTTTATTTTTCGTCCGTGCATTACATTGTATTCGATTATCTGCTCAGTCTACGGATAGTGACTGTGCGCGAGAGAAAAATTCTTTCTGTCGTCAGACGACTGTGCTCGAACATTTTGTATTTCGAAAATAAAGAGTATTTCTCGTTCTTCTTCAGAGGTTTTCTATGAGGTACATACATGATTATCTCTGGTGAGTATTCATACATATATATATATACAATATACATTATACAGTTGTATGAAACGTGCACCCCGACTTACGATTTTTTCAACTTACGCCGTCACTGCCAGAACGATCCATAGCGTAACTTCGGGGTATTACTATATCGGAATCATTCTGAAATTGTACATCGCTTGTTACACACAACTCTACTGTCAATAATGAGATAATTTTATGTTCGAAGCTATTTTACTAGTGAAAAGGGTTTTAAAAAATGATTATATATAATATTGGAACACTTTATTCATGTTACTATGGATATATGAAACAATTGTTGACATCGACGTTGAGGATTATTTTTATACCATCTGAAATATTAAATGCAAGGAAATAGTATCTGAGATTCGAGGTAACTATGAAGCTGCGGGTTGTGCGAAACAGTTCCTTCTCCCGGTTGATGGGAGTTTCTAACATCCTTTGCGAAGTAATGTAATTTTAACATAGTTCACCACTCCATGAAGATATCCTCGCGGCGTGTGACATGGCGTCCGTCCAACGGTTACGACGGATTATCCTGTAAAATGTAAGCGTGTTCATTTGGTTGTTTCGCTTTTTCAATGCAGAATCCATAACATGATTAGTACTTGTCGATAAAAATATACTTTGGCAGAGAATTCGTGCCCTCCCCTCCTTATCATATAAAGACACATAGAAATACATGGCTCCTCTTCTGTTCTCTTACAACCTTGTGTCGGCGCCATCTCACTACACCCAAAAAATGTTAAAAGTGAATAGTCGAATCTGATGAAATGGAATAGTGTGATTAAAAATTTTGATCATCTTGAATAATCCGAAAAGTTGAGATAATTCTTTTGAAATTAAGATATTCATTTTTTACGAATCACTCTAAATTTCACCGTGTTCAATATTTTACTACCGATAGCAGATATCTAACGTATGGTCATGCGGAATGAATATGAATGGGAAATTCCTCGTCAAACCCGACCGATTATTTGTAATCGGAAAGATTTTTCACAGAATGTGTAAAATGGTAGAAGCCTTGCCCAAAAATGGTACCATTAAACAATTCGTTCGTTAATAACAATTACAATGTTTCCGGATAAACCAAAGTTTTCTGCGAAAGCTTATCCTCTCTGCTCGCGAATGTGCTGTGAATAATTTTTCTACGTCAAATAGAACCGGAGATGAGATATTGATTCTTCAAGTTTACTGCGCGCTCATTTTGCAACAAAATTGAATGACTCGGTGCTTCCAGAAAAAAAAATCGTAGAAATAGGTTTTGATTTTTTATGCTCACATATCACTTCGAAAAAGCTTTCATTGTTTTGAAAAATACTCTCCTTGATTTGGTCAGTACTATTCATCCCACAACTTCCCATAATCCTCCCATTTACGAATCACGTTGAAGAAAACCCTACCGTGCAGCCCGAGGGGGAAATAACTCGGTGAATTGTCGTGTCGATAGGTTTGTGAATTCATCATAATGCACCTGAATTAATGAAAATTAATTGAATTAATACGAAATAACTGAATTAATATGCATTAACTGAACTACTAAAAGTTCTAACTGAAATAATGAGAATTAACTGAAAAATAAATGAATTCTGGAAAATTAAGTCAAGCTGATTTGAATTAGTTTGGATTCATGCCCGAATTATCTGTTTACTGCGAAATAGAATTAAGGTATTACTACGGTAAGCTCTATGGTGTGTAATCGAGCTCGATTTTTTTAAAATTTTTAATTTGGAGAACGATTAATCTCTTTACAAATTTTTAACACAATTGTTTTATGCATTTACTAGAAAATCAGGGTTGAAGTCAGCACTCGTAACACGTATTCTCCATACCAATACAATAAAACAGGAATGTTTTTTTTATATTGTACTTTACTCGTCCGCGTCAATCTGATGGAAAATAAATATCTGGCAGAGAAGAAATGCAGGTAATAATGTTTGAAATATTAGGAATTTTTTATTCATAGCACTTATTGATACACACGTAAAAAGTCCTATATTCATAACAAAATCTCTCGTGCGATGGTTGAGGGAATCAATTTTACTTATTGATAAATGTTTTATTTTTGTATTGTTTGGCAATTTCGCCAGACATCATAGATGTTACATAAGTTATTTCGTCATTAGAAAAATTGCTTCATGAAAGTTCCTCATTTGATGGAAATTCACGGAAAACTGTTATTGTTTCACATTCAATAAACTAGAGGGAGGATTATAATATAAACGAGTGGTATTGAATTTCAAAAAAGGAGGGATAGTACTTGGAATCCGAAGAAGTTGCTCCTTCGAGAGTTCCAAATTTCTGTGAAATCTTATAGGATTGCAGTGAATCCGTAGAAAATTGTAATGTCGTCGAATGATGTTTATGGTTTTTCGTAGCAATTTTCAGTTAGGCGCATAATTGACCGTGCCGGACTTTGATGTACAGCAGTAACACATACCCTGACTTTTCGTAGGTTGTATATGATGCGGAAACCAACCCAAAACTCACTAGCGTATCCGTAGCGTAAACCATCTACGAGAAGTCACGGTATGTAGTTTTATAACGATTTCTACCAAATGAGTAACTTTCAGGTAATTCGTCTAATGTAAAAAAAAAATTTTAGTAGCATCATTCAGAATTAGGCGTAATTAACAAATGAAACGAAGCAAATTTGAGTATGAAATCCTTATTTGTTGAGAATTAAAAACAGAAAAAATTGGCAAGCAAATTTTTCATCAGAATTTTAACAAGGATCGGCCCTGTAAAATATTTGCCACGAATCTTGAACAATTGTATGCTGTAATTGTATGTATGTACAGTGACATAGATTTTTTGCAGGATGTATTTCTACTATTGTTAAACACATCCGGTTCAGAAACAATTTTGCGTATATATTAGGGTAATCTTAAAAACAGGCTCGGAAGATTGTCAACCGGCCCCCCCCCCCCAAATTTGCTATAAATAAATAAATAATGGTCTGTTCAAGAGCACAATTTTTTATCTCAACCCTAAACCCTCACGCCTATATTTGTGTGTTTCCTGCAATTTCGGTATTTATTTTACTACCACATCTAATCTTTCGGTCAACAATCTGTAAGTATGACGATTTTGCGGACATCGATGCTACTATTAGATGAGGATATCCGGAGCGTATATGGGGCATTCTATGTCAATCATTCGCCATTTACATCTGCCTTTTCGACGAACAGGAATTAAAGGATAGGTATTTTCGTTTTTGTTAATGATTTTCTATCAAATCGATGAAAAAAGGTAGATTTAAGTGGTGCGTACTCGATGTAGAATGCCCCAAAACCCTTCAATAAAATGAAAAAAAGAATAATTTTCTTTGCGGAACTTCGACTCAAAACGAGAAAAGTAACAGTATGTTATTTTAATATCGGGTTTTGGAAAAGCCATGACCATTTAAAAAAAAATTGTGCGATATTTTGATAAATTTATGGTGTTTGGGTGGGTTGAGACAAACATCTAAAATATTTCAGAAAGACTGCTTTTGGCAGGTACAAGAAAGTGTAAAATTTTCGATAGAATCAAAATTGATCGGGGTCACGGGTTGGTCGGTTTCGCATGGAATGCCTCGTTCACGTACAGTCGGGCTACGTGCGATTACGAATAATTACCGCGGTTGTGAACTAATGTTACCATTTCCAAACGATGCCTTATAATATGCACAAATTTCAAAATCTAACGGTTATTCTGAGTGAGTTGTACATTTCTTCGTATCCACCTAAAAGCCTATGCTCTCGTCGGCACTGCAGATTGTTGCTTTAGCAGAAACATAGGACGTGTGCGTATTATCATGTCCTTTTACCATCTGGTACCGCTTCGGTCGACTACAGCGCTTCTGGAGGTTCACCGTTGAACTAAATTACAGACTTCTCGTGCATCAGAACGGGCTCCTCTCACCTGAAAATCGCCCGCACAAATCGTGCCATATTTACAGAAAACTGACTGGTGCTATAGGTTTTCCCGGATTACGTGTGTGTTTTTGTACGTCGGTATCTCCCTGGCAAAAGTAAAAGAAATTCTGATATCGTACAAACGGTGAATATTCAACAAGTCGCTAGCCCGATCGACCATGTTTGACGCGACGTGATTTTATTGAGTTCATCATTATTTTTATTAGACGTTATAAGTAATCTGCGATAGTAGTGACTGAGATACAGACGTACAATTTTATTCAAGCTATCTTTCAAAAATTTTCCCAGTCAGATTCGTACCCCCGTTTTATAAGGATTTGTGCGGGCGATTCCCCCGCTTCTGACGTTACGAAATGTATATAGGACATGCCAGTTCAGCGGCACCTTAAGGAGCGATTTGAATTTGTTGCGGAAAACCGTTGAAGGCATAGCATGGTCGATAATTAAACTAAACGAAAAAGTCCCAGCCATTCCAAAAAAATAGTCGCCATCGTTGAAGAGTTGCGTGAGGCTGAAATCGTTTATTAGCAGCGTGTAAACATAGAATCATCATTTGATCAGTGACTGCCCAGTGATGAACATAGACATATTCGGGCGACACTCGGAGCATGGTGGGGGTAAAAAATTTATTCGAGGGCCTGCGGGTGTTGGATTCAAAACCACTAATGACAATCAGTATGATTCGGACGGTAAACGATTGTGTAACATAGCTGATCCGCAGCACTCCACCGATGCTGTTTCCTTAAAAGTTCTCAATACTGCTTTACAGTCTATGGCTGTGGATATTGTGGATACTTTTCAATCAAATTTTGAGAGTTTCGCGCATAATCACAACGAGAAGTTGAAACAGCTACGCATAAATAACAAAATCATTGAAAACACGTAGAGTCGCATCAAACATATTGGGGAGCAAGCAACACCGACGCCGGGACAGACCAGCAGGGAATTAGTATTGATTGAGGAACCAGAGTGGTTGGACGGCAATTCGAAAAATTGATAGGTGAAGAGTTGGGAACAATGAAGACTGCAATAGCTGCCAAACTTCACAGACGGGCTTGACGCAACTATCCGCGACGATTCGTAGATGTACGCGGACTGGATGAGACCTGACAAGCTGATCTCGTCGATATGATCGCATACAGCTCGCGCAACAAGGGATGCAAATACCTACAAACAATCATCGATATATTTTTCATGTACGCGTGGGTGGTGCCGATAAAGTTCAAGAGTGGGAAAGATGTGGCTGCTGCCATGAAATCTGTACTGATCCAGAGCCGTATACCTACACATCTGCACATTGATCGAGGCAAAGAATTTCACAACAGCGAATTCAAAGCCCTCGTGAAGCATCACAATATCAACATGTATTCGACATTTAGCAACTTGAAGGCGTCGATATGCGAACGTTTCAATCGAACATTGACGAATGAAATGTGGAAGCGGTTTACTCTCCAAGGATCGTACGAGTGGATTAATATTTTGGATGATTTAATGAAGTCCTACAACAACACCAAACATCCCACGATTCGGATGAAACCGGTGGATGTTAGCACGGAGAATGAAAAACAGCCGTATCGTAGCGTGTACAAGCCTCGGAAAATCAAACAAAGTGATCGAGCGCGGAAATTCAGTGTAGGCGATTGAGTTTGAATCAGCAAGTACAAGAATGCATTCGAAAAAGGCTATACACCCAATTGGACGACAGAAATATTTACTGTAAGTGAGGTGAAAAATACCAATCCACCCACCTACAAACTTACCGATTATCAACATCATCCCATCGAGGGGGGCTTCTACGAGGAAGAGCTCACCAAAGTGAAATATCCCGACGGCTACCTTGTGGAGAAAGTATTACGCAAACGGGGGAATTTGTTCTATGTGAAGTGGTTGGGTTTTGATAATTCGCACAATAGTTGGATGAATACAACAGACAAGTAACATAATTTGTATGTATTTTCCGGATTACAATAAAAGATTTTGAATATACGAATATTTCCACATTTCATCTCCTTTGTACGCACGTGTGCCATACTCTGTACTACGAAAATAATAATAATAATAATAATGATAATAATAATGATAATATGCAATTTGGCCATACGATTATTACACATTTTATTTTTTGAAAAACTTTCTATCATTTTCTGGAAACTTTTTTTTGTTTTCTGAAAACTTTTTTTCATTTTCTTGTTACGTCCTCCAGACTTCATATTTCTTTCCCACGCTCTCAGTTACTTTACGCTCTGTAGTCTACTCTTATCGTTCGCAAGTCAGCAGATTCTTCTGTAACTAGCGGCTAGCTTTCCTTCTACATCCCGCTAAACTCCGCAGATCCATCCTAGCGCTCAAGCAAGACACCTATCCCTCTAAACCAAGACCATACCTTTTTCCCCCCACCGACTCCGTTGCATTGACTACTAATAAACAATCATATACTTCAAATCGTTTACCTTCCCTTAATACCGATCCCTTTCTATTCCATTCATTTCATGCGTTGGGAGTAGTAGCACGCGAGTGCATAGTCGACGTGAACGGACCCTACAATAGCCAAATAACACCTTGGCTGGGCGTGGAGTAAGCTCCGATTACCGCTCATCGGAGCCTACGCAATCTACCCCGTAACATTTTGGTGGCAGCGGTTTTTCCCGTCGACCTACCCGTCAGTGCAGTGCTGCATGTTTTCTACGAAAGTGTTCAGTGCTCAAAATTTCTAACGCCGTACCAATCAGTGATAGCCGTGTTACGAACGAACTCCGGCCCACAAAGTACTGTGACAGGCATGCAGAAACTATTCAACTCGCCACGGACATAGGCTCTGCAAAGAGTCCCCAATTTCAATAACTCCGTCACATTTTGGTACTATTGAAATTCATCAATACGTACGACGTCGAATAACTGTGAAGCGAGTGGAAATTCAGTGCGATAGCCAAGTTAAGCCGCACACCGCATCTGAACACATCACCTTTCGAACCGACAAATATTGAATGGACCTTTCCCGCTCATTCGGACTCCTGCAACCCTGTTAAGACGAGAATCTGGACCCGAAAGTGGCATCGCCCTAAGACCTTAATTACCACACTCATTTATCAACACGTCACGGACTACCTCATCTATACCCTTCTCGTGCCGACGAATGACGTGTGTGACGGGTCTTGAGTCCGCACTAATTATGTGGAAGGGAGGAACAATTAGAGACGGGGCGAGAAAGTCGAGACTGATTGAATGGGTAAAACTTTGTGTCTGTATTTGTGGGGAGTGTACACGTATGGCGATCGGGGGGGGGGAGTCGACTTAAAACTACAAAAGATCGTTACAAAGGGGTTGTAGACGTTAACGGGGGCTGATCACGCCTCAGCCCTTAGCGTCACTTAATTCTAACTTAAAGGTACGCGCGCGGGGGGGCGGTGTGTAGGGCGATGGGGAGTTTGAGGGAGGAAGGGTCGGTATTTCGGGGGGCGGGGGGGGGTGTAGGGCGACGGGGAGTGTGAGGTAGGAAGGGTCGGTATTGCAGGGGGAGGAAGGGGAAGAGGTGCAGATCGGCTGTAGATTGCAGGCTAACCTGGTGTCGTCGGTGTGTCTGGGTGGCGGTGTTGAGGGGGGGGGGCGTCTGTGTCTTCTGGTCTCTTCGGTTTCGTCGCTCTCTCTCTCTCTCTCTCTCTCTCTCTCTCTCTCTCTCTCTCTCTCTCTCTCTCTCTCTCTCTCTCTCTCTCTCTCTCTCTCTCTCTTCCTCTTTCTTTCTGGCTCGTCACGTCGATCTTCCTGGTAGGACGCTGTCGTACTGCTGGCTGGCGCTCGGCTCTGCCGAGTGTCGGTGGGCTTCGGTTAGCTTCGGGTGTTTCCCGACGGGCCGGGACTCACCCGTTCGGCTCTTCCCCGCGGGTTTGGGGTTTGTTGTGACTTGCACTCTAGGTGCAACGTCACAACTTCCCCCTCCCCACGCGGGGCGAGACCTATAGGGTGAGCCGGCTTCATTACGTTTGTGTTTTCTGTGGTCGTCTGTGGTCATTTCGTCTGTGCTTTTCTCTTGGGGTTTGTTTTCTCCTTTTGGTATTTTCCGTCGTTTCTGTGTGCTGTCGTATCCTTTTGCCGTTGTCCGGGTTGCTGTTTGCTCCGATCTGTCGGGGTTAAGGGATTTGAATCGGGTTGTATTTGCGGGGGTGTGCGTTAGGTGTGGGGTTGTTGGTTGTCTTATATCTACTTATTCTACGTGGTCTCTTGTGTATTTATCAAAATTATGCTTTTTCTCTTATACTAACTTATCCTATTCTTGTACTATTTTGTAGGAACTCTGGTGTTTTTCTTAATCTATTTGTACTTAAATTTTTGGTTTTGGTTCGTTGGCTCTCGTTGGTGTGGGTCTTGGTACGTTTCTGCGTTGTTCCTTGTTCCTTGTGGCTCGTGGTTGCTTCTCCGTGGTTCTGCGTTGGAGTTTTTGGGTTGTGTTCTGTTTCTCTGGCCTCCGTCTGTCGTTGTTCGTCCGTCGGTTTGGTGTTGTCAGTTTATTTAGTGTTTTCTGTTTTGTTCTTTTTTTTTTTTTTTTTTCTGTTTACGTATTGTTTTTTTTTTTTTGTGTTGTCTTGCGTCCCGTGTTGTGTGTGCGTCGTTGTTCGTCCGTCGGTTTGGTGTTGTCAGTTTATCTAGTGTTTTCTGTTTTGTTCTTTTTTCTGTTTACGTATTGTTTTTCGTTTTTTGTATCGTCTTGAGTCCCGTGTTGTGTGTGTGGTTGGTTGGGGTGTTTGTGTCTGTTCGTCTGTGTCGGTGAGTGAGGTGGTGTCGGTGTTATTGTCTGTGTCGTCGTCTGTCGTTTGTGTCTCTTGCGTGGTTGTGTGTGTTGTTTCGATATGTATAACTGTGTCTGCGGTGGAGGTGGTGGAGTCTATGTCGGTGTCAGTGTCTGGTGTGTTTGAGGGGTGTGTTTTGTGTGGTGCTGTCTGGTGTGTGATGTGTGGTTGGTGTGTGGAGGTGCTGGCTTCTGTCTCGTCTGTGTTCGTACGTTGGTGTGCCCGTCTGATCATGTATCTGTCTCTTTCTGCCTGTAGTTCGTCGTCCAGGGTGCTTGCGGCTTGTAAATTTGCAATGATTGCGATTATTTCTGGGGGTGGTCCTACGTGTTTTCTGTCCGTCTGTCTTGTCTGCGTTGGTTCTGTGAGTGTGTCCATGTTGGCAAATGTTTCTAGGATTCTATCTTCTGTTGTCTGTGGTCTCGTGAGTCTGGTGCGTGTCCATAAAGGGGGTGATGCGGGGAGTAGTGTGTGTCGAGGTTGTGTGTGTCGTGGTGTTGGTGTCGATGTGGGGTGTGTGGTTGTGTGGGGTGTTTGTTTGCTGGTGAGTGGGTGTGTCGTCGTGTGCGTGGTTGTGGTTCGTGTAGTTTGGGTGACTGTTGGTGGGTGTTGTGTGTCTGTGTTTGTTTGTGTGCAGGTCTGTATGTGTTGTGAGTATTTTGTGCCCCGGACCAGCCCGTTGCACTTTGGGCATTGCATTGGTCCGGAGAGTGTGACTGTGTGTGTGATCATTGCTGTGTGTGTTTGTGGGTGTCTCTGGGTGGTTGTGGGTGCGGTGGTTGTTGTATGTGTTGCTGTCGTGGCGTTTTTTGTTACCTGTGTGTGTGTAGTGGGTGTCGGTAGTAGAGTTCGTCGGGTCTCTGTCTGGTGTGTGCCGTCGCGTCCGTATCTGTGTGGGTGTGGGGCCTGTCCTGGTGTTTGTAGTAGTGGTGTTCTCTCTCTGTTTGTTTGTGTGTCCGTTGTTGTTGTCGTCGGTCTCGTTAGTCGTAGTGTCATTAGGGCCGGTATTCTTGGTCGTCTGTCTGCCATGTTGTCTTTCTGTGGGGTGAACACACATGTTAGTTCATTTTCGAGATGTGTTATCGGGCGTGGTTCTTTTATTGCTTATTTGATCATGTATATAATTTTAGGTCTTCTATGTGGCATTTTCCCATATTTTTACCGCTTTCTGTTGTCAATTCGTATATTGTGGGTGAGATTTTCTTTGTTATTATGTATGGGCCTGTGAATTTTTTACTTAGCTTTGCTGCCGTTCTTTCTGGTCCGGATGAGAGTGTATGGTTCTTTTTCAGTACTCTGTCTCCTTCCTTGAATTGTATGTCTCGTCTTCGTAGGTTGTAGTAGTGTGCTTGTTTTTCGTTTGCTTCTATTAAGTGCCTCTGTACTTCGTCTCTAAGTGTTTGTAGTCGTCTCAGGTGATCTGTCCATCTGTCTGTGTCTTGTAATTCTATTTCGTCGTCATTCTCTAATTGATTTCTTTGGCATTGTGTAGGATTTACTTCCCTTCCTAGGTTCAAAAAGGCTGGTGTGTGTTTAGTTGATGTGTGTGTACATGTATTGATTGCGAATTGTAAGTCTTGTAAGTGTATGTCCCATTCTGTATGGTCGTTGTTTACGTAGGCTTGGATCATTGTTTTAGCGGTTCTGTTGACTCGTTCTACGGGGTTGGCTTGTGCGTGGTATGGGGGGATTGTTGCGTGTCTTATATTGAATTTTTGAGTCAGTTCGCGTATGAGTTTGTTTATGTATGGTGTGCCGTTATCTGTTAGTAGTATGCGTGGTGTACCCCATCGTGATATTACGTGTGAGTGGAATGTCTGTTCTACTGTTTTTGCGTTTGCTTTGCGTATCGGTATAATTTCTACCCATTTGGTGTATAGGTCTTCGAAAACTATGATGTATTGGTTTTTTTGTTTTGATAGTGGGAGTGGGCCCATGGTGTCTGAGGCTACTACTGTCCACGGTTTTTCTATTATTATTGTACCCATTAGCCCTGCCGGTCGCGTTTGTATTGTTTTTATTCTTTGGCATGTGTCACATTTTTTTATGTAATTTACTGTGTCTCTGTACATACCTGGCCAATAATATTCTTTGGCTACTCTCTGATATGTCTTTTCGATCCCTAAGTGGCCTGCTTGTGTTACGTCGTGATTTTCGTGTAGTATGTGTGTTATTTTGTCTTTGGGTATTACTAGTTTCCATGGGTTTGTGTCTGGTAGGAGGTTTGAGTGTAGGGGGTTAGGGCGGTGGAAGTATAGTTGTTTGTTTCTGATTCGCCATGATTCGTTTTTCTCTGGGCGTGTTTGTACTTGTGTTTTCTTGTATGTGTACCATTTGTCTGTCGTGTCTTCTATTGTCTCTATGTGTTCTTCGTCTTCGTGTCGTCTTGAAAGTGCGTCTGGTACGTCGTGCATTGTACCTTTTCGGTGTGTAATGTCAAAGTCGTATTCTAATAGTTCTAGTGCCCGTCGTGCAAGTCGGCCTGTGGGGTTTTTTAATTCTCTAAGCCACTTCAGTGCGTGGTGATCTGTGATTACTTTGAAGTGGTATCCTTCCACGTAGGGTCTGAATTTTTTTATGGACCAGATTACCACCAAACATTCTCTCTCAGTGGTGGAGTATTTTCGTTCTGCCTCGCTTAGCGCACGGCTAGCGTATGCTACGACATGCTCCACGTCATCGAGAGATTGTGTTGGTACGGCACCTATCCCTGTTCCGCTAGCGTCTGTTTGTAGTGTGAATGTTTGTGTGTAGTCTGGGCATGCGAGTGTGGGTGGTGATGTGAGTGCGTGTTTGATTGTGTTCATTGCGTTTTCTTGTTCTTCTCCCCAGTGCCATTTCTGGTCTTTTTTCAGTAGTCGTGTTAGTGGTTCTGTAATGTGTGCGAAGTTAGGTATGAAGCGTCTGTACCATGATGCCATGCCAATTAGTCTCCGTAATTATTTTATTGTTTTTGGGCTTGGGTAGTTTTCTATGGGTTGTGTTTTGTCGGGGTCTATGAGTAGTCCGTGTCTGTCTACTATGTATCCGAGATATTTTACTTGTGCGCATCCGAATTCGCACTTCTCTGGGTTTATTGTTAGTCCCGCGTCTGTAATCCTTTTGAGTATTTGTTCTAGTCTTTGTAAGTGTTCGTGAAATGTTTGTGTTACTATTATTATGTCGTCTAAGTATGCGAATGCATATGGTTCGCATTCTGGGCCTATGAGTCTGTCTAATAGTCTTTGGAATGTCGCCGGTGCACCTGTTAGTCCGTATGGCATTCTTTTAAATTGAAATAAGCCCATTTCCGGGACTGTAAAGGCTGTTATGTGTTTACTGTCTTCGTCGAGCGGTATTTGGAAGTATGCTTGGCTTAAGTCGATTTTTGATATGTACTGTGCTGTCCGTAGTTTGTCTAATATTGCTGTCATGTATGGTAGTGGGTATGCATCTTTTTTTGATACTGAGTTTACTTTTCTGAAGTCTAAGCAGAAACGATATGTGTTATTTGGCTTTTTTATCATGACGATTGGGCTCGACCATTCACTTTCTGATGGTTCTATCACGTCTTCTCTTAACATTTTGTCTATTTCTGTGTGGATGGCTTCTCTAATTTTTGGTGATACCATATAATATCTTTGTTTTATGGGTGCGTGTCCTTGTGTGTCTATTTTGTGTTTGAGTAGGTGTGTTAGGCCGAGTTGGCCCGGTAGTGTTGAGATTTTCTGCTGTATTGTCGTCTGTAGTTGTGTGTGCTGTGATTGTGTGAGTTCTTGTATTCCTGCGCATATCTGTGGTTCGGTTTCTTCGTCCGTTTGTGTGTCGTCTGTTGTGTGTGCGTTTGTGGGTATGATTTTTTGATTTGTGATTTGTGTGTTCTGTGGGTTGTCTTTTGGGGGGGTGTTTTCCGATTGTGTCTTTGTGCTGGGTAGTGTTGGGGTTAGTGGTTTTTGTTTTATGGTTGTTTTTTCTGTGTTTTCGTGTCTTTCTGTTGTTTTCGGGTGCTTTTGTTGTTTCGTTGCTTCTAGTTTTTCTGCTGCTTTTGCTTGTTTTGTGTGTGTTTGTGTTGATTGATGTTGTATTTTTCTTGTTTGATGTCTTTGTGTGTATTCTTTGAGTGGTGTAGGTAGTTCTTGTGGTCTGGCTTGCATGTCGTAGTGTGTCTGTGGGTCGTCTATAAGTGACCATGTGCTTTCTCCATAATTTATTTGTATTCCAAATCTCATTAAGCCGCTGTTCCCAATGATACATTGCGAGCCTAAGTTTGGTATTAATCCGAAATTAATTTTTTTTTGTTATGTTACCGAGGCGTATTGGGAGTGTTACTGCTCCTTCTATCGTCACCTGTGTTCCGTTTCCCATTGTAGCTGTTCTGTCGGGCGTGTCGTCTATTGGTGTGTCTGTGTTGTGTAGTATTTGTATTACTTCTGCGCCTAGGTATGAGTGTGTCACGCCTGTGTCTATTAACGCGTTAAATTCGTGACCGTGTATTTCGATTCTGATGTGAAATCTACTTTCCGTTCTTTTGTTATCTGTTGTCGGTGCTACTGTCTCGGGTGTGTTTGTGTTGTTTGTGGGGCTGCCCTCCACCCTTGCTGGGTCAACCCTTACTCGTTTCCCTAGTTCTGTACCTGTGTGCATTGCCATCTGAGGTGTCCGGGTTGGTTGCAGTTAAAGCATCTGCGTGGTGTTGTGCCTGTGTTTGAGTTCGTTTGTGTTTGTTGCTGAGTGTAGTGTGGTGAGTTATAGGTGATTGCGGGGTATCGAGTCTGTTGCGTGTTTTGGTTTGTTTGGTTTCGTCGTATGTTGTCTGTGAGTGCCGGTGGTATATTTGGTGTTGGGAGTATTGCTGGGCGGGGTTGTGTTTGTGCGTACTTGTATGGGATGTATTGTTTGTGGTGTGTTTGGTGTGTGTAGGTTTCTTGTGGGTGTGTGTAGTTATTTAATATTGTTTGTCTTGTGTTTTCCCATTCGATGTTTGCTTCCCATTCTTTCGCGGCTATTTCCAGTTGGTCGAAGTTCGTGAAGTCGTATGGTTTTATGTATGCCTTGTATTCTATTTTCATGTTTCTGTATGCCAAGTCTAATTGTGTTCGTGGGTGGTATGGCGGTTTTAGTTGGATAGTACTGTCCTCAATTGTATTAGGAATTGTGTAATTTTTTGTGTTGGTCCTTGTACATAGTTTTTGATTTTTTGTTCCAGTCTGTCCCTGTGTTGTATGTCTTGAAATGCGTGTGTAATGTCTCTTTCGAATTCTTCCAGTGTTCGCCATTTGTCTCTATTTGATCTGTACCAGTTTTTTGCGTCACCTTCGAGTATCGGGCTGAGGTTGTTGATAAATTGTGTATCGTGTATTTCGTATCCCGTTTGGTAGTTGCGGAGATTTTGTAAAAATTCGTGTATGTTTTCGTTTGTATTTCCCGAGTATTTTATGTTCCATGTTTGTATTGTTCTCATTGCCATTGCTGGCTGATTCCAGTATGTACTGTTCGGGTTTGGTGTGTGGTTTAGGTGTGTCGTGTTTTGGTTGTTTGTGGGGTGTATTGACTGTGTGCTGTATAGCTGTGGATCTTCGTATTCGTTTCTGTCGCTTGGTAGTGCTCCGAAGTCTATTAGGTTTTGTATAAGTCGTGTGCTACGTGTGTTGGTGGCTAAAAATGTGTCTGTTCCCGTGAAGTGTCGGTTCGTTTGATTGGTTATTACCGTGTTAGTTTGCGTGTGTAGGTGTTGGGATTGTATTGTATGTTTGTGTGGGGTTTGTTGGTTCTGGGCTTTCTTGATGTTGGATTTGTGTACTATGTAAGTTGTGGGTATTCTCTATGATAGCTGCATCGATTATATTTATTGCGTCTGGTGAATTTATCGTGTGTCGTCTATTTATTTCCTGTGGTTGGGTCGGCGTTTGTTGGTCTCGTGTCGTGCGCGGCTCGCTCTGTGTCGAGTTGTTTTGGTTGCGTTCGGGTCCATGTGTTCGCGCGCTAGGCCTTGCGGTTCTCTGTGTCCTTGGTCTGCCATTGTGTGTATCGTGTTTGGTAGTGTGTGTGTTCAACTGTCTTTAATCGAATTTTCGTGACTGTGTAGCTTTGTTTCGTGAGTCTATGTGTACTTTGTGAGCGTTTATTCTTGTGTTTTGTCTCTTAATTGTTCGGATTTGGGGTAAAAATGTGGGTAATTTACGTTGGGCGCCAATTTGTGACGGGTTTTGAGTCCGCACTAATTATGTGGAAGGGAGAAACAATTAGAGACGGGCCGAGAAAGTCGAGACTGATTGAATAGGTAAAACTTTGTGTCTGTATTTGTGGGGAGTGTACACGTATGGCGATCGGGGGGGGGGAGTCGACTTAAAACTACAAAAGATCGTTACAAAGGGGTTGTAGACGTTGACGGGGGCTGATCACGCCTCAGCCCTTAGCGTCACTTAATTCTAACTTAAAGGTACGCGCGCGGGGGGGGGTGTGTAGGGCGATGGGGAGTGTGAGGGCGGAAGGGTCGGTATTGCGGGGGGGGGGGGGGGGGTGGTGTAGGGCGACGGGGAGTGTGAGGTAGGAAGGGTCGGTATTGCGGGGGGAGGAAGGGGAGGAGGTGCAGATCGGCTGTAGATTGCAGGCTAACCTGGTGTCGTCGGTGTGTCTGGGTGGCGGTGTTGAGGGGGGATGCGTCTGTGTCTTCTGGTCTCTTCGGTTTCGTCGCTCTCTCTCTCTCTCTCTCTCTCTCTCTCGCTCTCTCTCTCTCTCTCTCTCTTCCTCTTTCTTTCTGACTCGTCACGTCGATCTTCCTGGTAGGACGCTGTCGTACTGCTGGCTGGCGCTCGGCTCTGCCGAGCGTCGGTGGGCTTCGGTTAGCTTCGGGTGTTTCCCGACGGGCCGGGACTCACCCGTTCGGCTCTTCCCTGCGGGTTTGGGGTTTGTTGTGACTTGCACTCTAGGTGCAACGTCACACGTGTATCGCCTTTTCAAGTTTCACCTGCGTCCAGCCGCCTGGAACCATGCTGTATTCTGTTTCTGCGTTAACCTTCGCCCTGTAAGTCTATTCGAAGTCTGAGTGTTAAGTTGATATTTCTATTCCTGTACTTGCAATACCCTGCTTCAATCAACATGGCACCAACTAACGAAACCGGTCAAAATTTTTGGTCAGTAAAAGATGTCTTGCCGACAATCCCCCCTTTCGACGGCCACAACATGCCCTTTGACTCATTTGTAGAACAATTACGTCACGTAGAGACTCTTATAAAAGCTTCGGATAAAATGACTTTCGCCAAATTTGCGCAATCAAAGGTTACAGGCCCCGCTTCTCAATATTTAATAGGCATCAACTGTAATGACGTCAAGGACCTCATAACTGCCCTTAGCCGAGCATACCGCCCGGATATCCCCATACGCCAGTTATCTGCTCAATTAGATAGAATTGAACAACAACCATATAAGCGCATCATAGATTACTCGTGCAGAATACGAGCAATATCAAAAGATATAAGCACAGCGATCATAGCCAAGCACCCACCAGACTTAGCAACGCTTCTACTGAATAATCTAAAGAATGATACCTCTAGATCGTTCATTAGAGGGCTTCGGCCGGAATTGGAGTGGAGAATCGCTACTATCAGACCATTACCGACCTTTGAAACTACCGTCACTATCGCCGAAGGTAAAGAAACCGAGCTAATTAACCGTCAGATGCAATTCTCTGCAGAATATTTTACCCCCGCTACACCCATGTGCCTGCCGTTACCCCCCGATACTGCTCCTTCGTCTCAGGTGCCCGCCGCGGCCTCCTTAATCCCCCCCCTGATGTCATTGCCCACACCTGGTTACATTCATCAACTAGCGCCTCGTACCGAGCCCAGACCTTACGCCCAAGCGCTCGATCCGAACACCTGTTCTGCTGGCCACGTCAATGCTCCGCCCAGCAGTTGTCAATTTCGTAACCACCAGGGTCACTCCATCAGGGAATGTCACCGTCTGCAAAGTAAAAGATATTGTACCAAATGTCGCAGAATGGGCCACTTCCACCATGAATGCAATATAAACCAAGAACTACACTGCGACAATTGTAATCGCAGAGGCCACACAGTAGACCGATGTAGATCCTTTCCGCGTAATAACCAAGGCAATGCAGGCTCAAATAAACATTTGAACAAGAACATCGCCCGCGGGGAAAACGTGCCCGCGCGCAATGCAAACAACTAGCGTTCCGATCTTCAAGTCATATTCTCATAACAGCTTCAACTGACCCTCCACTAATTTCGATCGACACCCCCGAGGCTAATAAAAATATCTACATTCATTATTGACACCGGTGCAGACGTCAACTTGGTCAAAGAAAGTTCCGTCAGGCCCCCCGTACGGCGAACAACCGACGAACGTTTGACGCTTACTGGTATAACAGACAAAAAGACGCAAACTATCGCAAAAACGGAAATACGTTTTAATAATAAATCCCATACCTTTCACTTGGTCCCTAACTCGTTTCCGATTCCGCACGACGGCAACTTAGGCCAGCCCTTCTTACGAGAAGAGAAAGCAACTGTTTCTTCCAACTTAAACTAGGTGATGCTTGGTTCCTCATTGCCAATCCATTTTAATAAATTCGATGAACCCTCGTCCGCACCCGAAAAAACGCGTGTAATTACAATACAGGCCCGTACCGTGAAAGCCATCCCACTAATAGTTGCGAACCCAGACACTAAAGTAGGTTACCTTAAACGCATCGATTTAGGCAACAATGTTCTATGTGGTGAAGCGTTAGTTGAAAACCAGAACGGCATCGCTTACTCGTACGCGTTTAATTGTAACGAATCTGCCGTAGAGATAAGACCCCCAACAGTAACCCTAGACGAGTTCGACGAGCCACTGAGTACAGTCATACCCAACGCTACGCCCACTGCATCGAGTAACCACCACAGCGATGCCCGCGCCAAAACCCTTGTTTCGCACCCAGGCCCTCTCCTCAGCAACTCATTAATTCTTTCTGCCGCCAAGCGTACATCGCGACCGACTAATAATCCCCTTTCCTGCCCCATCCAGTCCACTGACCTCGCGCAACTGCAATCCGATCCTCCTATGCCTGACGACAGTACACCCTGTCCCGGTGCCGCAACAGTGCTCTTGACTGACAATAGGTCAGAAAGATTGGACGTCCTAAAGAGCAGCTTACATCTTGATCATTTGAATAAGACCGAAAGACCATCTATATTTAACCTCGTAACAGAATTTAACCATCTCTTTTATCTCCCAGGTGATAAATTAGGCCACACCAATTTATCTCATCACACTATCCCCACGACGGACAATACGCCTATTCAAACCAAACAATATTGTTTTCCCAAAATTCACAAAGACGAAATCGAATCCCAAGTTGATAAACTACTCAAGCAAAATCTTATTAAACATTCCTCATCTCCGTATAATTCCCCGGTGTGGATCGTTCCAAAAAAACCGGATCGTGACGGCAATAAACGATGGCGTATGGTAATCGACTACAGAAAACTCAACGAAAAAACAGTCGGCGACGCATACCCCATGCCCGATATCACGGAAATCCTTGACCAGCTTGGCTCAGCTAAATACTTTTCCACATTGGACCTTGCTACCGGGTTCCACCAAATTCCCCTGCATCCGGATCACAGCACGAAAACTGCATTTTCGACACCTAGAGGCCATTATGAATTCTCTCGTATGCCCTTCGGACTGAAGAACGCCCCCGCCACGTTTTAAAGGCTCATGGACCAAGTCCTCCTAGGCCTACAAGGCAACGAGATGTTCGTATATTGAGATGACATAGTTACTTACGCTCGTAACTTGCAAGAACATGAAATTAAATTTCGGACATCAATGAAGCGACTAACCGCTGCTGGTTCAACTCTACAGCCAGACAAGTGCGAATTCTTGCGCAAGGAAGTCGTTTACCTCGGACACCTCATGACTGAGTCAGGAGTAAATCCTAACCCTGGTAAATTGATAGCTGTAAAAGAGTATTCTGTCCCCAAAAGTCCCAAAAATGTTAGACAGTTCCTTGGCTTTCTAGGTTACTAACGAAGATTTGTTCCAAATTTTGGAAATATTGCTCAATGCCTTAACAATTTACCGAAGAAGGATACCCCTTCATCTGGACGTCCGAATACCAGTCTGCCTTCGAAACCTTACGCGATTGTTCATGCAAAGAACTAATTTTACAACACCCGGACTTCAGCAAACCATTTGCGCTCACTACAGACGCGTCAAAACTCGCCATAAGTGCAGTTCTTAGTCAAGATAAAGACGGTGCCGACCTACCGGTAGCATACGCGTCCCGAGCCCTTAAACCCGCTGAATCAAACTACTCGGTACCTGATAAAAAATTCTTAGCCGCCCACTGGGGTATAAATCACTTACGCGCCCATACATCTATGGTCAGAAGTTTACTTCAATAACAGACCACGAGCCACTCAAATGGGTAGAAAGCGTCAAAAAACATAATTCCCGTTAATTACAGTAGTACAGCAAGGCCGGTTCTACACGCAGATTCCGGTTACCGACACTTACCGACCGAGCCGACCAGTCCGCCTATACATTCTCCCCAGACTTAAACCCTTTTCCGCTCCGCGCAGCCCAGACTCAAACCCTTTTCCGCGATGACGTCACAGTCTGACGTACCGAAGGTCAATTACCGACAGTTGTATCGATCGAGGGTCAAAATCGTGCTGTTTTACCTACAATCTTACCGACAGTTGTATCGATCAAGGGTCAAAATCGTGCTGTTTTACCGACAATCTTACCGACCGAAGGTCTGTAGTGCTCGCCTGTCCCACGATAGGACTGCTGATGTGTAACATGAACCACTCCGAATTCCTTTCCCACGGTAGGACTGCTGACGTGTAACGTCAACCACCTCACATTCCTTTCCCACGTTATCAACCACGTGACATTCCAAAATTAATGGTTCCGAGAATTGTTTGTCCCAACGTCGCACCGAAATCCTTTGACCGCATACCGCTCGCCGTCGAAACTTGTCGAACGCATTGTTTTGTCTAACCACCTTATCAACCACGTGACATTCCAAAATTAATGGTTCCGAGAATTGTTTTTCACTTACTTGGTTTGATATCCAAGGTCGGCCGATAGTCGCGGTACAGAGCCTGCGGTGTCGGGTTACTATCGCTCTTGGAATGCCAAAAGGTGCGCACGCATCCGTACAGCTGCCCTACAAAAAGGACGCTCATCACAGCAAACGATCATTACGTCACAAGCTGTCAAGCATACGTGAGGAAAGAGCTCAAGATGGAATCCGCGAAGTGTTTGAGATTGATCGATATTATGGAATCGGCGTTCAAGATTTTATCGGAAAAATCGTCGCCGACAGAGATTGCGAAATGGATTCGACTTGGAACCCAAAATATCAGGCTTTTGAATAGAATCTTACGCAACAACGCCTCAACGATCTGGGAGAAGACAAGAATTTTGACTACAATTGGAATTCTGAAATCGTTGACAGTCAAATTTCAACAATTGCAGAAAGTGGGTGACGGATTACGAAGCCGACGAAGAAGCGATCGAGTACGGTGGGAAGATTTGGAATCAGCTTTCGAGAGGAGAATTCGAACTTGATCCATCGTCAATTTGAAGCATAAAGATGTGGAGAGATTTCTAGCAGACGCAAAGGTACTAGCTGTGACGAGGCTGAAAAACGCTCTGAAGAAAGACAGGAGCTTGAAAGCCAACGTTATCCTGGCTTGTAAATTTGATCTCAGAAAAGTTGATCGCACGGTGGAAGAGATCAAATTTTTTAATACGAGAAATGAAATCATCCTCCAGACAACGGATATCAGCGAATGGTTCATCGAAAACGCGACGGAGCGTTTGTTGAAAAAGGTGGAAGATTTCCAGTGAAAGGATTCAGGCTGGTCGCTGACCGAAATAATCAATTTGACTGTGAATATCAACAAGTACGTGCCACTACGAGGCGGTGTCTTCACATACACCCCGTTACCTAAGCATATCAGTGATAAGAAGGCTGTAGTAAACATCAGAAACAACGACTCTTACTGCTTTCTTTGGTCGGTCACCGCAGCTCTGTTCCCAGCCGACAACAACCATCCTAACGCGATCAGCTCGTACCCACATTTCAGCTCAGTGCTACAGTATGATGGTATAACGTTTCCTATGTCTCTAGACAAAAACACCATTTCGAAATTTGAGAAGCTTAACGACCTATCAATTAACGTTTATGGTATAGACCAAGGTGATCGGAAAAAAAGTGAAATAGTACCGATTCACCTGAGTAAGAATAAGTCTGATAAACCTACAATTCATCTTTTGGCGATAGAAACTGAAACCACTGACGATGACGATGATGATGAAATGGTAAATTATGAAAAAAATAGAATCTTTCATTTTACATGGATTCGAAATCTGTCTCGATTAACAAGTTCCCAAATTTCCAAACGCGCACATCAGACGTGGTTGTGCGATAGGTGTCTGTCTCATTTCAATTTCGAAAGATGTTTGTTGAAGCACCGAGCTGATTGCATGAATTTAAACAAAACCAAAGTTATTCTACCTACAGATGAGGGAAAAATACTGAAATTCAAAAATTTCAAGCACAAAGAAACCGTTCCATTCTGCATTTACGCGGATCTCGAATGTTTACTGCAACCCACACATGAAAGTTTTGGGGAAAATAGAACAATTTATCAGAAGCATCTTCCATATAGTATAGCTTACTATCTGCATTGCGCGTTTGACGATTCGCTTTCAAAATTCAAAATTAATCGTGGAGAAACTTGCATCCAATGGTTTGTGAACGAGTTAAAGGAATTGGCACTTTCGTTAGAGGGATACTACAAGACTGTTGTACTGATGGAGCCACTAAATTTCAATCAGATCAACGAATTTGATTTGTCGGCGGTCTGTCATATTTGTGAAAAACCGTTTACGCTCACAGACGTGAAACATCGGGATCACTGTCATTTCACAGGAAAGTACCGTGGTGCTGCTCACCGCAGCTGTAATCTAAATTACCAAAATTCGCACACCATCCCAGTGATATTCCACAATCTGTCGGGTTAAGATTCACATTTCCTGATCAAAGCACTGGCTACATCGTTCGAGGGCACAACTGAGCTTCTACCCGTAAACAAAGAAAAGTACATTTCATTTACAAAATACGTCGAGGGGACAGATATAAAGTTTAGATTCGTAGATTCGTACCGCTTCATGCCCAGTAGTCTTGAGAAATTAGCAACGTATCTCGGTGATGATCAGAAATCAATCACACGAAAATTTTATCATAGGTCAGATAAATTTCAGTTATTGACCAGAAAAGGAGTGTTCCCGTACGAATACATAGACAGTTGGGAGAAGCTCGAGGACACACGGCTACCGTCCAAACATCAATTTTACTCAAAATTAAATGATCGGGATATATCAGACGACGACTATGCACATGCATGTAAAGTTTGGCAAACTTTTAACGTTTAAACTTTGGGAGAGTATTCGGACTTGTATTTACAGACGGACGTGTTTTTACTGGCCGACGTTTTCCAAAACTTTCGACAGAGCTGTTGGACGACGTACAAACTGGACCCGTTACATTACTACACAGCGCCCGGTCTGTCGTTTGATGCAATGTTAAAATGTACAGGCATCGAACTCGAGCTTCTCACGGACATAGACATGGTTATGTTTATCGAAAAGGGTATTCGTGGTGGTGTATCACAGTGTTCGAACAGATATGCAAAGGCCAACAATAGATATATGGGAGAGGAATTCGATCCTAAGGTCGAAGAATCTTATCTCATGTACTTTGACGTTAATAATTTGTACGGTGCTGCTATGAGCTTTGCTCTGCCATACAGTTCCTTCGAAAGGTTATCAGACTTCGGACAATGCGACGTTCTTACCATCTCGGACGATGCAGAGTTTGGTTACGTGCTGGAGCTAGATTTGGAATATCCTGCGGAACTGCATGAAACTCATGAGGATTTACCATTGTGTCCGGAGCACTATGTACCTCCGATTTCGACCATTAAACAGCCAACATTGACACCCACGCTATTTTCCAAGAAGAACTACGTTGTTCACTACCGCGTTTTGAAACAATGTTTACAATTAGGTTTAAAATTACTCAAAATTCATAGAGTTCTCAAATTCAAGCAAACTCCGTGGCTGAAAAAATATATAGATTTAAATACCGATTTGCGAAAAAAATCTGACAACGAATTTGAGAAAAATTTTTACAAGCTAATGAACAACGCAGTTTTTGGCAAAACTATGGAAAACGTGCGAAAGTACAGAGATGTTCGATTGATCACGAAATGGGATGGACGGTACGGTGCGAGAGCTACCATAGCCAAGCCTAATTTTCACAGCTGCACCATTTTCAAAAAAGATATAATTATCGTTGAAATGAGTAAGATGAAAGTCAAGTTGAATAAACCATTGTACGCAGGTTTCTTCATCATGGATCTGGCCAAAACCTACATCTACGATTTTCATTATAATTATATCAAACAGAAATTCGGCAACTTAGCAAAATTAATGTACACAGATACAGACAGTTTGATTTACAATTTTACCGTCCCCGACATATACAAACATATGAAGGAGGACTTGCATAAATTTGACACGTCGGATTATCCTCTTGACAACGCTTATGGAATGCCTCTAGCGAACAAAAAAGTTCTCGGTTTGATGAAAGACGAGAACAACGGCAAAATCATGCTCGAATTTGTAGGGTCACGAGCTAAACTGTACGCATTCCGAGTCATGGGATATGAGACAGACACTAAACGTGCCAAAGGAGTCAGAGGATCAGCGTTAAGAAAAATAACCTTTAACGATTATTTGGACTGTGCGTTGAAACGTGAAAATCTATCCTCAAATCAGCATTTGATCATGAGTCGAAAGCACGAGGTATACACCGTAGAACAGCAGAAAGTAGCACTGAGCTGGAATGACGACAAGCGGATCGTGTTTCAAAATACAACCGACACGCTTCCGTGGGGCTACAAGCCTAAGCTTTGTAATTTATAACTGTACCATGTCTGTCTATTGTCTAAAAAATAAAGACGCATACTTGTTGTGTGTCGGATATAAAATAAAGAGGGACATACGTTTTTACAAAAAATTCATTTATTCGTTTATCCAACTGTTGTGTGTATTGTCAAAACCTAACCATTCAACGTATATTTTTCTTCCACGCTTCTTGAGCACCTTCTCCACCAGATAGATATCCGGATGCTTAACCTTGAGGAGCTCTTGTTCGTAGAAACCACCAGCGATGGGTTGATCTCGATAGTCTTTGAGCTTGTACGTCACAGGATGAGTATTTTCCACTCGACTTATCGTGAATATTTCAGTCGTCCAATTGGGAGTGTAACCTTTCTCGAAGACATTTTTGAATTTGCTGATTCGAACTTTGTCGCTGGATTTGAACTTTGCCGATACGGTAGGTATCGCTCGAAGCCCTCCGTAAGCCTGACGTAACAACAGCCTCTCGTTTGCAACGGTGACATCCGACGGTTTCATTCTTATGGTTCGGTGTTTGACGTTGTTGTAAGCCGAAACCAAATCGGATAAGATATCGAGCCACTTGTAGCTTCCTTGCATGCTGAACCGTGTCCACATTTTACCTTTTAGCGTGCGATTGAAACGTTCACAGATCGAAGCCTTCAAATTACTGTACGTGGAGTAAAGTTTGATTCCGTAGCGTGTCATAAGCGATTCGAATTTCGAGTTGTAAAATTCCGTTCCTCTGTCGACATGTAAATTTTTCGGTACCCGTCCTTGGACAAGCACAGATTCCATTGCCTTCGTAACATCATCTCCAGACTTGCTCTTTATCGGTACAGCCCACGCATACTTTGAAAAGACATCAATGACTGTGAGCATGTACTTGTAGCCTTTGTTTTGCCCAGCGTACGACGTCATATCAACAAGATCCGCCTGCCAGGTCTCGTCGATGCCGCGCACGTCTACACGTCGACGCGGGTAATTCCAGCGTGCAGGCTTATGCAGTTCCGTCACCAGTGCTTGCTTTTCCTCGTTCATATTCCAACGCTATTAGTCTGGTGTCCAATTTGGAAATGATTTCCGCGTTTCGAATCGACAAGTCTCTGCCTGTTTTAAAGTCTGTGTAGAAGGTATCCAAGGCTTTCTCCGTGGTGATCTCCAAAGCTTTGATCATTCGATCGAGGTTGTCGATTCGTTTTTGCAGCACGCTGAATTTTCGTCTCAAGGTTTTTAAAGTTACAGCATTGTTCGGCTCTGTGGGATCTGCGACGTTGCACAGTCTCTTGTTCCGTATATCGTAATGCCCGTCCGCTGTTATTTGAAACCCGACACCCGGAGGACCGCGAGTGCTCGCGGTCGTGTTTTTATTCAGCTGACGTCCAAACACGTCGACGCTCATCTCGGTAATGAATGCAAGAATGACGGGAGCTGCTTAATAAATGATTCCTGCTTCGCGTAGCTCTTCGATAATGGAGATTATTTCGTTATTGTGACTCGGATTTCCCGCTGCCTGAGATGCCAGGAGTAAACGAAGACGCTCCACCAACTCGTTTGGATCATCCCAGAAGACGTATTCCGTTTCAACACCTTGTCGAGTGATCATAGCTTGCAGAAGTAGACCTTTACCCTTTCGGCGAGGTGACGGGGAATAATCCATCAATTCAGCAATGACATTTCTAAATTTGTAACTGTTATCGTTTCGAACAGCCCCGTCGGATGAGTAATACTTCTTATGCGCGTTCGTTGCGAGGATTATGTTTTTAAAATTTTCCCGATCTCCAGCGCTCACAGAAGAACCGTCGGGCTTCTTTTTGAACAAAAGTTCCAGCAAACCCTTCGTTTTCGGGTAACGCGTGTCGCCAATACAAACGTAGTCACTCTCAAAAGATATCAACGAATCACCGATCATTAGTCCGTTTGAGAGGTTGCGTACACCGTACACGTTGTCCAATTCGCCTTTTGTCTTCGCATCTTTCATCAGTGCAAAATACTCGTCCTCGACCGGTGTTTCTACGACTGTTTCATCCCCCGCCGAAGCAAAGGAATCGTCCATTTCCGAGACAGTTTCATTTTTCGTTTCATTTTTCATTTCCTTTATTTCTTCTTTAATTTCTTCCACCTCTTGTTTGACAGGTTTGGTGTCTTTTGTAACATTCACCAGTTCTTGCAACGGAGTCACTACTGGTTTGAAAACGTCACTCAATTTCTGAGTCGTAGATTCCCTGCCCGACTTGAGCAATCTGTGTTTTCGACGGATCGCAGCACTTGCTTGAGCGATCTGATGTAGGACATCTTTTTGCTTGGAAATCTCAGAGCTCTGCATGTTGACGCAACTGAGTCTGCAGCGCTACTGCGTCTCTCGCTCGAAAACGGTAAATTTTATTCCTTTTCCAGGCTAACAAAAGAATCGAATCCCCTCCTGTATCGTCCTCCGTTGAGCTCACTGTCTTTGTCGATCACCAGAAACCCGTACTTCTCACCGTTCCAGCATGCAGAGCACACACTTTTAAACTCTGTGTAAGACATATCGGTGTTCACATGATCGTTGTATACGTGTCTCAGGTTCATATCGTCTTGTTTGAATAACACGAGTAAGTTTACGTTGTCGCGCACGAGATGTTTGGGAATACGCGCGTACGTCTGACAGAGATAGAAACAGTCAACGTCGTGATGTCTACCCATGCAAAAGTAGGCTCTAATATTGTCCTGCTTCTCGCACGCTACATCGTCAAATATGATTATTGAGTCGGGCCGTGCTTCTTCCGGTGGAATCACTTGCTCACGCTCGGTAAACGCAAAATACTCCGTATTCTCAACATGGTCCAGCAATTGCTTCAACAATCGGTATTTAGGTTGGTTGAGAGATTTCGAATAGATGTAGATATTTTCAAATCTGAGTCCGTTGGGATGGGTTATAAGTGTGAGCAACGCATTAGTTTTACCACAATTCGACGGTCCACAGAATATCGCACGTACACTGTTCGGGAGTAATTCACCGTGCCGTTTGTGCCTTTTGACATTTTGCTCCGAAAGTTTGTCAAAATTCATCACGGGAAGCTTGGTAGGTTGTTTCTCAAATCGCATCTCGGACATGACTGATCGGATTTGCTGTAAATACCCCGTTTTAAAGCACTTTTCTTCAGTCAACGCACGAACATGATCGCGTACAGAGGTAAACGAAGCAGCAGCAGGCGGCAACATCGTCGCAAGGGTCTGGTGAATAGAATCATCAACAAACTTCCGATCGAGTTGCATGTTCCCGGTTACCAATACTGCGGTCCCGGTACGAAGTTGACGAAAAGACTCGCGAGAGGCGATTCCGGTATCAACCCTCTCGATGCAGCGTGTGAGGAACACGATATAGCGTATTCGAAAAATCGTGAGAACCTTGAGGTTAGAAACGAGGCTGATAGGGTGTTGGCTGAGAAATTTTGGAAACGGGTTCTCGCAAAGGACGCAAATTTGGGTGAGAAGGCAGCCGCTTGGGCAGTAGCTAATACAATGAAAGTAAAATCAAAACTCGGAATGGGAATGCGAAAGTCAAAAAATGTGACCTTGAGAAAAATTGTAAATGCTGCAAAACGTTCCATGGTTCCAAGCAACGATGCAAAAGTAGCTATCGAATCTGCGCTGAAGGGAGCTGAGAACGCCGTTAAAAAAGCGGGTGGTAAAGTGCGAACACCTCGCGTCCTACCGGTACCTTCGAAAGTCGGTGGTTTTCTACCGTTTCTGATTCCTATTTTTGCCGGTCTCAGCGCTACAGGTGCGTTAGCTGGTGGTGCGGCAGGTATAGCAAAAGCTGTGAACGATGCGAGCGCGGCTAAACGAGAATTGGAGGAAAGCAAACGACACAACAAAACTATGGAAGCTATCGCGTTGGGCAAAGGGCTTCACATGAATCCGTACAAAACAGGTCTTGGTCTCCATCTTTCAAAAAACTAGATGCGATGCTACCACGTCGAGCGTTGACTGATTGGGACTTGTTGAAATATGCAAAAATCTTGAGGGTTCCGCATTTCCGCGGTGTTTTCATGCGAAACGAAATGCCCGAAAACGGTCCACGAAAAAACGAGTCAGCTATAATCAACCTTGACGACAAAGACGGTCCGGGAACACACTGGGTTGCGTACAAGAAACGGGACAATAATATCGATTACTTTGACAGTTTCGGCAACCTTCAACCACCCTCGGACCTCATAAAATACCTCGGCGTTGGTAGCGTCAAATACAATCATGAGAGGTACCAGGATTACGATACATTTGAATGCGGACACTCGTGTCTGAAATTTCTGAGTGGTGAGCTATATAAACATGGTGCGTGATTCGTCAAAGTCAGTCTACCACTCGCAGTCATGGATGATTCGTTAACGTTAACGATTTCGGGAACCTCTTCGATACTCGAGGCACAATATTTCCCACCGATCGAACTTGCTCGTGATAAAAGTTATGCTCTTGGCTTGGTAGAGCTGTTAACCTTTAATTCGATTCCCAACGTTGATGTCGGTCACAATAAAATTTACGTAGCTGACAAAGTGATCACCATACCTACCGGCAGCTACGAGATCGAGGACATAGAGAAGTATCTACAAAACGTGCTAAGAAATACAGACATCAGGCTCGCCATCAAACCCAACAATAATACATTACGCAGCGAAATCACATGCAACCACACGATTAACTTTGAGCCGAATGATTCCATTGCTCAACTTTTGGGATTTACACCACGTGTACTGGAGGTTGACAAAACTCACGAATCGGACGTGCCTGTAACTATACTCAAGGTCAACGCGTTGCGAGTCGAGTGTAGCATTACAACGGGCGCCTACGTCAATGGACACTAAGTACACACTATTCACGAGTTTTTGCCGACCGTCCCACCAGGATATAAGATCGTGGAAGTACCGTCGCACGTCATTTACCTTCCGATCACCGTCAAGACCATAGATCACGTTCAGCTCCGGTTAGTGGATCAAGACGGAGACCTGGTTAATTTCCGTGGAGAAGTTATTACTGTGAGACTACACATCAAATCGCAATAAACGATGGGAATCGTATATAACAGACTGTCAAAGAGTAGGTATATCAGTAAGTCGACATGCCCCGATCAAGTCACTCGTCGTTCGATTCCCGAACCGCTAACACCTCGAAACGTGGAGTTCCTGATAGCTCTGGGTCTGAAACTGACACCTTTCGGAAGAGGAATTTCCGCCAAATAAAAATCCGATTTTGCTTTTTTATCATCTGCTACGTGCCATGGAGGAGGAAATCTTGAGCATTCAAACACCAGTCGTCTTTGACGAATCCGTTGCGCATTACGAGATTCACGCTCACAAACCTTACGCCTCGTCAACTTTCAACAACAGCGATGAAATTCGAATCACCGTTCAGCATCAGGATTTGTGCATATTACCCAGCAAAAGTTCGGTACATATCCACGGACGACTCCTCAAACCTGATGGTACAGCTACTGTGAACACACAGCTCGTAAACAACGCCATCTGTCATCTGTTTGAAGAAATTCGCTACGAAATTAACGCAGTTGAGGTTGATAGAAGCAAGAACGTTGGCTTGACAAGTCTCATGAAGGGTTACGCTTCCCTGCACCCTGGTCAGACTTGGCTGATGGAGAACGCTGGATGGCTCGATGTAGAAGAGAAGAAAAAATTAACCGATGCCGATGGTAACTTTGACGTACTGATACCGCTCAGCATGATATTGGGTTTCGCCGAAGACTACCGCAAGATCGTTGTCAACGCTAAACATGAGTTAATTTTGACGAGATCAAAAACTGACGTCAACGCAATCATGCAGACTCAGGAGGAGGAATTCAAAATCACGATCAATGCAGTGGAATGGCTAATACCGTATTTGAAACTCGCGGATCAGAAAAAAGTTGACCCACTAAATTTCATTCAGAGAGATCCGCCTGTTTCGATGAGCTTCCGCAGTTGGGAATTGTACGAATATCCCTTACTTCCCACAACATCGAAACACGTTTGGACTGTGAAAACTTCCACTCAGCTTGAAAAACCTCGGTACGTCATTTTGAGTTTCCAAACAAGTGGAAAGAACAAGACCGGCAAGAACGCAAGTCATTTCGATCATTGCAATATCACGGACGTCAAGCTATTCTTAAACTCTCAATCTTATCCGTACGGTAACCTGAACCTCAACATGAGTCGTAATCTCTACGCGCTCCTGTACGAGATGTACGCAAACTTCCAAGCTACCTACTACGACAAGAACCCCGAGCCGTTGCTGACAAAGAGTGAATTCCTTCGAGACGTCCCCTTGTTCGTTATCGACTGTTCGAAACAAAACGAATCTTTGAAGTACGGACCCGTCGACATCCGTCTTGAATTTGAAGCTAAAGCCAACTTTCCCGCTGAAACATCGGCGTACTGCTTGATCGTTCACGATCGTATTGTCGAATACAACCCGCTCAGTGGTGGGGTGAAAAAGTTGGTATAAAAGCTGACCCGTTCCCACCATCTCGCACAGTTCAAAGATGGAGCTCATCGTTGACATACAAGGCTTTCGTAGACCTCTCAACAACACCTTCACGTTAAAAGAATTGGCTGTAATTTCAATCTACTCGGAAGCATCTCCTTCAGTGTTTTTCTTCAAACCACCTTATAAATGGAATTTACTGGACGTCAAATATAAAAGCCAAAATTCTTGGTTAGAACGCGATTTTCACGGCTCACGTTGGAGCTGTGGAACCGTACCTTTTGAGGAAGTTGAGCGGACCATTCAAGACAGGCTGTGCAAAGCTCAAACCGTGTACGTAAAAGGAGAAGAAAAACGAGATTGGTTGCTCAAAATCGTTCCGAAAGTTGAAATCATCGATATGTTGGACTTTGACTGCCCGTCGCTTGAAACCCTGCAAAAAACTTCAGCTGTGTCTCTGAGATGCGACCTTCACACAATACCCAACGCAATCTGTGCAGCACGAAACGTTTGCATACTCCAGAATTGGCTTCAAAATCATCGTACTGTCCGGATGGCGAGGCTGTACGATTTGTGTTACTGCGCAGAAGCGTCTACAAGAACGGTCCCGCATTCCTGGCGAATATATCACCCTGGTCATGACACTGTTGAATAGAATTATTGTACTATTTTTTTGTGAAGTAATTGTCAACCGTACTCTAAAAATTGTACTCAATAAAACTTTTAAAGAATATTCATGAAATAATTTTATACCTTCACCTTAGCTCTTAAGAGAGAATTTTTTTCAGAAGCTTATGTAAGATTCGACCTTGCTCTCCATCCTTGACCGAGCTGTACTCAAACCGAGTTTTGCATTCCTAGAGCGATAGTAACCCAACACCGCAGGCTCTGTACCGCGGCTATCGGCCGACCTTGCACTCCGGTCTGAACCCGTCCAAATACTCATCGTAGAGTTGCAGCTCGAAACCCTCCGTCGTTGCTTAGTGGTGTTCGGACATTTTCTTAGATTTTGAGACTTAATTCTAGATACAAAACGTACGTAGGATTCAAGGTATACAGGATGGATAAATGAAAAAATATTCATAATTTCAATCTTTTTTTGTTTATTAAACGTAAGACTTACATAGAACATTGTTTGAATATTATACTTATACAAATTCGAGTTGACTGTAGGGTCCGCCAAGATAGCGTATATGCAACCGTATCTCCTTACTGGCTGCTGTCACCTTCTGGTACAAATCTTTGTTTTCGTGGAGGGCTTTGTTCAGTCGGTTGGGCAGAAAAATCGTGAAAGCGTCATCTAAGTCCAGAACGATTTTGTCTCCAAATTTCGTTTTGACTCGACGAACACCGCTGACTCTGTATTCGAAGTAGGCTTCAAGATCCGAAACTTTTTTTAACGGCAGAAACGTCTCCAGCCGCGCGATTTCGTTCAGTTTTGAGAAGTCCATTGTCGTTACGGTCCAGTTGTAGGTGCTCGAAATCTCTTGTCAGTCGATTGAGGTCGGATCTGATTTTCAGGAGATGTTTTACTTCTCCGATATTCTTGAGGAGCAGTTCTAATCGTTTCTTCAACTCACGTTGTTCCAGAGCACTTCTTATTTGCAAGAAGAACAGCTTCAGACTGACGATGAACTTTTCACTTTTCGCTTTCATAACGTTCCCCCACCACATAATTTGATGGAGGGTAAGGAATGTCACGGGACTGATATCAAATACGTATGCGCGCGCACCTGACAAGTTTCGACTTGACGGTGAGCGGCACGCGGTCAAAGGATTCCGGTGCGACGTTGGGACAAACAATTCTCGGAACTATTAATTTTGGAATGTCACAGGGCTGATAAGGTGGGAAAGGAATGTGAGGTGGTTGATAAGGTGGGAAAGGAATGTGAGGTGGTTGACGTTACACGTCAGCAGTCCTACCGTGGGAAAGGAATTCGGAGTGGTTCATGTTACACATCAGCAGTCCTATCGTGGGACAGGCGAGCACTACAGACCTTCGGTCGGTAAGATTGTCGGTAAAACAGCACGATTTTGACCCTTGATCGATACAACTGTCGGTAAGATTGTAGGTAAAACAGCACGATTTTGACCCTCGATCGATACAACTGTCGGTAATTGACCTTCGGTACGTCAGACTGTGACGTCATCGCGAAAAAGGGTTTGAGTCTGGGCTGCGCGGAGCGGAAAAGGGTTTGAGTCTGGGGAGAATGTATAGGCGGACTGGTCGGCTCGGTCAGTAAGTGTCGGTAACCGGAATCTGCGTGTAGAACCGGCCTTGCTGTACTACTAATTACGGTGGAGCTTAGAACTGGCAGAGTACGACTTCGATACGAAATACATGTCCAGAAAATCTGATATCAACGCTGATGCTCTGTCCAGGAACGCACCGCCCGACACCGCTCAAATTATTCCTATAGATACAAAACGCCCCCGTCCAACGACTGAAGCCTCTAGCGATAGATCAAAAAAACGCAGTTAAAAGACTCATCAGTACCCCAGACGTCCTAGACAGACCACAGACGAGTCCACCAACCCAACTCCGCTGAAACACCCTAAAATCTCACAACCGTGTGCGATGATATACTCCTCTGATTCCTCTGATTTCTCTGATCTCTCCGACGATGAGTTCAGCGATGAAGAAACCCCGTTGCTCCTTAAGTCCCCCCGCTTTACCCCGGCGCCGATCTTAGTACATCGCGAACCTAAACGCCACTGTGAAACAAATTCTCTAACAAACCCTGGGTCTCATGAAAGACCATACCTGAGCTATTTTTCAGATTCTTTCCTCAGCTCGGATGACTTACAGACCCCAGAAACTGAATCAGGAACTGATGACTTTGGTCCACCCACCGATTTACCGGGCCCTTCTTATAGCGACTTCCTCATAGAAAGCGAAACTTTTCTACTCACGCGTAATAGAAGTATCAAAGAAATAAAAGCTGACCTATTACAGCAAAAGGATAACTTGGCTCATTGCATATCCGCTGACTGCCAAATGTCAAAAGGAATCGCTTCAGAACTGACAGAACGTAAATTCATAAACCGCGAACAACTTAGAGAATTCGACCCGACTGTGACTGACGTTATTTCTGTAGTCCATGGAAACCGAAAAATCTATAACCTAGTTACAAAGCCCAAATACAGTGACAGACCTTTTCCACACGTTTTTTTTGACACCTTGGTCAACTTTAGGAAAACCTTGCAAGAAGATGGCGTAACATATGTCTCGATACCATTGATAGGTCGCGGACTCGACAAATTAGAATGGAGCGCGGTATGCAAAATGATCCATTATGTTTTTGAAAATTCGAAAATAAGAATCACTGTTTGCCGCCTCGACTCTCCGCTTCCTGCCACCGCGCGCCCCTGCATTACACCCCCACCCGTTTGTACTAACCTCCCTGACCCTGTCCCTTCCACGTCTTGATTACCGCCCCGCCGCCATCTGCGAAAGAAATCGGAACGTCCGACTAAACCTGCAGCACCTCGTCCGATTCCACCTCCACCCCCACCCTCTAAAGTCATCATGCCCCCCCCCCCCCGTCGGGCCTCCGCGTCCCGCTAGGAGATACCCCCCCGCTACTTCCAGGCCGACGAACCATTCCTTACACTCCTGTCCCCCCCCCTCGCCTCTCCCGCCCACCTCTGATAACGACGACAGTTCCGACTTGCTCACGGACACTGAAAACTATACGTGCCTTCAACAATTCGACTCCCACATGGAAATTACTGACCATAACCATGACAGTGCTCTCAACACTAACGATGATCAAATTAATGACCCTCACGGTGTCGCATATTTTATTGACAACTTGGACGACATACCAGTATCGGACAATGTCAAAGATACCAATGATGGACTTTTGTTGCTCAAAACCAACTATGCGCACTTCATATCGACAGACTGCGCCTGGATTAAGGGTATACCAGCCCAACTTGCCGACAAGAATATCGTTGACCCAAAAATAGTAGTGAGGCCTCGTCCGCGACAATTTGATATCATTGAATCTAAACACAATAGTCGACGTATTTTCACCCTAGTATTGAAAACAAAAAGCTCAGATAAAAGCAACCTATACGATATCTTCAAGCTATTGTCCAAACTCAAAACGGCTTTAGCCGATTCAAACCTAAAGTCTCTTGCACTTCCGATAACCGATGATAGTTTAGACGCTCTCGATCCCCGCGTTTTTCGAAAACTTCTATCCCATATTTTTGCAGACTTAGAAATTCAAATCATGCTTTGTCGAAACACGACTGTCATCCCAGACGAATGTTCACGAAAAGAAATAATCAGAGAATGCCACGAATCGTTGATCGGCGTTCATCAAGGTGTCACTAAAATATATAACCGCATTAAACAAAAGTATTTTTGGCCCCGTATGAAAGAACAAATCCAAGATTCCACAAGACCTTGCGAGAGTTGCCAAAGAAAAAAATTGATCAGAGTAAAAACCAAATTGCCAATGATGATAACGGACACGCCTGCCGATGCATTCGACAAAGTGGCATTAGATATTGTTGGACCTCTACCCCTTACTGATTCGATCAACAAATATCTCTTGACGATACAATGCAATTTGACAAAATTCCTGGACGCCATCCCTTTACCTGATGCCACCGCCAAAACTATAGGCGCAGCATTCGCAAAAGAATACATCATACGTTACGATGCTTCTCGAGCAATACTTACAGATCAAGGACAGAATTTTATGAGTACAGTCATCAAACAACTTTGTAAACTTTTCAAAATCAAGCAAATACGAACCACAGCTTACCGCCCACAGCCTAACGGATCGCTAGAACGCAGTCACCTTGTTCTTACTGAGCACATCAAACACTACACGGATGCTGGTAAAGACTGGGACGGTTACATCCGCTTTGCAATTTTTTGTTACAACACCGCGAAGCACGAAGGTACTAACTTCACCCCCCACCTACTAATTTTTGACTCTCAAGCCAGACTCCCAACAGATGCGAACCCTGCCAGGGCGTACACTCGTTCCCACGATTCCTTCCTTCTAGACTTAATCGCTAATCTATCCAGCATACGAAAACACGCCGCGTCTAATCTACAACAGGCAAAGCATCGTTTCAAGACGTATTACCACCGTAATGTCAACAGCCAAAATTTCGAAGCAGGTGAAAAGGTCTATCTACTAAATGAAACCCGATCCAAATTCGACGACCACTATAAAGGAGTGTATACGATTAAACGTATAATTGACAATATCAACGCTGAAATTTGGATTACCCCCCGACAAACTCAAATCGTCCATCCCAATAAATTGAAATTGGCACACTCAACCGACTAATTGACCTGGACCGACGCTTAAACGAATACGAGCTCGACCTGTCCAGCTTAGTAGACGCTATCCCCTTCGCCCAAAAAGGTATCGTCCAGCCTAAAATTCTATCACCAGAACAAATTATTTCCAGCCTTAAACATATCCCTCACCCGCGTCGTACAAGACCCAAAATTCCTACGCGCCATTCCATCCACCACCCGCACCTAGAAATAATACCATTTCCCGATGACCTGCCTCCTCGCTCTTCTTCGCTGCTCCGGACCCAATCGGAAATTAAAATGACGGAACTAGGCATACCTAAGCCGCGTAAATTGCTCCCCGAGCAAAGCCTTAACGTTAGCTCCGAATCACTCGAAGTCTGGCGCTAAGCCCTCTGCTATTACCAATAATATTCTTCCATTGCCTTATGGGGCCGTCCAATAATCACGTGACCTTTTTTTAAGCATTTTTCAACCCCCCCCCCTTGGTGATACGTGGTGGGGTTTAAGACTACCCCCCCACCCCCCACCCAACATCACGTGTATTTATAGTATCTAAAAAAAATCTTAAATTCTTTAGAATATTTTAGAGTATTATCTTAAATACAGATATGAAATATAATCTTATTTTATTCTGAAATTAAGGACCATGATAAAAATGTCCAGATAGAAAGGTTGCAGGTTGTTTTTGATTGGCATAAAAATAATAATAAACGAATGATCTATTACGGCGAGTCAAGGTCACACTACACGCCGCTTTTCGATTTAAAAATCGCGCGTTTGAAAAAATAATGAAAAAACAAATACACGTGATATCTTATTACACCCCCCTCCCCCCTTGTGACATTTCGTGATTTTTCACCCCCCCCCCCCCCCCCCCCCCTTCCCGTCCTTTCAAGCCTCATGTGAATAATGGACGGCCCTTATTCTGCCCGTAATAATCTGCAGCCATAATATAATCATCAGCATGTTGCATAAGTTTCGTTTATAATATACACAATATCTATCATATATACCACCACATTTATAAGATGTTGTTCAGTCAACACCCAAACTGCCCGGGCGAAGCGAAGTTCGGCTTACCCGCAGCAAGAAGGCAGCACTAAGCAGAGCACAGATCACCCGACAATCGATAGCCAATCAATGAATCTCTAGTTCAAATTCACTGACACTTGCGCATTTCGCTATTCTCTGACGTCATTCGCTATGAATTTTCTGATTGGCTCTTAGCTATGGGACATGCTTAGTCTTCCTCACGGGGAAGAAGATTCGTTTTCTAACGGTTTCCGCCATTATTCTTCTTTCGGCTACCTCAAGTTCACCTCGTGTTCTTCTCTCAGCTAATTTTTCTAATTGCTTGGCTTCTGTTAACCAAAATTACTGTGTGTAAATTCGCTTTAAATCAATTATTTAATTAATTGTGTTTTGGGTGCATTCGCTGCCACGTGTTACTCTTGGCATTGTATTTATTCGGGTAATTCGCTAACTGTATATAGTGTACAATAAATATCATTATAATTTTTTTGTTTTTTGCCAAATTCAGTGCGCGCAGTTTTTTTTTTATTTTTCTCTTTTTATTGTGACAAACTGTATCAGACCAGATCCCGAATTCCTCTATTGTTACTCGCTTTAACATTTGGTCCTTCGAGCCGGATCGGTGCTGGTTTGGTCACAATAGAATTGTGCTTGGCTTATTCTCTGGGTTATTTCTCACGTTAACAATTCGTGTTCAGCATTTGGTGTATTCGCTGTGCAGTGCCAATCTGGTGAAAAGCTAAGTGTCAAAGGCATCGCTGGACACATCGGGTGTCGCCTTTGGCGGTCAGTGTACACCGGTACATAGAACTTTTCCGTATCATTTGACCGAAAACTTAGTTCCGGGTCACCAGCACTGTTATTCGCATCATGTCTCTCAACAACAAGGCTGCGCTGCAGCAGGACCGGGTTGATTCTCTGGCCAACATTGATCAAAGACTCACGCCTGAGGCACTTCAGGCGATGTCTCTCGAGCAAGCCATGGCCCAGTTGGCTTTAGTCAATAGAACCGTCGACCGTATTGAGGCCTTGCACGAACGCATTTACGAGGAGCACGAAGAAGTGCTCGAACATGAGTACCACACCGCTCAGGTCTATCAACGTGGTGCAACGCTGTACGGGAGCCTGCAGACCCGCTTGGAGGCCAAGGTGAACTCCCTGAAGGCAGAGGCGACACCTAGGCATGCAGATGCTACACAATTTTTCGCGACTGGGCCATCCTCTACTAAATTGCCTCACATAAAACTACCGACATTCGACGGGGATTATACGAAATGGCGTGGGTTTAGGGACTTATTCACCACCCTCATAATTGATGCCGAGCAACTCACTGGGGCACAGCGCATGTCCTACCTCAAGACGCAACTCAAGGACGATGCACTGGCACTCATCGCAAACGTGCCTCTTACAGACGAGGCATTCCCTGCTGCTTGGGATCTCCTCGTCGCGCGTTATGATAACCCTCGTCGGCTTCTCAACACCTACTTGGAGGAACTCCTCACCACAGAGCCAGTGCCTAATCACTCGGCACCTCAGCTAAACGCACTTGTATTACAGACACAGAAAATTATCGATGCGATGGGAACCTTACGAGTCTCCATTGCGGACTGGGACCCTATCCTGGTTTTCGTCACCCTCAGACGTCTGGTACCAGAACTTAGGGAGGAGTGGGAGAGTACCCTGGGCATCTCGAATGAGCTGCCGGCGTACCAGAAATTACAAGACTTCCTCATCGGGAAGGTACGCGCCTGGGAGATCAGCGCCATCGGAGTCACCTCACGACCAACCTCACCCAAGGAGGACAAGGCTTCAACCTCCAAGCTGCTAAAAACCTCTAGCAAGCCCCCAAACACACGGTCACCCTCACATTCCAGCAAGACTGCAAGTACCCCCTCTGGTTCCACCGCTCAAGTATACTATACACCTAAAGAGGCTACAGATGAACCAGGCATCTGCCAACTGTGTAGGCAAAAGCACTTTATTTTGTACTGTCAGCAATTTAAGGTTGCCTCTGTCGCACAGCGCCGTACTATGGTTCAAGATCATCGACTGTGCTGGAATTGTTTGGGACGCCACCGCTCACAGGACTGCCGCACCACTACAAGATGTCGCCACTGTGGCAACAAGCACCACACGGCCATCCATGAAGAATCTCGGGCTAATCCTCAACCGACTGCTGCTTCGGGCAGCTCAGGGCTCAATTCTCTGGAAACAATAGCCTTACTTGCTACAGCAACTTGCAGGGTATATTCGACAACGGGAGCTCCTCTGACAGCCAGACTTCTGATAGATCAAGGTTCTGAGCTGTCATTCATGACGAATTCGCTACACAAGAAACTGGGACTTCCTCTGAAATCCGCAAACGTGGGCCTACGGGCCATCGGCAACACATCTGCTGGCCGCACATTGGGCTCATGCACTGTTGAGCTACATTCGCTATATGGGAAGAATTCGCTAAAAATACAGGCCCACATTCTCTCTGTGTTGGCGGTAGACTTGCCGTCATACACCCTTATCGACAAGAAATGGTCGCATCTACTGGGACTGCAATTGGCTGACCCGCAATTTCTGCAGTCCAGACCAATTGACATCATTTTGGGAGCAGCACCTGCAGCTTTCATCATGAATGAGAAGATTCGCAAAGGGCCTGTTGATTCGCCAATTGCTCAGTCAACCCTCTTGGGCTGGATTGTCTACGGCTCAGTCAATCCAACTGCTACGAAATATTCGGCCAATTCTCTGCACGTGTCAGCCGACGAACAGCTACCGGATCTGATCTCCAGATTCTGGGACCAGGAAGAACCGCATGATGAGCAGCACATTCGCTATAGTGAGCAGGAGGACGAATGTGAAGCTCACTTTAGATCCACACATTATCGTCACCCAAATGGGCGTTACGTGGTGCACTTGCCACTCAAGGACAAGGTAGAAGCACTTGGGAATTCACTGAGATCCGCACAATTTTCACTGCGTCGGGTTTTGAAACGGATGAGCACGGACACTACTTACAGTGACCTCTACCACAACTTTATGTCTGAGTACGAGAACATGGGTCACATGAAACACATTTCTATGGCAGATCTACCGGAACAACATTGCTTCCTACCTCATCACGGTGTCCTCAAGGAACAGAGCACTACTACAAAGCTCAGAGTAGTGTTCAATGGATCATGCAACACCTCATCAGGAGTTTCGCTGAATGGGATCTTACACGTTGGGCCAAAAATACAAGTAGACATCTGCGATGTACTACTCCGCATTCGTCGGTTTCCAATACTTTTTGGATCCGACATCACAAAGATGTTTCGGCAAATTGACATAGATCCGAAGGACTGGCCGTTACAGTCCATCCTCTGGAAGACCAAGGACAATTCTCAGCAAGCGTACACCCTCACTACGGTCACATACGGCACAACTTGTGCTCCTTATCTTGCTGTCAGGACTCTACTGCAACTAGTAGAGGACGAAGGATCCAAATACCCGCTGGCAGTAGCTCCAATGACTGAAACCCGCTACGTAGATGACATCTACGGGGGAGCTGACACAGAGACGGAAGCGATTGCAATCGCTAAACAAACCAGGGAACTCTGTGCAGCTGGATGCTTCCCATTAACAAAATGGTCAAGTAACAGCGCTCGGTTACTCGCTACAATGTCACCAAACGATCAACCAGTGAACTCGCTACGGGAAATCGGAGATACTACGGTGAAGGTCCTCGGAGTTGGCTGGAATCCTCACCACGATGTATTCCAGTTCAACTATCACTTGGCTGAAGATCCTCCAGCAACAAAACGGGCAATCTTGTCTGAAATTGCTCGTCTGTATGATCCTCTCGGTTTCCTCGCTCCGATCATCATCAAAGCCAAGGTGATCATGCAAGAACTCTGGCTTGAAAAACTGGGCTGGGATGATCAATTGGCTCCGACACAACTCCACAAGTGGACGGTATTTCGAGCGGACCTCACCAACCTTGCTAACCTCCGGGTAAACAGATGGATTAATCTCAAGGAGAATGTGTCTGCAGAGCTCCACGGGTTCTCAGACGCATCCCAACTCGCTATGGCTGCGGTGGTCTACCTGAAGGTGACGGATCTTCAGGGGAATTCGTCAGTTGCACTTTTATGCTCCAAAACTCAAGTAGCCCCTCTGAAACCACTCACAATTCCACGTTTGGAGTTGAACGCTGCCGTACTTCTCACCAGACTTACTCTCTACGTGCGAAAAACACTTAACTTGGAGCAATTACCAATCTATTTGTGGACTGACTCTGCAGTAACCCTCGCTTGGATACAAAGTCAACCCTCTCGCTGGAAAACTTACGTACGCAACAGGGTTGCGAAAATACAAGACACTCTTCCTGGAAGCCGCTGGACCTTTATCGCTGGGAAAAGTAATCCAGCTGACTGTGCTTCGCGAGGACTGTCAGTTGGCAAACTGCTGAAACACCCGCTTTGGTGGTCGGGTCCAAAATGGCTCAGTTTGTCCCAAGAAAACTGGCCAACTATTGAACCACCTGCTACGACCGCAACTCATCAGGAAGAGAGACCAGGTCTAACCTTCATGACATTCGCTAAAACAGATTCACATCCTCTGCAAATTCTCTTAGAACGCTTTTCTCGCTGGGTTTCGCTGGTTCGAACGCTTGGAATCTGTCTACGTGCCATCAGCCGAATGAAAAAGGTGCCACAGTCCTCACTAGCCACCCCGCTATCTGCTGGAGACCTGGAACCCGCAAAATGGCTACTGGTCAAATATACACAAGGCCAGTACTTCTCATCGGAACTCAAGCTGCTTTCTGACGGGGGATTCCTACCAAAAAATCACCCACTCGCCAAGCTGACCCCCTTTGTCGACTATCACGGAATTTTGAGAGTCGGTGGCCGCTTGAAAAATTCGCTATTGGACAGTCAGCAGAAAAATCCAGCGATTCTGCCTAGATACTCACTGCTGACGTCACTCCTCATCGATCATGCACACAAACGGAACTTTCACGGGGGAACGCAATTGACTCTGGCTGCGTTACGCCAATCCTACTGGATTATTGGTGGCCGCGTACCAGTCAGATCTCACATCTTACGCTGCGTAGTCTGTGCTAGACACCGAGGTGTTCGAGCACAGCAATTGATGGGACAACTGCCCCCCTCTAGAGTGACTCCCGCACGAGCGTTTCTACATACAGGATTAGACTACGCTGGGCCAGTCACTCTGAAAACCTTCCAGGGTCGTGGAGCGAAAACTTACAAGGGGTGGATTGCAGTTTTCGTGTGCTTCACGACCTCCGCTATACATCTGGAACTCGTCACGGACTACTCTACAGGCGCATTCATCGCAGCGTATCGGAGGTTCGCAAGTCGCCGGGGCGTCTGCCACACCATTTATTCGGACTGTGGTACAAACTTTGTGGGTGCAGATGCAACTCTAAGGGCTGAATTCGCATCAGGATCAAAATCACTGGGAGAACTTTCACATTTACTGGCTACAGATGGCACAACCTGGAAGTTCAATCCGCCTGGAGCTCCGCACTTTGGAGGTAAATGGGAAGCTGCCGTCAAGTCTATCAAATTCCATCTCACAAGAACTATCGGAGAGCATCTGATGACTTACGAGCAGCTCACTACGGTGTTGACACAGATCGAAGCCGTGGTAAATTCTCGGCCTCTCGCCCCACTCTCGGAAGATCCTGCCGACCTGGAACCACTAACTCCAGGTCACTTCCTCATTGGAGAACCACTCACCGCTGTTCCGGAACCTTCGCTACCTTCAACAACGGAATCGACGCTAACTGGGTACAAGTTGCTACAGCAACTGTTGCAACAGTTTTGGAGACGTTGGAGCAACGAAGTGCTTCAACGTCATCAGGGCATCTCCAAATGGCATCGGGCGTCCAACGACATCAAAGTTGGCTCTCTGGTGCTCCTCACAGATGAGCGGTTCCCACCTACCAAATGGCCACTCGCTAGGGTAATCGCTATCCACCCAGGGAAGGACGGACATACCCGCGTAGTGACACTGAAGACAGCTACCACGGAATTGACCCGACCAATTGCGAAACTATGTGTTCTGCCCATTGAAGATCTTGACGTCTCAGCCGTCAACCCGGGGGAGAATGTTCAGTCAACACCCAAACTGCCCGGGCGAAGCGAAGTTCGGCTTACCCGCAGCAAGAAGGCAGCACTAAGCAGAGCACAGATCACCCGACAATCGATAGCCAATCAATGAATCTCTAGTTCAAATTCACTGACACTTGCGCATTTCGCTATTCTCTGACGTCATTCGCTATGAATTTTCTGATTGGCTCTTAGCTATGGGACATGCTTAGTCTTCCTCACGGGGAAGAAGATTCGTTTTCTAACGGTTTCCGCCATTATTCTTCTTTCGGCTACCTCAAGTTCACCTCGTGTTCTTCTCTCAGCTAATTTTTCTAATTGCTTGGCTTCTGTTAACCAAAATTACTGTGTGTAAATTCGCTTTAAATCAATTATTTAATTAATTGTGTTTTGGGTGCATTCGCTGCCACGTGTTACTCTTGGCATTGTATTTATTCGGGTAATTCGCTAACTGTATATAGTGTACAATAAATATCATTATAATTTTTTTGTTTTTTGCCAAATTCAGTGCGCGCAGTTTTTTTTTTATTTTTCTCTTTTTATTGTGACAAACTGTATCAGACCAGATCCCGAATTCCTCTATTGTTACTCGCTTTAACAGATGTCATTCAGAGAAACTTTGTTTAAATGTATACTAACCCACTTAAGGACGTTGTATGTGAAATCCGAGTAAAAAGTTTGTGACGTCGTCTTTTATAAGAAATAGTGAATGCAATATTTTTTCATTGAAAATTGAATTGAGACGCCGTTAGAATTGCGAAACATTCACGATAAGAATAGTAAAAAATAAATTTTTGATCCGAAAAGCGAAAAAAATAGTCGAAATCGTTCATGTTTTTGGCATCAAGAACGATATTTATCGCCGCGTCTGTATCCACTACAGCTGTAGAGCCCTGTCACGGATAGGGAACGCGGGTACAATACTAACGCACGACACGAAAATTCGGTCCTGGCAGCGTCGCATGAACCTAACTTATAGGCCACCCCAGCTTGAAACGAGTGACAAGTGATTTACTAATAGTGTTGAATTTTCGAAAGTTGTCGGACGAATAAAAAAAAATGAAAAATGGAAAGAACCCGCTATAAAGGCCGATTTGTGCGAAAAAAAAGCTGGATCGGAATTTGAAAGCAGTAGTCACATTGCGTCAAGGCAAAAAGAAAAAATCAAACATAACCTCCGAGGAAACCATTCACGAAGGAATTAATTACGAGATAACGACGTGGTGGAAAAATATTAAAAAATTCTAATGGATCTAAAATTCATTGAATAAGATGATACTAGTTTTTCAAGCATTTCTATCGATTCGTTTTGCAATTACATATGCAAACGTGAATTTTGTCAGGTATTTTGCGGATTTTTCCATAAGCCCTGTGTTAATTTTCGGATTTTCAAATTCGATTTATTCTCAAACGACGTGGTCAATCGTATTGAAATTTGACAAGAAATTTGGAAATATTACAATTAAAACTGGAGAAAAATTTTAACAAAATCTGTCGAAAAGGGTGTTTTGCATACAACGTCCTTAAACGCGCACTAACATCTAGGCGCTATATTCAAGACTCTTCTTCGTAATATTCTGTAAGTGAGTCAGTACGATAAGATGTCATTTAGAAATTTTTTTTATTCAAATGTATACTAACCCACTTAAACGCGCACTAATATCTAGGCGCTAGATATTAGGACTTTTCTTTGTAATATTCTGTGAGTGAGTCAGTAGTGTAGATATGAGAGTTCTAATTCAAATTACGTAACCATGTGACGTAACCATGTGACGTAACTGGTTGACGTGCCCACGGCGGCCATTTTGAGAATGGCGGCCATTTCGACGGCAGCCATTTTGACGGCGGCCATTTTGTTTTTTTTTATGGCAGCTATTTTGATTTTCTTGATGGCTGCCATTTTTAATTTTTTGATGGCGGCCATTTTGACGGGGCCATTTCGACGGCGGCCATTTCTGATTTTTTTGATGGCGGCTATTTTGATGGCGGCCATTTTTGATTCTTCGATGGCGGCCATTTTGATTTTTGCTTAGTCAGACGAGCGGCTATTCAGACAGCGGCCATTTTGATTTTTGCTCAGCCGGATGAGCAGCCATTTTGACTTTTCATCGTCCGACAGTTTGATAATATGATTTTCGCTATGACGTCACCATTATAATCGACCGATTTTGCCGTCTGACGAGCAGCCATTCAGACAGCGGCCATTTTGATTTTTGCTTAGCCGGATGAGCAGCCATTTTGATTTTTGCTTAGCCGGATGAGTAGCCATCTTGATTTTTCATCGTCCGACAGTTTGATAATATGATATTCGCTATGACGTCACCAGTATAATCGACCGATTTTGCCGTCTGACGAGCAGCCATTCAGACGGCGGCCATTTTGATTTTTGCTTAGCTGGATGAGCAGCTATTTTGATTTTTGCTCAGCCGGATGAGTAGCTATTTTGATTTTTCATCGTCGGACAGTTCGATAATGTGATTTTCGCTATGACGACACCATTATAATCGACCGATTTTGCCGTCTGACGAGCAGCCATTCAGACAGCGGCCATTTTGATTTCTGCTTAGCCGGATGAGTAGCGATTTTGATTTTTCATCGTCGGACAGCTTGATAATGTGATTTTCGCTATGACGTCACCAGTATAATCGACCGATTTTACCGTCTGACGGCGGCCATTTTGAATTTTGCTTAGTTGGATCAGCAGCCATTTTGATTTGTTGATAATGTGATTTATTTCTTGGTCGGATGAATAGCCATTTTGATTTTTCGCCGTTACCCGTAAACTTTCGCGTTAATAGTTTGCCCCAGGCGAAAAATAATATTTTCCACGTACTTCGAATATATTCTTTTGCGTTAATCGACCGGATGGTGACATCGTAATTAGATAGGCTGGGGATGTTGTTGACGATCACTAAACTTTCACGCTAACAGTTTGCCCCCAGGGCAAAAATTTTACATTCGAAAAATATTAATAGAATTTATTGTAGTTATATATATATATATATTTCGAATTACAGTTGTACTTAATTTTAAGTAAAGCTGGGGATGCTCGCCACAATTAGATAGGTCGGGAATGTTGATGGCGATTCGTAAACTTTCACGCTAATAGTTTTACTCCCCAGAGCGAAAAATAATATTTTCCACGTACTTCGAATACACTCTTTTGTGTTAATTGACCGGATGGTGATGCCGCAATTAGATAGGCTGGGGATGTTGATGATGATTCGTAAACTTTCGCTTTCAAGAATTTATTAGGGGGGAGAGTGTAGTTAGTTGGTATATAAATCGCGAGCTCATTCAACACGTTATATTGTTCTCAAAGTTTTCCCATTGTGAACTTCAGTATCCATAGTACGTCAAATTTATAAAATCTACATCGAACGTGATTGATCTAAATAAAATCAACCTCATCTGTCGCCTGGAAACGCTACCCACCAAGAGAATGTCAGATCTAGAGGTTGGGGGGGAGTACAGCGTGACGGGGGTAAGACGCGTGAATACTTAGTACGGCACGAGTATTCTTCTCGCGCTCGATGAACAATTCGAAATATTTTTACCCCCACGAATTGTAAACCTCATGGAAAATGATGTGGTGCAATTCAACGCCATGCAAAAGACGATAATCGAGGGCATTCTACGAATGAAATATCAAGGAGGCGAATACAACAAATTTGAAAGATGAGCAATTTGATCGTAACAAAACAGCACTGTTCCAACTTGCAATATGGAGATGATCATGGACATTCAAAGTTTCATTAGCCCCAACGATAAATTTATACCCAAGGAACTTTGCATCATAAACATAAACTCATCGCCGTTGAGCCGCATTCTCTTCAAACCGCCGTACGCTTGGGCGGATCTACCAACTGAACACAAAGCTACCAACGCTTGGCTAACATGCAATTTTCATGGAATACCCTGGAATGCGGGAATCGAACCTTATGCTGAGGTGCAGAAAATTGTAAAAAAGGCTGTTAAATATGCATGCTATGTATTTGTCAAAGGTGAGGAGAAGAAACGGTGGCTGACAGAGATCCTTGGTGGGACAAAACAAGTAATAAACATGGAAGACTTACACATTCCACCACCATCACTGTAAAAACTGAAACATATGGAAGAGGCGGGCTGGTGCTGTGATTATCATGGAAACGATTCAACGGGGTACAACTGCGCCTTCGAAAATGTTCGGCGTTTGAAGAAGTGGTATGTCAAGGAGTGCACGGGGTCTCTCACGAAATCGCTCTGTCTGTTCGAAAAACAGAAAAAATATTAATAGAATTTATTGTAGTTATATATATTGTAACCAATTTTTATGAGTTGAGGGTAAACGATAGAAACGAGATAATTGGTTACCCTACGGCGCAGTCACTAACCTGAATAATTAGATAGAGAGAGAGGTAATGAGAGAGAGATACGAGTGTTGGGCGCCAGACGCACATGCGTCAAAAATAGATAATCAGACAAAGAGATAAAGGTAAAGGTAATGGTAATAGATAAAGATAAGGTCAGGTTCTACGACGGTTTTGCACAAATTGCTCAGGTAGACAAGATGATGGTAGAGGGGCGGGGTCGAATCCAATAGATAAAATAAGAAACAGGTGAAGCAGGAATAGTATCAAATATATTAAGTAAAAAGCGGTAAGTTTAATGACAAGCAAGTAGCTGAAGAGATTGAGATACAATTACGATAAATGCGATAATTAACAATATTTACAGCCAGAGAAAAGTTAAGCGAGAGATTTAACAACTAACGCAACGTTTTCCGAATAAGCGGGAAATATGCGCAAGCTCGGATACTAAAGGTAATGATTAATACGGTTTTATGATAAATAGGCAGAACAGGAAAAGATATACTGTACTAGAATTAAGCAGTAAGCAAATAAACCATAAAATATGAGAAGCGATTATAAACACATGCGAAATACAACAATTGTAATAGTTATCACATTACCAGAATGATCAGAAATAGGCAGACAGGGAATTATGAATTACAAGGTAAATTCGAACAACAGGTCAAGTAGAAAATTATCATAAAATATAGGTACTAAAAGATAATACGTAGTCTCTAGTTTGCGGTAAGTGCGAGAGAAAGAAAGATAATATTCGGTACGATAAAAGGTAATTCAAGATAAGGCAAACAATATTCAAGATAATTAATATGCAACGTACGGCAAACCAAATAGACTACGGACAACTACGATCAGCGATATTAGCGAAGAAAATAATGAAAAAGATGTTATGCGATACGGCACAATACTCCAATGTCAAATGAACGACGAGCGGGACCGCGCAGCGATGTAAGATCGCTCCCGCGGTACACTCACTAAGATACGATAATCAACGGTAATAAGTAAAGAGACAGATATGAACTAATCAGAGAAAATATAACGAAATAGCAATGCGCAATAGCTAAGATAAAAATTGATCCTTTGACGGAACGCGCTGCTAGACAGCGATATTAGACATTCAAATATTCCAGAAGAAAAAGATAATAAAATAAAGCAATAGTCACTACAATGCGTAAGTAATAGTCAACCAGTCGCGAAGTTACTTGCAATAAGACAGAGAAAGGGACAAGATAAGAGATAAGAAAGAATAAGGTACGAGCCCAGGTGGCTCAAGCAGACCAACTGCAAGATAAAGAGAGAAAGAGATAAAGGTAAATGTACGATATATTGCAAGTAATCTCGGGGCTTCACAAAATAGAAAAGGAACCTCACTTACGTAAAAGAAGATCTAACAGGTGCTAGAGAATGCGATACGATAGCGGTAATTAAAGCGATAAGTAGCGATAAGGCACTGAAGACTACGATAGCACGTCGGTATGATACAAGAACTGAACGTAGAGTGACGAGATGCGCGATGATCCTGATTTTCGTCGAGCTGCTGTCACGTGATTCTTCCTCAAATTTGCGGTATTCTAATTGGACTAGCAGGTCGCGCAGGTCTGGTCTACGGGTAGGTGGCGATAATCCCTCGCCGCTTGTTTTTCCTCTTCCTCGACGACAGGTATCGAGGTATCGGGACGTCGGAAGGTGGTTAGAGATGTTTTCCTTCAGCTGTGCGGTATCGTTAGTGAGAGGGGCGGGGGGGGGGGGGGGGGGGTCGTACTGCTCATGTGTTGCGATATTGAGGTGTGCGGCAATAGTACGTCACCGGTCCTTCGGACTTGCAACCGACTGTAACTCACTCCTTGCTTTACTGGTACTCCCCGTTGTAGCTATTTCGTCAGTGCTGCATCCCGGCCCTCGCTCATTGAAGCCCTCATGCCGGAACGATCTGGCGGTGCTGGCCCTCAACCCGGATCCCCACACTAGATCCACCAGATCCACGTGGTCAGCATACCATTAGCCTATTCCACGCCGCAGTCCTTCGATAGGACGGTTCGTGAAGAGAAAACCGTCCTCTATTGGATAGTCAACGACTTAGTCGATGTTAGGGTCGGTTCAGCTCCAGGCTGATAAGTACCGTCGACGGGAGGCTTTGTTGTGTTTTTGACGCACAGCCCTGTACGCCGCCTGACGATGCATCCGAGCGGTAGAAGCATTCATTCGTGGTTCGGCTCCTGGCCGATAAGTCTTAAATAGTCGGAGGTACTGTTTGTGCATCACGCACGACCCTGTTCGACAACTAGATAGGCATCCATCGGGAGTGGTGTCAGCGGTATTCGTTCGTCTGTAGTCGGTGGTGGTCGATGTTGAGCTGGTACGTGACCCCTGTCAGGCAGTGTGCTGGTATCTTGACGCGAAGGTCTCGTAGATGGTTCTCGCAGAGCGTTACAAAATTAGAAAATGAAATAAAATTAGCTTAATAAAGAGAATTTCACTGAAAGATAATTAGTTGTTCGTTTTTGGAGTATTGGCCTCAGACGTGCTTTCGTTATTTTTAGCGATATCTGCACCTAGGGGAATGCGATAATTAAACAAAGTGACGGGGTACGAAATATCACGTCACAATATATATATATTTCGAATTACAGTTGCACCTAATTTCAAGAAATATAATTTATTCAAATAAATGTAAAATAAATATATATATATTGTTACAAAGGGTAGAATCACCCGTTTTGCCCCCTCTTTAATGATCTAGTAGTCAGCATAGATAAAAGACGTTTATAAACCTCTTATGTCTTTAAAAAGAATAAGGTTGCTGCGCCAACCAACATTATTGTAAAAACAGTCTTGTTTCAGACTTCAAACGAGAAACACATATAACGCATTAAAAGCATTTTCACGATATTTTATTCACGCTCTTGATTTCTTTGACTTGATAAGTAAACTCGCGGATCCATATTTATTTTCCGTAACGTCAAAGTACGTTACATTGGTGTCAGAAGCGGGATCTTGAGTTTCTTTTCAATTAAGTCGATTCAGTGCGTGAAATAAACTATGAGTAGCAGTCGTTTGACACGCTCTTGTCGTTGGGAAAGTGGCGGAGAAGAACATTCCATCACCGAAAATCCGCGGGTTCCCGAGACAATTTGTGCACCTTCAGTGGACTCTTTACCTCTCCCTACGATGGTCTCAGTCTCACAAATCGACCTACTAAAGATTATAAGCCAACAACAAGAAGCCGCCGAACGATGTCAACGGCAGCTTCTGGATACGGCTAGTCAACAACAACAACAACTTGTCCAGTTGCTTCAAGAGCAACGAGAACAGCGAGAAAGGGAGCTTGCCTCTCAGTTGGAGCAGCGCAGGCTGGATAGAGAAGCTCAAGAGCGTTCCGAGACTAGTCTACATGAACTACTTCGGACGACTGTGGCGGCCCTTCAGTCCGTTCATCAAATGAGTGGCACTGGAGGACCAGCTGTTACACCGCAGGGTTCTAGAGTCGCTACTCCTGTTCCCTCTCCTATTCCCTCACCTGTTCCTGTTCCCGTTGTTCAAGAGATCCGACATCCAGGACGAATCCAGGATGTTCGAGATTCAAGGTCTGTGCCATTTATTAGGGGAGTAGTTGAATCCCCAGTTTGTAGAAACAGAGTTAATAATGAGGTTGATTTTTCCGAGCCTCTGTCTCAGGTTCAGCCTCAATACTCTCATTTGAGTCAATTGAATAATTCGAGACTTCCTGGGGTTACTTCTCAGATTTATGAGAAACCCTTTTGTCCTTTGCAACCGCCAATTTTTGATGGAAAGATTCCATGGGCAGAGTATGAACGTCAATTTAACACTATTGAAAAGCATAATCAGTGGGACTCCGCCATGAGGGCCCACAGCCTTGCCTCTTGTCTTCGGACGCCGGCTCTGAATGTTTTAACGGCATTGTCTAAAGAAGAAATTTCTGATTATGAGAAACTTAGCTCTGCACTAAAGTTGAGATACGGAAATGACCACTTGACGAAACTGTACACGGCTCAATTACAGACTAGGAGACAAGGACGAGACGAAGACCTCGCGTCTCTCAGCCAGGATATAGAACGGCTTTCACGTGTAGCATTGCCAGATCACGAGCCGTCTCGTAATTTATTAGCGACTCAAGCCTTTTTAAATGCAATTAGTGATCCAGAAATTAAAATGGCCGTTGGAACATCGGGCCTCACTTCTCTGAGGGAGGCAACGGCCAAAGCCCTTGAGGTGGAGGCAATGAGGAAACAATATTTTAGGCTGAACAAGCTTCGTCGGATTGAGGTGTCCGAAAACACCTCAGAAAGACGAAGTTTTGAACACTCGGAGGAATCAAAACCTCAAAATTATAGAAATAAAAATAACAATAGTAATTTTAAACCAAGAAATCGAGGTTCTTTTCAAAACCAGCAAAACAAGCGTGTAAATAAGAACGCGGTCATGACGAGTCAAACCGGCTTGACCTGTATATTTTGTAAAAAAATAGGTCACGACGCCAATCATTGTTTTCTAATTAAAAAAATTAGTAGAGAACCGATGCAAGGCTCGAATTCAAACTCTTATAACTGGCGTGAGAAAAATATAGAAATAGGGGAAGCAAATCCTCAATCGAGTTCTTCAACAGGAACTCACCCAAAAAACTAATTTCAGATGATTTGTCAGGGCGAAAATCATCGCAGATTGTTAGAAGTGAAAGCCCTCTTAGAGAACAGTTTTTAATTAGAAGTCTACGACAGTCTGGTCTTTACGCGCGTGGTACTGTTAATGGCGTCGATTGTCTATGGGTAATAGACACGGGCGCGGAAGTAACCGTAGTTCGATCGGATCTCTTTAAATCCGATGACCAGATTGTTCCCTCTTTTTCTCTGCGAACAGCCACTGGAGAGACGACCCCGGTTTTGAGACAGGCTACTGTCCAAATTAACCTTTTTGGGTGTATCGACTCTCCACATAAGGTTTTTATAGCAGATACAGAGGATGAAGGTATTTTGGGAATAGACTTTCTTACAGCTCATAACTGTGTTATCTCGACTAAGAGAAATTCACTAGCTTCAAACAATCGCGAAATAACTCTTTGTACTAATGGAAATGAAATTCATTAGACTCCTCCTAGAATTCGGGAAATAGAACTTTCAGAGGATGATTTGCAACAACATTTTCCTTTACATTTACAGAGCCTTGTTGAGAAATCTTCGATTTCGTTAAATTTAGCTCAGGAAGAATCGTTTAAATCTCTTTTGCCAGAATTTATAGATTCTTTCGCCAAAGATAGTGGTGATAAGGGCCGATGTACTTCTGTCAAGCACAAGATCGACGTCGGAGAGAGTTCACCAATAAAACAAGCTCCTCGAAGACTCGCTCTCAACGCTCGAGAAGAGGTGAAGAAGCTTGTGGTAGACATGCTAAAGAACGATGTTATTGAACCATCGTCTAGTCCCTGGGCCTCACCAATCGTCCTTGTTAACAAAAAGGACGGATCCAAACGATTTTGTATCGATTACAGGAAGCTGAACGATATAACGAAGAAAGATTCTTACCCTCTACCCAGAATCGACGTGACACTCGACCTGATAGCTGGTGCAACTTGGTTCAGCACCATAGATCTTCAGAGTGGATACTGGCAGGTCGAAATGGATCCTCTAGATAAATAAAAAACAGCTTTTGTTACGGGTTTAGGAGGATTATGGCAGTTCAAGGTTATGCCGTTTGGTTTGAGTAATGCCCCGGCTACCTTTGAACGAATGATGGAAGCTGTTCTCCATGGGCTCACTGGCAAAATATGCCTTGTTTATTTAGACGATATAATCGTTTTTGGCAAGAACTTTGAAGAAGAAGTTCAAAATCTCAGACAAGTTTTCGCTAGGCTGAAGCAAGCAGGTCTGAAAATGAGCCCGAAAAAATGCCATCTGTTCCCGAAAGAAGTAGGCTTCCTTGGACATATCGTTTTAGCACAAGGTGTGAAGACCGACCCATCCAAAATAGAGAAGGTTTCTTCTTGGCCGACACCTAAGAATAAAGAACAAATTCAAAGCTTTTTAGGCCTGTGTACGTATTACAGAAGATTTGTAAAAGGTTTCGCTAGTATAGCTAAACCTCTCCATCACTTGACCGGAATCAAGATTCCTTTTGACTGGACCCCGGAATGCGAAGAGGCTTTCAAGAAATTAAAAGAAAATCTTATTTCTTCGCCGATTTTAGCTTATCCAGAGGTCGAAATTCCTTTTATTTTAGATACGGATGCATCTCTTTCAGGAATAGGCGGGGTTCTGTCACAAATTCAGGGAGGTCAAGAGAGAGTGATAAGCTATTTCAGCAGAGTTTTGAGTAAAACCGAGAGGAATTATTGTGTCACTCGTAGAGAGCTTTTAGGTGTTGTTAAGACCGTAGTACATTTTCGCAATCATTTGTACGGCAGAAGATTTTTGATACGTACAGATCATGCTTCTCTAAGGTGGCTACTTTCGTTCAAATCTCCCGAAGGTCAGGTAGCTAGATGGTTAGAAAGGCTCGGTCAGTACGATTTTGATATTCGTCATTGAGCAGGAATTCATCATGGAAACGCCGATGCTCTCTCTCGAAGACCCTGCGAGGAAATGCCAGAGTGTAAACAGTGTGCACGATTAGAGAAAAATCGTGACCCTTCTCTTATAATACGGAAGATTTCTTTCGAAAATAACCAGGAGGAATGGAGAAAATTGCAACAAGAAGACGACACTTTGAATCAAGTGAAGTCTTGGAAAGAAGCAGAAACTCGCCCAGACTGGCAGGATATATCTTTAGCCGAACCAGATTTGAAAATTCATTGGGCTCAATGGGACTCTATCCTTTTAATTGATGGAATTTTATACCGAAAATGAAAATCTGCAGACTCGAAAGAAATCAGGTGGCAACTTTTGGTTCCCAGGTCACGAGTTCCAGAGATTCTTGCTCTTTATCATGATTCTCCTGCAGGCGGACACTTCGCGTCAAATAAAACTCTGGGCAGAATTCGCAACTTCTACTTTTGGCCCCGTTGCCGGATGGACGTCGAAGATTGGTGTCGAAGATGTCGAATCTGCACGGCAAAGAAAGGACCTCGAGCGAAGGGACAAAGCTCTCTTCAAATTTACAACGTGGGAGCTCCATTTGAAAGGATAGCGATGGACATTCTCGGACCTCTCCCGATAACCCATTCTGGAAATAAATATGCTCTGGTTATTGCTGATTATTTTACTAAGTGGCCTGAAGTGGTTCCTCTCGCTGATCAAGAAGCCTCCACTGTAGCACAGGCATTCGTTAAATAGTTTATTTGTAGACACGGAGTTCCTCCAGAACTTCATACTGATCAAGGCCGAAATTTTGAGTCAACCTTAATGAAAGAGGTTACTCAGATTTTAGGGGTTAGAAAAACTCGTACGACTCCTTTGCATCCGCAATCTGACGGCATGATAGAGCGTTTGAATCGGACTTTGCTACAATATTTGTCGTCCTTCGTAGAGCAGAATCAGAGAGACTGGGACTCCTGGGTCCCTTTCTTCCTCTTATCTTAGAGATCCGCGATTCATGAGACGACGAAACAGACGCCAGCCGTCATGCTTACTGGAAGAAATCTTCGACTTCCGTCAGATTTAGAGAAAGGCCCTGTTCCTGTGCAAAGACAGCATCAAACAGATTATGCCTTTTTATTACAACAACGTTTAGAAGAAATTCATCACTTCGCTAGGAATAGAATTTCTATGGCTTCAGATAAATTAAAAACTCGTTATGATATTCGAGCCAGAGATTTAAAATTTAATCCTGGAGATTCTGTCTGGCTCTTTCAACCTCGAAGACAGAAAGGACGATGTCCAAAGCTACAAAGAAATTGGGAAGGCCCTTACTTAGTGGTTAACCGGATAAATGATGTTGTTTATAGAATCCGAAGATCTCCTCATTCGCGTCAGAAAGTGGTTCACTTGGATCGTCTTGCTCCTTTTGAAGAAGATCAACCTGGAATAGTCTCTCCAAGACCAGAAACATCCTTCGAGGTTAGATTTTCAAACGAACACCCATGACGACTGTGATCGATTTGACCTTTTTTACAGTCGGTCATCGATTGGGAAAAGAATTTACCTTTCGGAATTCATTCGAGTAAAACTCGACCGCTTACGATTATTATTGAAGGAAATATCGGATGCGGAAAAACAACTTTCACCAAGAGGTTTTTAGCAGATCGCCAGGTCTGTACACTTTTAGAACCTCTTGAGGAATATCGAGATGTAGCTGGAATTAATCTTTTAGATTTGATGTATCAAGACCCAGATCGTTATTGCTATTATTTTCAGCATTTCGCTCAAATGGTTATGTTAGATAGACATCTGCAGACGACTTCATTACCTGTAAAGGTGATGGAAAGATCGATATTCAGTAGCAATTGTTTTGTAAAAGCTCGCCGAAGGTTAGGTAATTTTCGCGACTTCGAATCTCATTTATTGACGAAAAATTTTGATCTTCTCATTCGCTCGTCTGAGCTCAGAGTAGATTCGATTGTTTATTTGCGAGTTTCCCCAGAAACTTCTTTTGCTCGAGTTAGTTCCCGTTCTCGTGAGGAAGAATCGAATATTTCTTTAGAGCTACTCAGAACTATTCATGAGGTTCATGAAGATTGGCTAGTAAAACAAACCTTTTCTTCTTTATCGGCTCCTGTTTTAGTTATCAATGCAGAAGCTACAGCCGATCAAGTTTTTAAAGATTTTTGTACTTCCTTAACATGCGGATAGTATATAGTCAACTTGTACTTGCTTTATTAAGGGATACACTTAATTAAGTAAAAGACATAAAAAATGATAAAATAGATTCTCTTTATTGAAAAAACATAAAGATTGTGAAAGGTTATGTTTTAAAAAAATTCAGTTTCTTGCAATCGATATTTTGCGTAGCTGGTCTCCATTTTGTAGGTTCGAGGCGTGATGACGCTTAGACGAAATCGGGTTTTGGTCGGCTCGATTTTACTACGTCGAACCTAATGTTGCTTCAAGCGTTGCTCTATAAATAGGAGAGAGTGATTTTAAGATGGGTTTACTCTTTTCATTTGGATCTTTTAAATTAGAATTGAATCATTTCTTTTGATTAATAAATTTTTCAAAGAGCTCACATTTATTATAGCAAGGGTAAAATCACCCGTTTTGCCCCCTCTTTAATGATCTAGTAGTCAGCATAGATAAAAGACGTTTATAAACCTCTTATGTCTTCAAAAAGAATAAGGTTGCTGCGCCAACCAACATTATTGTAAAAACAGTCTTGTTTCAGACTTTAAACGAGAAACACATATTACGCATTAAAAGCATTTTCACGATATTTTATTCACGCTCTTGATTTCTTTGACTTGATAAGTAAACTCGCGGATCCATATTTATTTTCCGTAACGTCAAAGTACGTTACAATATATATATATATATATATATATATATATATATGTATATGAATGTATTGTTGGAGGCAGCATCTGTTTAAAGAAATAAAAATACTTATTATTGATTATGTCTACTGGGATGATCCGAATGAAATTGTAGATTGTCTCCGACTGCTTATGGCGTCACAGGCTGCAGGCAATACCAGTCATTCCAACGAAATAGTCTCCATTATCGTGAAGTTGCGCGAGACTGAAATCGTTTATTAGCGGCGGATGAACGTAGAATCATCATTTGTTTGGTGGCCGTCCAGTGATGAGTATAGATATATTTGGACGACACTCGGAGCGTGGTGGGGGTAAAAAATTTATTCGGGGACCTCCGGGTGTTGGATTCAAAACCACCGCCGATAACCACTATGATATAGACAGCAAACGATTGTGTAATATCGTCGATCCTCAGATGGAAAACGATGCCGTTGCAATGAGAGTACTTAACCAAAGTGTACGGCGAGCGAATGATGTGCTCCAGAACGATATCGAGGGGGGAATTCGTATCATTGAGGTGAAGATTGCAAATAATGCCGAAGAAATTCGCGAGGTTATAGGATCCATGCTTAAAAGTATCAAAAGTTTAAGGAGCGATTTGAATTTGTTGCGGAAAACCGTTGCAGGCATGGCATGGTCGATAATTAAACGAACTGAAAAAGTCCCAACTATTCCAACAAAATAGTCGCCATCGTTGAAGAGTTGCGCGAGGCTGGAATCGTTTATTAGCGGCGTGTAAACATAGAATCATCGTTTGTTCAGTGATCGTCCAGTGATGAGTATAGACATATTTGGACGACACTCGAAGCGTGGTGGGGGTAAAAAATTTATTCGTGGGCCTCCGGGTGTTGGATTTAACCACCGCCGACAACCACTACGATATAGACAGCAAACGATTGTGTTATATCGCCGATCCTCAGATGGAAAACGATGCCGATTCCTTAAAAGTTCTCAATACTGCTTTACAGTCTATGGCTCTGGATATTGTGGATACTTTTCAATCCAATTTAGCGAGTTTCGCGCATAATCACAACGAGGAGTTGAAACAGCTGCGCATAAATAACAAAATCATAGAAAATGAGTTGAGTCGCCTCAAACATATTGGGGAGCAAGCAACAGCGACGCTGGGGGCAGGCCAGCAGGGAATTAGTATCGATTAAGGAACCAGAGTGGTTGGACGGCGATTCGAAAAATTGAAAGGTGAAGAGCGGGGAACAATGAAGGCTGTAATAGCTGCCGAACTTCACAGACAGGCTCGACGCAACTATCCGCGCCGATTCGTAGATGTACGCGGACTGGATGAGACCTGGCAAGCTGATCTCGTCGATATGACCGCATACAGCTCGCATAACAAGGGATACAAATACCTACTAACGATCATCGATATATTTTCCAAGTACGCGTGGGCTGTGCCGATAAAGTCCAAGAGTGGAAAAGATGTTACTGCTGCCATGAAATCTGTACTGACCCAGAGCCGTATACCTACACATTTACACGTTGATCGAGGCAAAGAATTTTACAACAGCGAATTCAAAGCCCTCGTGAAGCAGCACAATATCAACATGTATTCGACATTTAGCAACTTAAAGGCGTTGATATGCGAACGTTTTAATCGAACATTGAAAAATAAAATGTGGAAGCGGTTCACTGTCCAAGGATCGTGCGAGTGGATTAATATTTTGGCTGATTTAATGAAGTCCTACAACAACACCAGACATCGCACGATTCGAATGAAACCGGTGGATGTTAGCACGGAGAATAAAAAACAGCTGTATCGTAGCGTGTACAAGCCTCGGCAAATCAAACGAAGTGATCGGGCGCGTAAATTCAGTGTGGGCGATCGAGTTCGAATCAGCAAGTACAAGAATGTATTCGAAAAAGGTTATTCGCCCAATTGGACGACTGAAATATTCACCGTGAGTGAGGTGAAAGATACGAATCCACCGACGTACAAACTTACCGATTATCAAGATCATCCCATCGAGGGGGGCTTCTACGAGGAGGAGCTCGGCAAAATAAAATACCCCGACGCACAGTGGTCCGAAAGCCCGAATTCTTGGCCAAAACTAATAACTCAAATATTTCTCAGTGAAAATTGCTAGTATTACTATACCTATAGTTTTTTGGCCTGCTGGTTTCGAAAATGAATGCAAAAATGCGAAATTCAAAATGGCGGCCCCAAAATGGCGGATGTTTTTCGCGAAAAATGATACCAATTCGCTGAAATTCATACTAGTAATGTTTTTGGGGTCGCTGATTCCGAAAAAAAAAACAAAAATTCAAAATTCAAAATGGCGGCCCCAAAATGGCGGATGTTTTTCGCGAAAAATGATACCAATTCGCTGAAATTCATACTAGTAATGTTTTTGGGGTCGCTGATTCCGAAAAAAAAACAAAAATGCAAAATTCAAAATGGCGGCCCCGAAATGGCGGATGTTTTCGCGAAAAATGATACCAATTCGCTGAAATTCATACTAGTAATGTTTTTGGGGTCGCTGATTCCGAAAAAAAAAACAAAAATGCAAAATTAGAAATGACGGCCCTAAAATGGCGGATGTTTTTCGCGAAAAATGATACCAATTCGCTGAAATTCATACTAGTAATGTTTTTGGGGTCGCTGATTCCGAAAACGAATGCAAAAATGCGAAATTAAAAATGGTGGACCGAAAATGGCGGGAATATTCCGTGAAAAATGATACAACTTTGTTAAAAGTGATATTTTGTAAATTAATTTCTTCAATTCTTACACATTTTTTTCGATGCGAAAAAAATGTGGTGCTTTATTGAGCAGTTTAACGCCCAAATTTTTGATAAGGTCATCGAGATTTTCGTCCCATTCCTCATGCACGGCATCAATCAGTTGCTGTCGTGTCCACTGCACAACCTCCATCTTGGATCCTATCATTGAAAATGCAAATATTTTACTTACTTTTGATAATTTATAAATTAGAATTATTCACTTTCGTGATAATATTCAGTAGTGCGAGTCCAATGAAATTCAAATTGGACACTATGTACATTACATCAGATACATTTGTAACAGTCCTCAGGTATATGTAAACAAAAGAAAAAGTCTGCATCGCCGCGCTACACTAACCCCACGAGGCGGGACACGAGGCTCCGACCGAGTCGACAAAACACTGCTTCAAAGAATGCTTATTTTTGACCAATGGAGCAAAAACGAGCAGGCGATGCCAACGGTTTCACATTCTCTATACTTTTTCACACTAGGAATCGTTGAGATTTCCGCAGGATCTCCGGGGATCATAACTAATTCTCTACAGATAGTAATGCAATTCAATGAAATAGATTATTTTGCAGCACTCGTATTGCATCATTAATATCATCGCCATAAATTCCGAAACTTGGTTCTTTCACAAAATTTATGTAATTCACTTACCTTGAGGAATAATATCCATTTTGGTTGACTCGATTTTGATGCAAATTGAAAAAACTATAGCCTTTTTTATCCCGCTTGAAAGCGTGCACACACCACAGTCCCGCGCGAGTCTTGACAAAGGTCACTTTCGAGGGTTTACCACAGGCCATAGAATGAATATAAACATCTGTCCTTTTGGATTTCAAAGCTCTAATGCTATCTATTGACAAATATGTGAAGCTTTACCTCGGATGATAACTTTCGGTTTTGGGGGTTTTGGCCAGGAATTCGGGCTTTCGGACCACTGTGCGACGGCTATCTTGTGGAGAAAGTATTATGCAAACGGGGGAATCGGGTCTATGTGAAGTGGTTGGGTTTTGATAGTTCGCACAATAGCTGGATAAATAAAACAGACATGTAACATAATTTGTATGTATTTTCCGAATTACAATAAAAGATTTGAATATGCAAATATTTCCACACTTATCTCCTTTGCATGCACATGTGCTATACTCGATACCATGAAAATAATAATAATAATAATAATAATAATAATAATAATTACCGCAGGTGGCGGAGGGGTTAAATCCCTCGTTCGGGACGTGACGACCCCGCGTACATCGAGTAAGTCAAGGGGGACTGAAGTTGGCACAGGCCCAATGGATGGCCCCCGAGGCGGCCTCAGGAGGCGGATTGGGCGTAAAAACCTGGTCCGCTCGGGAAGTGACGACCCCGGGGTTTTCTAGTAAGTCGGAGGGGACGGAAGTCGGCACAAGCCCGACGGAAGGCCCCCGAGGCGACCTCAGGGGCCGTGCTATGTTCCGGCGCGGTACGGGGAGTCGCGCCCCCGAGAGACCCGTAGCACGTAGGAACTTTATGGAGATGCACAAGAATAACAACGACATACCTCAGGTGGTAGCCCCAGCACAGGGGAAATCCACCCTGAGTTCCGATCGGGTGAAAGCCCCGGTGGCTCATGGCAGCGGCATGGATTCTGAGGGCCGCAAATTGTGCAAAGACCAGGTGACAAAGACGGCAACAAAGACAGCGGACACGAAAACTGGAACAGCGGACAGGACGACACTGGGACTCCAGCGACGAGACAGGACGGACAGCGTGTCGAGCACGGGCAGCGGAGCGAGTTGCGCTTCCGCTGTATCCACGATCGGCACAAAGACACGAATCACGGACGATATGGACCTGACGGACGTATTGTTACTGATTCACAGTACGGCGACAAGGATGGCCGAGGCAGCGGCCATCCAAAAAAACATGAGTATGTCCGTTAAACTGGGCATCAAGACTATTCTCGAGGCTGCCGATGTTGCGCTTAACAGGCGCGCTAAAGCAGCCCCGGAGGACCACAAGACGGACAACGAGACGACGGAGACGGACGTTGAGACTGAACAACGGACACAAAACACTCCGCGGACGAAACGGAAACGGGAGGCGACTGGAACCACTCCGGAAACCTCTCAGAAGAGGGCAACGGTTGCGGAACCGGTCGCTGACTGGCAGACAGTGACAAGGACAAGAAAGGAAAAGAAGAAACGGAAGACGCGGACGGAAGGGACGAACGCGACGACGGACACGACGGCCGGGGCTGAGGGGCGCAGAGCGGCTCCTAAACACTGGGGGACGGCGGTGCTCGTCAAACCCGGGAACGACACGACGTACTCCGACATTGTGAGGAAGATACGGACCACGGTCGACCCTGCGAAGAGTCACGTTAAAGTGACGACTCTCAGGAAGACGAAGAATGGTCTGTGTCTTCTGAAGATAAAGACAGACGCCAACGGACGAGACGACTTCCGACGCGTCCTGCAGGACGCGGTCGGCGACGCAGGTAACGTCAGGACCGGGACCTCCAGGGTTCAACTGGAGATCATGGATTTGGACTGTGTCACGACCAGAAACGACGTAATACAGGCACTGCGACGGGAGACGGGACGAGACGTGGACTTTGGAGTCCATATCTTCGGTCCGAACCGGGCCGAGCAGTTTATGGCCGTATGCGACCTAGAGTCGCAGGAAGCCAGAGCGCTGCTCGGCCGGGGACGGATCGGGATTGGATGGGTAGCTTGCCGCGTCCGACCACGACTGACGGTGACGAAATGCCATAAGTGCCTGGGATACGGGCACACGAAGACGAAATGTACAAATACAGACCGGACGAAGTGTTGCAGGAAATGTGGCGAGACAGGACATTACGCCACGGACTGTAAGAACAGACCGGCCTGCCCACTGTGCGCCGAGGCGGGACACGGCGATGCGGCGCATCTCGCGGGCTCCGGGAGATGCGCGGTGTACCGGGTTGCGCTGGAGGAGTGCAAGAAGCAGGCCGGAAGACGGACAGGATAGTTCAGGGCAACCTGAACCGCAGTAGGACAGCAGACATGCTACTACCACAGATAGCAGACGAACAAGACGCCGACATTCTGATCCTGTGCGAGCCGTACAGGGTGCGACAAACGCAGGATTGGATTACGAACGAGACCAAGACAGCGGCTATCTGGGTGAGGGGCGCTGCCCGAGCCCGGATAACCGCTCGTGGCGTCGGGGACGACTACGTCTGGGCTAGGGTGGGCGCTGTCACTTACGTCAGCGTCTACCTGACCCCAAACTGAGCTGCGGCGGAGTTCCGGGCGAAGGTTGCGCTCCTCGAGGACGGACTCAGGGACCTGCCCGGGGACCTCGTGGTCGCGGGGGACCTCAACGCGAGGGCGGTCGAGTGGGGCATGACGGCAACGAACAGACGCGGACGGCTGCTGCTGGAGATGGCCGCAAGGCTGGACCTAGTGGTGGCAAATACAGGAGACGTACCAACGTACAGACGGCCGGGATTTGGAGACTCCATCCCGGACGTAACGATGACGACGGACAGAATTCTGCCACGGATAGGGCGGTGGCGGGTGCTCGAGGGCTATACGGCCAGCGATCATCAGTACATCGCCTTCGAAGTGGCAGGAGAGACAAGGACGACACGGACGAGGACACGGCACCCCCCGCGGTGGAACGTAGACAAACTCGACGTACTGAAGTTCTCGGCGGAGCTGGCGGCAGCGCCGGCCCCAACTACCGACGTCCCCCCAGAGCTGACTGGCCGGCAAAGGGCGGAAAGACTAGCGGACGAGACGGCCAAACTGACGACGCGGCTGTGCGACAGCACAATGCCAAAACGACGGTACGGACGTAACAGACCACCACAATACTGGTGGACGGACGAGATAGCCGAGCTGCGGAAGAGTTGCCTGGCAAAACGACGACGGGTTACGAGGGCTGGAGGGAGACCCGAAAGGGAAACCCTTCAGGCCGAGTACAAGACTGAACGGAAACGACTGACGTACGCCATCAGAGACAGCAAGACGCGATGCTGGAAGAAGCTCTGCGAGGAGGTGGACCGCGACCCCTGGGGTGCCGGTTACAAGATTGTGACCGGTAGGCTGGGGGCCCGGATCCCGCCAGAACTCAAGGATGCTGAAACCGCACGACGGATCGTCGACGGACTGTTCCCGACGCACCCGACGCGTACGGACGCGACAGACGATGACGAGACGGCGGCGCCCCCCGTCTTCACCGCCGAGGAGCTCGTCGGAGCGACCAAAGCAATGAAGAGGGGTAAGGCGCCAGGACCGGACGGGGTACCGGCGGAGGTTCTTCGGCTGATGGCGAGCCTGAGGCCGGAGATACTCCTCGACCTCTACAACACGTGCCTTACGACAGGGACATTCAGCGACCGGTGGAAGGTGGCGAGGCTGGTCCTTATCCCAAAGGGTAAGGGTGACCCCAGCACGCCGTCGGCCTACCGGCCGCTGAGCTTACTGGACACGACAGGGAAACTGTACGAACAGCTTCTGCGACCACGACTTACGGACGCGATACGGGACGGCGGAGGCCTCTCTGACCAGCAGTTCGGCTTCCGGAGGGGTCGATCAACAATTGGAGCGATCCAAGAGGTGGTTGACTCCTTCCGGTCGACAGACAGACATTGCCACGCTGTGCGACCCGTCGCGCTGCTGGTGACACTGGACGTTAAGAACGCCTTCAACTCGGCCAGGTGGGTGGATATCCTAGGGTCGCTGAGAGGCGACTTCGGGGTCCCGCCTTACTTGCTCCGAGTTGTTGGAGACTACTTTCGGAACAGACGACTGACGTACGAAACGACCGAAGGACAAGTGACGCGACAGATTACCGCGGGGGTCGCTCAAGGTTCCATACTAGGACCCGACTTTTGGAACGGGATATACGACAGCCTGCTCAGACTGGAGCTCCCACTCGGCGTTCGTCTGGTCGCTTACGCTGACGACGTGGCGGCAGTGATAGTCGAACGAACTCCAGATCTGGCACAATACGCACTGAACCAGACAATGAGACGAGTCGGACGGTGGATGACTGACCACGGACTGCAACTCGCGACGGAAAAGACAGAACTGGTGCTTCTCACCAGGAGACGAATACCGACGACATTACGCATGACGGTCGGGACGGACGAGATCGAGACCAGAGGGAAAGTCAAGTACCTGGGGGTGACCCTGGATACGAAGATGACCTTCTGGCCTCACATACGACGAACGGCTCAGAAGGCGGCTGAAAGGATAGCATCCCTAAGCCGCCTGATGGCAAACACGAACGGACCGAGACCAGGGAAACGGAGACTTCTGATGTCGACGGTAAACTCGATCCTCCTCTACGGTGCGGAGATCTGAGCAGACTCCCTGAAGACTAAGAAATACTGTCACGCAATGACGACGGTACAGAGACGAAGTGCGTTGAGGATCGCCTGTTCCTATCGGACGGTCTCAGCACAGGCCGTTCTGGTGGTGGCAGGCGTGATTCCCATAGACCTTCTCGCGTTCGAGCGCAAGAGGGTCTACGGAAGAGACGCGGACGTGACCCGACGGGACGCGGTAACGACGGAAAGAGACGCGACGATACAGACGTGGCAGGAACGGTGGACGGAAGAATTAACGGGAAACTGGACGAGACGACTCATTAAGGACCTGAGACCGTGGATCCAGAGGGGGTTCTGGGATGTGAATTTTCACGTCACCCAGCTTCTGACGGGCCATGGCTACTTCAGACGATACTTACACAACCTGAACCGAGTACGGACGCCCAACTGTACGTACTGCGGACACGGACGAGACGACGCGGAACACACGTTCTTCGAATGTGACCGCTGGACAGAACTGCGACAGAGACTGACGACGGTCGTGGGAGGCATCACTCCCGACAACATTGTCGGGGTGATGCTCCACAGCACAGAAAGGTGGCAACTTGTTGCCACCTACACAGAGACAATTCTACGACGTAAGAACGCGGACGGCTGCCTGACGTAACGTAACTGACGGACTGCCTGCACGGGACGGACGAACGGACAGACTGACAAAACACACCGACGGAGCTCCCAGCTAGAAGTAATATCACCATAGTTCCTGGCTGGGAGCGTTGCACAGGAGGTGGCGGTTCAGTGGGTAGGCCACCCTGGAGTCCCACATCCGCGCTAGCCCGTATGACTGGCGCGAATCCGTAACTTGGATTCCGCAACTCCTCGGAAAAAAAAAAAAAAAAAAAAAAAAAAAAAAAAAATAATCATGATGATGATGATGATGATGATGATGATGATGATGATGATGATGATGATGATGATGATGATGATGATGATGATGATGATGATGATGATGATGATGATGATGATGATGATGATGATGATGATGATGATGATGATGATGATGATGATGATGATGATGATGATGATGATGATGATGATGATGATGATGATGATGATGATGATGATGATGATGATGATGATGATGATGATGATGATGATGATGATGATGATGATGATGATGATGATGATGATGATGATGATGATGATGATGATGATGATGATGATGATGATGATGATGATGATGATGATGATGATGATGATGATGATGATGATGATGATGATGATGATGATGATGATGATGATGATGATGATGATGATGATGATGATGATGATGATGATGATGATGATGATGATGATGATGATGATGATGATGATGATGATGATGATGATGATGATGATGATGATGATGATGATGATGATGATGATGATGATGATGATGATGATGATGATGATGATGATGATGATGATGATGATGATGATGATGATGATGATGATGATGATGATGATGATGATGATGATGATGATGATGATGATGATGATGATGATGATGATGATGATGATGATGATGATGATGATGATGATGATGATGATGATGATGATGATGATGATGATGATGATGATGATGATGATGATGATGATGATGATGATGATGATGATGATGATGATGATGATGATGATGATGATGATGATGATGATGATGATGATGATGATGATGATGATGATGATGATGATGATGATGATGATGATGATGATGATGATGATGATGATGATGATGATGATGATGATGATGATGATGATGATGATGATGATGATGATGATGATGATGATGATGATGATGATGATGATGATGATGATGATGATGATGATGATGATGATGATGATGATGATGATGATGATGATGATGATGATGATGATGATGATGATGATGATGATGATGATGATGATGATGATGATGATGATGATGATGATGATGATGATGATGATGATGATGATGATGATGATGATGATGATGATGATGATGATGATGATGATGATGATGATGATGATGATGATGATGATGATGATGATGATGATGATGATGATGATGATGATGATGATGATGATGATGATGATGATGATGATGATGATGATGATGATGATGATGATGATGATGATGATGATGATGATGATGATGATGATGATGATGATGATGATGATGATGATGATGATGATGATGATGATGATGATGATGATGATGATGATGATGATGATGATGATGATGATGATGATGATGATGATGATGATGATGATGATGATGATGATGATGATGATGATGATGATGATGATGATGATGATGATGATGATGATGATGATGATGATGATGATGATGATGATGATGATGATGATGATGATGATGATGATGATGATGATGATGATGATGATGATGATGATGATGATGATGATGATGATGATGATGATGATGATGATGATGATGATGATGATGATGATGATGATGATGATGATGATGATGATGATGATGATGATGATGATGATGATGATGATGATGATGATGATGATGATGATGATGATGATGATGATGATGATGATGATGATGATGATGATGATGATGATGATGATGATGATGATGATGATGATGATGATGATGATGATGATGATGATGATGATGATGATGATGATGATGATGATGATGATGATGATGATGATGATGATGATGATGATGATGATGATGATGATGATGATGATGATGATGATGATGATGATGATGATGATGATGATGATGATGATGATGATGATGATGATGATGATGATGATGATGATGATGATGATGATGATGATGATGATGATGATGATGATGATGATGATGATGATGATGATGATGATGATGATGATGATGATGATGATGATGATGATGATGATGATGATGATGATGATGATGATGATGATGATGATGATGATGATGATGATGATGATGATGATGATGATGATGATGATGATGATGATGATGATGATGATGATGATGATGATGATGATGATGATGATGATGATGATGATGATGATGATGATGATGATGATGATGATGATGATGATGATGATGATGATGATGATGATGATGATGATGATGATGATGATGATGATGATGATGATGATGATGATGATGATGATGATGATGATGATAAAACAACAACAACGACAACAACGACAACGACAACAACAACAACAACAACAACAACAACAACAACAACAACAACAACAACAACAACAACAACAACAACAACAACAACAACAACAACAACAACAACAACAACAACAACAACAACAACAACAACAACAACAACAACAACAACAACAACAACAACAACAACAACAACAACAACAACAACAACAACAACAACAACAACAACAACAACAACAACAACAACAACAACAACAACAACAACAACAACAACAACAACAACAACAACAACAACAACAACAACAACAACAACAACAACAACAACAACAACAACAACAACAACAACAACAACAACAACAACAACAACAACAACAACAACAACAACAACAACAACAACAACAACAACAACAACAACAACAACAACAACAACAACAACAACAACAACAACAACAACAACAACAACAACAACAACAACAACAACAACAACAACAACAACAACAACAACAACAACAACAACAACAACAACAACAACAACAACAACAACAACAACAACAACAACAACAACAACAACAACAACAACAACAACAACAACAACAACAACAACAACAACAACAACAACAACAACAACAACAACAACAACAACAACAACAACAACAACAACAACAACAACAACAACAACAACAACAACAACAACAACAACAACAACAACAACAACAACAACAACAACAACAACAACAACAACAACAACAACAACAACAACAACAACAACAACAACAACAACAACAACAACAACAACAACAACAACAACAACAACAACAACAACAACAACAACAACAACAACAACAACAACAACAACAACAACAACAACAACAACAACAACAACAACAACAACAACAACAACAACAACAACAACAACAACAACAACAACAACAACAACAACAACAACAACAACAACAACAACAACAACAACAACAACAACAACAACAACAACAACAACAACAACAACAACAACAACAACAACAACAACAACAACAACAACAACAACAACAACAACAACAACAACAACAACAACAACAACAACAACAACAACAACAACAACAACAACAACAACAACAACAACAACAACAACAACAACAACAACAACAACAACAACAACAACAACAACAACAACAACAACAACAACAACAACAACAACAACAACAACAACAACAACAACAACAACAACAACAACAACAACAACAACAACAACAACAACAACAACAACAACAACAACAACAACAACAACAACAACAACAACAACAACAACAACAACAACAACAACAACAACAACAACAACAACAACAACAACAACAACAACAACAACAACAACAACAACAACAACAACAACAACAACAACAACAACAACAACAACAACAACAACAACAACAACAACAACAACAACAACAACAACAACAACAACAACAACAACAACAACAACAACAACAATAATAATAATAATTATCTGCAATTTTTCTATACCATTATTACACAATTTATTTTTTTCATTTTCTGAAAACTTTTTTTACATGTTAATCGAATGGGAAAAAAGTTTTCAGAAAACTTTTTTTCATTTTCCGAAAACTTTTTTCCGTTTTCTGAAAACTTTTTTTTATTTTCTGAAAACTTTTTTTTGTTTTTTGAAAACTTTACACGTGGTAAACGAAGTAAAATGAATAATTTCTCAATATATTGATAATGAATAAATAAATAAATAAATAAATAAATGTTAAGTATATGAATTCACATTTTAGAATCCAGTCAAATATCGTTTGCGCATGATGGTGGATCGCCCGAGGCGTCAAACGTAAATATTCACAATAATTCTACGTCTACAGTTTTATCCTATAGCTATTGGGGGGCTGGGACAAACCCCCAAGGTAGGGTGTCGGTCTGTCCAGGTATCAATTGCCGCTTGTCATCCTGCCAACTGAGAGCCAATTTTTTTTGTACGATCGTGCTCACTTCATGTTTCTTACTTCGTATCAAACACTGGGGGAGAGTCAACTCTTGGTAAGCCATCAGACAGCGCTTATAATCATCAAACGTGATGCTATTTATCGAAGAATTTTTTACACCCTTGGCGCGCTTACTCACTTTTTATCCATCCCCGCCCATCGTAGTAAATGTGTACAGCTTTGCTCGCAGCTCCACAAACTCTGTCATAATTTTACCATTATTTTCATCCTTCATTAGCCCTAGTCGTTTCTTGTTTTCAAGCGGAATGCCATACACATTGTCGGGCGGATAGTCAGAGGTATCAAACATTGTATCCACATCACGTTTGATGATATCGTAGATGTTTGATACGTTAAATTGATAAATAAGGCTGTCTGTGTCGGTATACAACAATTCGACCTCGCTGTTCGAAAAGTTGGATTTCACATAATTATAGTGGAAAACTTAAAGAATGATTTTTGACAGATCTAGAATCGATGCACCGACGTAAATAGGTTCAGCGAAGTGAACTTTGACACGATTCATTTCAATGATGACCATATCAGCGTCAAATATGGTGCAGCTGTGAAAGTTTGCCCTGGCAATAAGCGCTCTCGCACCACCTCGTCCCTCCCATTTTGCGACCAATTTTACATCTTTATGATTTTGCACATTCTCCATAGTCTTGCCGAACACCGCGTTATTCATGAGTTTGTGAAAGTTTTTCTCAAATTCATTCCTAGACCGCTTGCGCATGTCCGTGTTGAGCGTGATGTAAGCTTCGAGCCATGGAGATTGTGCAAACTTTAATACTCTGTGCACTTTCGTTACTTTCAATCCTAAACTCAAACACTGCTTCAAATTTCTATAGTGCAATATATACTTTGTTTTGGGGTGAAGGGTGGTCGCGAGTTTGGCGTTTTTACTACCTGGAGGAGTAAAATGCTCGGGACAAAGAGGCAAGTCTTTGTAATCCTCGTGGAGTTCTACAGGATAGTCCAAATCTACCTCCAGAAAGTAACCGATCGGCGAATCGTCCGGATGGTTTGTTATATCGATGTGCTGATACTCCCACTCGAACGAGCCGACCGATAAATGCGCACTCATGGCCGCTCCATACAGGTTATTCACGTCAAAATACGTGAGATACGATTCCGCTCTGTTTGGATCAAAATCTGTTCCCATGAATCTATTATTGGCCCGAGCGTGTCGATTAGAACATTGCGCTACGCCGCCTCGAATGGTTCTTCCAATAAGTAACACCATTTCAGGGTTGTCTGAAAGTTGCAAAGTTACATTGGTATGTTTGAGCATCGCGTCAAAAGCAAGTCCCGGTGCAGTGTAGTAGTGCAATGGATCTAAATCGTACGTTTTGAAGCAGCTAGCGCGGAAATTTTCGAAAATATCGGCAAGCAAAAGAACATCGGTCTTTAAATATAAATCCGAATAGCCGCCCAATGACTCTAAATGAAATTCCCCCCAAACATTTTTAGCATGCTCGTAATCGGCGTCTGAAATATTTGCATCGCAGAGGTGCGAGTAGAAATGTTTCTTTGCAGGTAATCGCGGTTCATCGAGTTTCCCCCAACAATCGACGTATTCAAACTGAACTGAGTCGGATTATTATAAAATTTACGTGTTATGGGCTTGTCTGCATCATTCAAATATTTGGAAAGTTTATCGATGCTGCTAGCCATAAATCGAAACGGATCGATGAATCTCAAGTGCATCATCGTCCCATCAACGCGTTTCGTGAAGGATATATATTTTTCCTTATTTATGGGTAGCAGGGTAATTTCACCGGGAAAAGTTGACGCGAGGGATTTTATTAAAAAGTGAGAATCGTAACCGGACAAATTGTGGAAAACTATTGGAATTGTGTGCGTCTCTCTGAAATTCAAATTACACCGATTATGAGCAGGACCACGATATTTACCCGTGAAGTGACAGTGGTCGTGGCACTTTTTCTCCTCAGGGGTAAACGGCTTTTCGCAAATGTAGCAATTCTTTGCGCGCATGTGACGATCGTGTTGCATTTGGGTAAGAGACTCCATCGGAATTATGTTTTTGACGCGTGACTCTACTCTAATCGATAAATCTTCAAGCTGCCGCATGAACCAATCTATCCAATCAACGCCACGTTTACTATGGAACTCCGATAAAGTCTCATCGTACGCGCAATGCACATAGTACGCTACAGTGTGCGGGATATGCTTTTGAAATTCACGTGTTTTACGGGTTGAAACGTAATTTTGGAATTCGTCAATTCGTATAGACTCTAATATGCATTCGAGATCGGCGTAAACGACAAACGGGACGGTACCCTTGTTCCGAAAATTTGAAAATGCTAAATCCGTCGACTCGGGAAATTCCATGCGTACTTTATTTAGCATAATACAATCTTGCCGATGATTGTCGTAGGCATGTTTCGCACTAAAATGACACAAACATCTGTCGCATAAAAATAGTTGACCATTATGATCAGACAATTCTTTGCTAACCAATCGCGAAAGATCTTCAATCCAAGCAAAGTGGAATCTTGGTGTTAACTCGCGAGCCATATCATTTTCTGGGTTACTCTCAACCATCAGAAGATGAATCGTGTCAAAGTTCGCGGTACTCAAATGATCGCTCAAATAAATTGGCACGATGACGCTGTTATTTGATTTTGCATGATCTGAAAAAGTTTGAGATTCTATCTCATATACATTGATTCGCAAATTATTCAATCTCTCAAGCTTTTTCACATCATGTAGAGTAGCAGGGAATTTGATACCTGTACAGTCCAACTCGAAAGTCCCGCAGCGAGAGGCTGGTACCGGCTGATATTTACGGCAGTATTGAGGATCTCGATCATGCTCCACCCAGAATCGCATTGTTCAAAATCCTCAACCTTCACAAGTAGATCGGCCCTTGCGTGTGTAAACCAACCGTCGATATCGTTCGAGGGGAGGATCGCGATGTTGGCGGTGTTGAAGCTTTTAACTTCTTCCGCAATCCCCTCGTGCTTTATGTTTTCGAATATGCACGATAATGTGAGGTTAACCTTTACATTACCCTCCGCGCGCAGTACCAGCCTCAATCGCTCAACGATGATCCGTTGCGCGTCGTCCAAAAAGGCGTCCAAATTCTTATGTCCGAGATTCGTTACATCTCCCGTACGGATCCGGTTAGCGAAAGCACTTTCAACTTCGTCCCACTGCACGCTCGCAGGGCCGCCGATGTTCGCGCCAATCACCACGGCGTGCTGCTGCTGTCGCTGCCTCAGCTGTTGCCGAATCTTTGCTATCCAGGATTGTACGAGCGCGATTGTGTGCTGAATTAGCAGTTTTGCACCTATGCTCGTTTTCGGTCTCTTGGAAACATCACGCAGAAATTGGAGATTTTCCATTTCAACGTCAATCCAATGCTGGAAGATGTCATCATTCTCCTGCTCGGGATGCAGCTCGCCCAACAAATCGTGCGCGTTCTCCATCGTTTTGACGATATATGAGCATGTTTCAGCGGCCATGACTTTAACGCTGATATTTGCAGAACTTTGATGAACTTTGACTTGCACGTATCGTGTAAGACTGATGAGTCTGCATCGGATGCGTCGAATTAATATATGCAGATAGTTCGTAAGAATTTGGGAGAGTGATAGTGAAAGCAAACTATTAGCGTGAAAGTTTACGGATTGTCATCAACATTCCCCGACCTATCTAATTGTGGCGAACCTTCCCGGCCTATCTAATTACGATGTCGCCGGCCGATCGATTAACGCAAAAGAATGTATTCGAAGTACGTGGAAAATATCATTTTTCGCCTGGGGCAAACTATTAGCGCGAAAGTTTACGGGTAACGGCGAAAAATCGAGGGGGTAAACTGTTAGGGTGGAAGCTTACGGGTAACGGTGAAAAATCAAAATGGTATATCGAAAATATTATTTTCACTCTGGGGGCAAACTGTTGGCGTGAAAGTTTAGTGATCGTCAACAACATCCCCAGCCTATCTAATTACGATGTCACCATCTGGTCGATTAACGCAAAAGAATGTATTCGAAGTACGTGAAAAATATTATTTTTCGCTCTGGGGATAAAACTATTAGCGTAAAAGCTTACGAATCGCCATCAACATTCCCGACCTATCTAATTGTGGCGAGCATCCCCAGCTTTACTTAAAATTAAGTGCAACTGTAATTCGAAATATATACGTCGGAGTTATTAATGCGGGATAGAGGTGATCGGGAGAGTCACTCATAATTTCAGATTTTTCTCTCTTCTTTTATTCTTTAAAACAAACTAACACTAATGTAGCAGCGGGTAGATGTGTGGGGATTTTGAGACGCTCTCGGTCCTTCACGCTCGAGCCTCTGACTATCACTGCTCTCTCGTCTTTCGACTTCCCCAAGGTAAACTTTAGGATTCGAGCTAGGTACCTTACCCACCCCTGCTACATTACAAAGATCGGAACTTAATAACAATACTCGTGTGGTTTAAATCAAAACAAAAGCAGTAGGACAGTTACGAGCGTCAAGCGGTGAGGCTGCCGGCTTCTTGCGCCGACACATATATACATATATGTATAACTACAATAAATTCTATCAATATTTTTCGAATGTAAAATTTTTGCCCTGGGGGCAAACTGTTAGCGTGAAGGTTTAGTGATCGTCAACAACATCCCCAGCCTATCTAATTACGATGTCACCATCCGGTCGATTAACGCAAAAGAATGTATTCTAAGTACGTGGAAAATATTATTTTTCGCCTGAGGCAAACTATTAGCGCGAAAGTTTACGGGTAACGGCGAAAAATCAAAATGGCTATTCATCCGACCAAGAAATAAATCACATTATCAAACCGTCTGACGATAAAAATCAAAATGGCTGCTGATCCGACTGAGCAAAATTCAAAATGGCCGCCGTCAGACGGTAAAATCGGTCGATTATACTGGTGACGTCATAGCGAAAATCACATTATCAAACTGTCCGACGATAAAAAATCAAAATGGCTACTCATCCGGCTAAGCAAAAATCAAAATGGCTGCTCGTCCGGCTAAGCAAAAATCAAAATGGCCGCTGTCTGAATGGCTGCCATCAAAAAATCAAAAATGGCCGCCATCAAAAAAATCAAAATGGCCGCCATTAAAAAAAATCAAAATGGCCGCCGTCAAAATGGCCGCCGCCGAAATGGCCGCCATTTTCAAAATGGTCTCCGTGGGCACGTCAACCGGTTACGTCACATGGTTACGTCACCAGGTTACGTAATTTGATTCAGAACTCTCATATGTATTGTAACGCTAAATTCTGTTACCCTCGGATGAGGACTTACCGTTGACACTTTGGCGCGATTCTCTACTGATTCAAAATATCAAACTATAACAAAATCAATTATGTTGGGCGCCAGACGCGTTAGCGTCGATTTTCAAACAATAATACAAATCAATAAAAATAATACAAAACCGTACAAAAAATAAATAGAGAACCCGTTGTATGGCTGGCTAGGCTCAGGTACGCACACGTACAACCCGGTAGAGTGGCGGTATTCAAGGCAGCTAACAGTAATTACAGAATTAAAGAAAATAACGAAATAAAGAACAAACTCAAGTCAGAAGGAAAATGAACAGGTCAATCGATCATATATTGTCGAGAAGTTTACATGGTTGAGACAGGCAAATAAAATGGTATCGACAGCGGTAGTTAATAAAATAAGCAATCGTTGTTCACAATAATTTCGGTAGAATAGCAGTAAACGGTAGCTTTAAAACGAGAGACGGCAGTTAACAGAGAAAAATGGACGTAAGTCGGGAGATGCGATATAATGCAAGAATTTACTTGAAACTACACGTCACTGGGCTACGTGATCCTACCCAAGATGCAAATGATGCTACGAAAATTATTATTCTGTAAATTAGAAACGAGAGAACTTTACTGCAATCGGTAGAAAACAACGTAACGATAGTTCGGTAGATAATACGACGAATTTACCATCAATTATAACCAGTGCGAGAGATTGATATTCATTAACAATTTACAAAGTCGGCAAACGATCGACTAGATAGCTTTCGGTAGAATTATTCATAAACGATAGAATCAATAATTTACAATTATTACGGTCTTGAGGAATTAAACAATGAATTCTTGAACATGACTCTACGACTCTGAAACGCCACGTTACAGTATACTACTTGAGTCAGTACGTTTCATGCCATTCCATTTCCTTCTGAACATCCTATTCCGTACCCTCACCGAATGTTCTTCCCCAAGGGGGGGCATGTTACGTCCTCCAGAGTTCTTATTCCTTTCCCACACTCTTTGTTATCTTACGCTCTGTAGTCTACTCTTATCGTCCGCGAGTCAGCAGATTCTTCTGTAGCTGGCAGCTAGCTTGCCTTCTACATCCCGCTAAACTGAGCAGATCCATCCTAGCGCTCAAGCAACACACCCATCCCTCTAAACCAAGTCCATACCCTTTTCCCTCGACCGACTCCATTGCATTGACTACTAATAAACAATCATATAGCTTAAATCGTTTACCTTCCCTTGATAGCGATCCCTTGTTATTCCATTCACTTCCTGCATCGGGAGTAGTAGCACGCGAGTGCATAGTCGGCGTAAAGGGACCCTACAATAGCCAAATAACATCTTGGCTAGGCGTGGAGTAAGCTCCGATTAGCGCTCATCGGAGCCTACGCAATCTACCCCGCAACAGGAGTTATTAATCATAATAGCACGAATATATCCCTTACCTCTTGACCCTGAATTATTGCTATTTTTGCCGTTTCTATCACCATTCTCGAGTTATTCGTGATTTCAAGTCAAAAATCATCAGATTATTGGGAGTTATTGGAGATATTCCTAAAAATGAATCTTCCACATACCGACTCCGAATCATTGCTATTTCAGCCGTATCTAGCACTGTTTTCGAAATATTCGCGATTCTAGATCAGAAATGATTGTAGTAATGGGAGTTATCAATCATACTAATGAAAATATTTTCCCCACCTCCTGATCCCGAATGATAGCTATTTTTGCTGTATCTATCGCCGTTCTTGAGTGAGTCGCGATTTCAGATCAAAAATAATTGAATTAATGGAAGTTATCAATTTTATTACTGAAAATATTGTCCCTATCTCCTGACCCCGAATCATTGCTATTTTTGCCGTATCTGACACCGTTCTCGAGATGTTTGCGATTTAAAATCGGAAATAATTAGGTCGATGGGAGTTATTGATCATATCACTTAACCTATGTGCCCCACCTCCTGACCCCGAATTATAGCTATTTTTGCCGTATCTATCACCGTTCTCAAGTTATTCGCGAATTCAAGTGAAAATCATTAGATTATTGATCAAGTTATTGATCATATTCCTAAAAATGAATCTTTCAGCTCCTCACCCTGAATCATTGCTATTTTTGCCGTATCTATCACCGTTCTCGAATTATTGGCGATTTCAGATCGGAAATAATTGAATTATTGGGAGTCATGGACGGTATTACTGCAAATATTATTTTCACCTCTTGACTCTGAAGTATTGCTATTTTAGCGGTATCTAGCACCGTCACCGTGTGTGTGTGGTGGTGAGTATCCGTTTAGCTACTTTCTGTCAACCTCCTCTTCTGAACTATTTCCTGCTGTCTCCTGCCCACTTTTTGGGCTCTGCTTCCAGATTTTTTCCTCTCCCGTCGCTCTTGCAATATTTTGAGCTAAAAATCGTCGTTGCTCTCTTCTGAGCTACGGGCTGAGGTAATAAAACCGAAGACTGGTTCCTTATAACCAAAAATTCCTGACTGTAACGACTTTGACAGTTGACGGACGATTGTCACGTTGTTTACAACTCCCACGCTGCCTTCCCTCTTGCCATTGGACGACCGCTAGGGAATTGCTCGTTGGATCTTCGTAGGACCGCGATCCATCTATCTGCAACCTAGGATAGTATGGACAGTTCGGGGAACCGCTGGCTCTCGCACCTTTGATCATCTTCAACAAGACTCGCATTCTTTCTGAGCCAGGTTTCTCGAATTTGTCTGAACGTTTGTTCTTGGAGGTTATGTTCGTCAAGCATTCATCTTCAAGTCACATAGTCGCTGCAGAACATTTTAGAGTTGGCGCATGCGCTTTTTCATCATCGTGAAGCGCGCGAATTCTTGAAACTACACTCAGCGCAGATCAGCTTGGATATCTTCACTCAATCTGTAAATAGTATCCAGTACTACAAGTAGGTGTGACTGGTTGCCTGTTAGTGCGGGGAACTTCACTTCACTTTACCTTATCTTGATACACATTAAAGTGTTCACAAGGGCATAACATACTGCTACTACTGTTATTGTTTATTCTAAAAGTTCTTAACAATGTTTTTGGAGTATTATTATTATTGTTTTGAAAGATATATATAATAGTGGCAATGTTACCTTACTTTGTAAAATCTTTTTGAAACATGAGTGATCGAGTTTGCCCTGCATGTAACGACATTGTATTACCAGGCTCTAAATCGCTTAGAAAGTGTAAGTTGTGTAGAAGAGTTTTTCACTCGTCCTGCTTGAAAGGTACTTGGCGGTGGAACATTGGATTATATTGTTGTGCACTTTGCATGAAATTACGTTCTCCTTCTGCTGGTAGTCTATCTGGTACTCTTGCCACTATTGATAATTCAGTTAGTAGAAACATTGGTCAATCTGAACTCTTGCTATCTTCGATTCCACTGTCTTCAAACGCTAGCAAAGAAGTATCTTGCAAACGACTAACCAACGAACGGTCTCCTCCGTCCCCAATGAACTTGCAAAGGCAAAAAGTTGCTTGTTCCGTAGCTCCTTTAACAGATTCTTCCGCAAACATGGGCGATAGAAATATGCCACCTTGGTTTGAGGCATGGTCAACTCAAAAATTTGATCCTTTTACAAATGGAGTGAATCAAAAGTTAGCAGATTTGTCCACCAGAATAACGCGTCTTGAAAATGAAAATCGAGTTAACTCTAGGGAGTTGAATGATATTAAGTCGACCCTTAAAAGTATTAAAGACTGGGAGTTACTTTCTGATTCGTGTGAAGTACGTATTACGGGCGTTCCTAAATCCCCGACAAATGAATATGATAATGCGGTTGAAAAAGTATTTGAAGCGACTAAAAATGACCATAATTTACAGTATGTATCTGTTATTCGGCAATTGCCCTTTGCACAGTCAGCTGATGTCTCAGCTAATGCTGCAAATGAAACTACAGCTGATAATTCAGCTCTTTCTCCCGAATTCTTAACTCTCATGGTCAAACTTGTGTCCCCTACAGTACGCAATAATGTTATATCCCAGTCGCATTTGCTTAAGGAAAAGACTGCGCAAATCATTTTTGGCTCTGGTGGTGAAAAACCAGTCTTTATGAATGCTGTTTGGCCTAAACAAACCTATGATCTACTTCGTGCTGCTATTCCGAAAGCCAAAGCACTGAATTATATTAGACCTGTTGTACGAAACTTAATAGTTTGCATGCGTACTAACAGTACAGCTCCTCTCATTCCCGTCTATTCAGTTGAAGATCTCAACAAACTTCAACCGCTTGATCGACGTGTTAGCAACACGCGACAACAACAACAAAAAAAGCAACTTACCGCTCAGCCGCAAAATGAACCTTTTACTTCAAGAAGATATTTTAGATTTTGTCATGGTAATATAAATCACATATCAGCCAATTTCAATAGTTTAGAAACCTATCTTTCAATAAATCCTACTTATGATGCTATTGCTCTTACTGAAACTTTTCTTGTTCCTGGAGATTCTGAAAAAACTTACCATCTTCCAGGCTATCATCGTTATCGTCAGGATCGTATTGGAAAGGAAGGTGGAGGAATAGTCTTATATATTCGTGAATGTTATAAAACTAAAGTATTAGCTAGCTCTAATCCCCAATTTGATAATAAGGCAGAGTATTTAATTATAGAGGTTAGACATAGTTCAACTAGTATTTTACTAGCGGCTGTTTATCGTTGACCCCATGGAATCTACCCATATGACGTGTTTGATATAATTACACGATTATCTGCGAATTATACTGATCTTATTATCGCGGGTGACTTTGATTTACCCATGCACAGCAGTCATCCGGACTCAAACTTTCTTCGTAATTATCTTCTTGAACATAATTTAGTGCCTGTCCCGTCTGAACCTACTCATCATCAATTCCATAGTAATGGTACTCAAACTCATACCTGGTTAGATTTATTTATTGTTCCGAACCTAGATTTGGTTCGTTCCTACTCGAAAACTGATGCTCCTTTTGCAGGTGGTCATGACCTCATCTCAATTGAGTATGATTTTCCAGCACTGGAAATAGAACCGAAAGTAGTCACTCATCGTAACTTAAAAAATTTGAATCTCAACTCTCTTTATGATGAACTTCATTCGCGGCTGGTACTGGATTTATCGGCTGAGCCTAGTCATAATCAAAATTTAAGTCATGATTATCATAATAATAATATTAATGGATTGCTTCACTCTCCGACACAATCCTCTAGTTTGTCCTGTATAACTACAATTCTCATCAATAACGTACTCTCTACTTTTGATGTTCACGCGCCGAAGAGAACTGTTACAATTCGTGCGCAAAATAAGCCATGGATTTCGGCTGACATTCGCACACTGATGCGGAAAAGGAGTGCTGCCTATCGTAGAGCACACCTATACGGTCGTCCAGCTGATCGAAAATTGTTTACTGAATTGCGAGCTAGAGTTAGAAACAATATAGATGTTGCTAAAAATGGCTATTACACGACTTTACTCAACTCATCTCCGGACTCGAAATCTACTTGGAACATACTTAGAAGCATGAATTTGACAGCACCAAAAACTCCTTCTCCACTTAAGTACTTCTCCCCACATGTTTTAAATCAACACTTTGCTGCTGTCTCTCGTGCATCACAACCTCTTCTGCCGAATGAAATTCTTGATATCAACTCTTGTCCACTTAGGAGTAGTCTTCCGAGTCTTTTTGAATTTAAACCTATAACAGGTGAAGATATTGATCTAGCATTAGCAAAGGCTCAGAAGAATTGTACTGGCTCCGATTTAGTATCAACAGAAATGCTTAAAATCGTATACCCAGTCCTTCGTCCGTATTTGATTGAGATTTTTAATAGATCTGTTGAACAAGGAACTTTTCCTAGCTGTTGGAAATTGGCCTCAATCATACCTCTGTCAAAAGTAAATCCGCCCGCTACACCTTCAGATACGCGTCCTATAGCTATTCTTTCTGAATTTTCCAAATTATTTGAACGTGTGATACATGAGCAACTACTTGAATATCTTAATACTCATAATCTCTTAGATCCTCATCAATCTGGTTTTAGACCGGGATATTCAACTCAAACTGCTCTACTAGGATTCATAGAAGCAGTCAGAATGGATATTGAACAGGGTGAGCTCACACCATTGATACTATTTGATTTCTCAAAAGCCTTTGATACTGTTTCACACAAACTACTCTTACGAAAATTACGTGCATTAAACTGCTCTGATCGCGTCATCAGATGGCTTGCTGATTATTTATCGGGCAGAACTCAAGTAGTTAAAAATGAGAATGGTACCTATTCTGACCCTGTTGAAACTTTTGCTGGCGTTCCTCAGGGAAGTGTACTTGGGCCTTTGTTATTTGCGATCTTTATCAACGATCTTCCACAAGTTCTGACTTATTCCAGACATGGAATATACGCAGATGATACTCGTATCTATCTACACTGCCCGCCCAGTAAATTACATGAACATATACTCAGGCTTTCTGAGGATGCGTTTCGTGTTTTTGAGTGGGCACAACGGAACTTGATTAGACTGAATCCTGATAAAACTAAGCTAATTATTTTAGGTAGTCAAGCTTACATCTCCGGTATTGATTTTTCCGCACTTCCAAGAGTTGTAATTAATGGTGTCGCTTTAGACTACTCTAGTCATGTAACTGATCTCGGAGTTCAACTCTCCTCAACCTTAAACTGGGACAAGCATATTAGTCAGATTTCTAGTCGTGTTCATGGGGCGCTTTATTCCCTGCGATTTCATAGGCATGCACTTACACGATCTCTTAGAAAACGCCTTGTAGAATCTCTTATTTTTCCTCACTTTGACTATGCAGCAGCGGTATACAATGATTTAACACAAGCACAAAACTTAAAGCTTCATCGTCTTATGAATACCTGTATTTGATTTGTTCAAGGTTATATCCCTTGGCAAACTCCAATAACGCCATATCGTTTGTCCCTTGGTTGGCTTACTGTTGAGAATAGACGATTATGTATTATTACTACTCTAGCCTACACTGTGATTTCTTCAAGAAAACCTACGTATCTATGTGATTTTTTCAAACTAAGGGCTGACGCTGAGCAGAGACGTGTTACACCACGTCATCCTCCCGCGCCATTATTGATAAATGTGGCACGATCTAAGAAGCTTGATAACTCGTTTCACTATGTTGCATCGCGTTTTATAAACTCCTTGGTAGATCGCAACATCATGTTTGACCTTCAACGTCTTAGTGGCTTTGAATCAGAAGTGCTTACAAAACTCGTTAAGACTGAAGTTGATCGGTGGCGTTTTAGGGTGGAGCAAGACCCAAACTTGATACTGAACCCGCTACCACACGACAGTGTCTTAACTCATCTTTTAGATATGTAGCAGTACCTTTTTGGCATAAGTTGTGTCACTTAGTTTTAGTTATTAAATGAAATTGTAACCAAATATAAAATACTTTGTGATATGTATACTCTAGAGACTGTTTCTATTACTATGTTACTATGCTTACCGAAATTAAGAAATCTGCTGATATCTAAAAATAAACAAAGATGTTATAGTTAGGATTATACTTAAAATTATAAAATTATAAAATTGTTAAACTTAGCATGTAAGATCTCTTGTTAAATTTGAAGATATTTTTTTCACTACATGTATAAATCTCATATTATGTAAATTACAAATAATATTGCTAATGTACTATCTTACTGGGCTGTATGGGGTTGTACCCCATAGCCTTAATAAATTTATTCAATCAATCAATCAATCTCCGGAATATTCGCGATTTTAGATCAAAAATGATTGCATTCAGGGGAATTATCAATTAAACCTCTAAAAATATTTTTTCCACCTTCTGACCCCGTATTATTGCTATTTTTGCCGTATCTTGCACCGTTCTAGAGATATTTGCGACTCAAAATCGGAAATAATTAGGTCGATAGTAGTTATCGATTTTATAACTAAAACTATATGCCCTACCTTCTGACCCCGAATAAGAGCTATTGTTGCCGTATCTATCACAGTCCTCAAGTTATTCGCGATTTCAAGTTAAAAATAATTGAATTATTTGGACTTCTTAATCATATTCATAAAAATGAATCTTCCAGCTCCTGATCCTGAATCATTGCTATTTTTCCGGTGCCTAGCACCGTTCTTCAGATATTCGCGATTTCAGATCGGAAGTATTTGAATTAATAGGAGTTATCAATGATATCACCAAAAATATTTTCTTTACCTCCTGTCCCCGAATTATAGCTATTTATGCCGTATCTATCACCGTTACCGCGTTACTCGCGATCTCAAATCGAGAATCATTGATTCAGTAGAGGTGATGAATAATATTTCTGAAAACGTTTATCCCACCTCCTGACTCCGAATTATTGCTATTTTTGCCGTATCAAGCACCGTTCTCAAGATATTTGCGATTCAAAATCGGAAATAATTGAGTCGATGGCAGTCATTGATCATATCACTAAAACTATGTCCTACCTCCTGACCCCGAATTATTGCTATTTCAGCCGTATCCAGCACGGTTTTCGAAATATTCGCGATTCCAGATCGGAAAAGATTGAATTCATCCGAGTTACCAATTAAACGCCTAAAAATATTTTCCCCACCTCCTGACGCCGAATTATTGCTATTTTTGCCGTACTATCACCCTTCTCGAGTTATTCGCGATTTCAAATCGAAAATAATCAAATTGATAGGAGTCATGAATGTTATCACTGGAAATATCCTTCCTACCTCCTGACCCCGAATTATTGCTATTTTTGCCGTGCCTAGCACCGTTCTCGAGATATTCGCGATTTTAGATCGAAAATATTTGAATTGATAGGAGTTATCAATTATATTACCAAAAATATTTCCCCTACCTCCTGACCCCGAATTATAGCTATTTATGCCGTATCCATCAACGTAACCGCGTCATTCGCGATCTTCAATCGAAAATCATTGATTCAATACGAGTAATGAATAATATTTCTGGAAATGTTTATTCCGCCACCTGACTCCGAATTATTGCTATTTTTGCCGTATCTAGCATCGTTCTTGAGATATCGCGATTCAAAATCGGATATAATTGAGTCGATGGGAGTCATTGATTATATCACTAAAACTATTTGCCCTACCTCCTGACCCCTAATTATTGCTACTTTTGCCGTATCCAGCACCGTTCTCAAAATATTCGCGATTCTTGATCGGAAATGATTGAATTTATCGGAGTTATCAATTAAACTACTAAAAATATTTTCCGCACCTCCTGACCCTGAATTATTGCTATTTTTTATATTATTGAGGCTTGGTGAGCGATCATAGAAACGTAAAACGTATTTTCGTTAACGGTTCGGCCCGGATATGGGCCCTCCTTAGAACGATTAATTCTTTTATTTAACTGGTAAGAACCAAAAATTTTTTTATAATATAAAAAATATACAATAAGACATTAATTACTCTAGATGTAATACTATTGAAGCTAGTCTCTATTGTAGGTTAGTGGGTACATAATAAATATCTGTTATGATTAAAAAGTGATATAACTTCAAGAGTAATTTACCTCTTATAGGAAGGAGGATTAAGATACAAGTCAGAATCGTGAAATACAATGTGGCGAGCGCGGGTTCTTCAAATAAATGACAATCATCGTTTTCGGCTTCTCCAATTGTTGAAAGTATAGGTGTTAAAAATATGGAAGTAATTAATTAAAAAACTATGTATCTTCACTGTCTATAAGTCAATATATTAAAAAGTTTTAGACAAAAGGGTTTATGGTAGTTAAAATAGCTTAAAACAATGTCCAAACGGTGGTACTGGATCATTATGACCCTGTTCTCCATGTCTGAACAATTTTTGTTAAACCGTTTGAGTCTACTGGTAAAAAACGACTGATGGGAGAATCAAATATGACCAAGAGTGAAGGTGAACAAGTATAAACAATTATAAAAACATGTGGCCTGGGGACAACAAACTACGCATTATCTAAACTAATCCATTCATGGCTCACCACAAATATCACCCGCTCCACCTCCAGAGTCAAAGATAGCTTTACATTGGTTGGAACAATAAATTAACTGATTATTCCAGATAATTATTATCTAATATCACTAGATGTAATATCTCTATTTACTAATGTACCTATAGATCTCGCTATGCTCGCATTAAAAAACCGTTCGGCCTCTCTAGATAAAAAGATTCTAATCCCACTCACTGAACTGGTTAAAGCCTTAAACATTTGTTTTGATTCGGCAATCTTCAAATTCAACAACGACACATACGTACAACAATTCGGGTTGCCCATGGGATCCCCTCTCTCTCCAATCCTGTTGATCTGGTGATTGAATACCTAGAAAGGTCATGCATCAGCAATCTAGATTTTGATTTACCTTTCCATTTCCGATATGTTGACGATATCTTAACTGCTGTCCCTACAGGAAAAATAGACTAAACACTGAATATTTCCAACCAATATCATCCACGATTACAGTTCACCATCGAAATAGAAAATAATAATGCCATCAATTTCCTGGATTTACTACTGATACATAACAACTCTAAAATCGAAACATATTGGTTCCACAAAAAAACTTGGTCTCAAAGATATTTGAATTTTAATTCCCACCAACCGATGTCATACAAGATAGGTACCATCTTTAATCTTGTTGACCGAGCCATCAATTATCAAATATAGAATTCCATGAAAAAAATTTGTCATTCATACATAATATTTCAAGATGGAACGATTATCCACACGGCCTTTTACACAAACATGTAAATAAGAGACACTTCCATATGAAGAACCTACTAGACAATAATATTGACTCTGCTTCCGCAGACAAAAACAATAGACCGGCCACTACATTTATTCCCATCCCATATGTATCGGGTCTCTTTGAGTCACTGAATAGGTTATTCACCAAATACAATGTCAAGTTTGTGGGAAAAAATTCAAAAGACCTCCAACTGGTCTTGGATTCGGGAAAAGATAGGATCCCTATGGGCAAACGTTCCAATGTTGTTCACAAAATACCCTGTAACGATTGCAATCAAGTGTATATCGGACAAACTGGCCGCCATCTAGACACTAGAATTAAAAAACATCAACGCAATGTACAAGACAATGAGGATCGACATACTGCTCTAACCAAACATGTGACCAAAAAACAACATACTTTTAACTATGACAATACAAACATCCTTTGTGAAGAACCTAATTATTATAAACGGTTACTACTAGAAATGTGCAATATTGCAGGACACCCAAATTCTGTTAATCTTAGACAAGACGTTGATTATCTTAGCAATATTTACAAACCGCTTATTACCTCCCACACATCACACATTGTTTAACCTTAACTGAGTACATAAATTTGTTGTCCCCAGGCCACATGTTTTTATAATTGTTTATACTTGTTCACCTTCACTCTTGCAAGGAAACGTTTTTAGGTGTCCCCCTCCGATTTCGATGAAACTCTGGTATGTTATAGAGGGTCAAAATCGATGACATATGTATTTTTTTTATCAGCCCAAACTCATTTTGAAAGGGCGAAACACCCCTCCAAAGTTGACCGCCTCCCAAGATGATTTTTCTGTTTTGCATACAAGGAGGGGATTTTGATAACTAATAATGATAGTAATAAATACCTTGTCAAAAGTGATGAAAAACACACTTCGAATATTCTCAAGAACTCTTTATTTTAGGAGTTAACTTGTATATACAAAGTTCATTTTTTACATTAGAAACAAGATGTTCATCAGAGCTCAATGAATCCAACAGCACTGTGAAGAGCATGCAAGAATACAGGATACGTGATTTCGATTTTTTCCCAAAAACTGAATTCTTATCGACTTTTTTCCCAATATTGCGGATTATGTCTAGTATTTAGCCATGAATCATTGAATAACATTGTTTGAGGCTCGCATTCATTCTGGCATCGCTCTCTTATCATTTTACTGTTTTATCATTTTTTTTCAAGAAACGTAAATATTTTTCATTTCAAGCAGACTATCAACTACTCGAAAATTCGATGTGTGTCATATGTAAACAAGTCATATCTCTACTTGAATGAATTATACGGCACAGATATTTGAGGAGTAAGGGCTGGGAAAAAGATAATCAAAAAACAAGTAGTGATTACTAGCCATTTTGCATTGAAAAAATGGATGAAGAAATTTTTTTTTTGTTACTTTGATTCATACACTAAATACACCTGTGAATAGTTTTGTAAATAAATTACGTTTTTATATAATACAAAATTGTTGAATATGCACTGTAACGTGGCAGTTCGGCTAGGCCTGCCCGTTACAAGAGACTCCCTGAACCCTGGGCGAGATCCCGGAAGCAGGGTCTAGAAAATCGAGTCGCGGAATAATTTCAGAGAGCGCCAGAACTGGAGTCACGCACCCGAGCTTCGACAGGGACGAAATAGAACATTGCGACCCAGATATTTCAGGCTTTTGTTTTTAATTTTTTTTCGAGTGCACCGGCTACCCTCCAGTGACCAACTCCAACACCGAACATCTTTCGAGGCAAGGCGAAACCACGACGATCTCGCGGGAAGGACACCGAGGCTGCGGAGGGGGAGGCAACGCAGATCCCTGCAGCGAGGGAATCCAAGGCGGACGCGATTCCCGCTGGCGGCCGGCGCGCCGCAGCCTCCCCGCTCACCCCGCTTACGCCCAACCAAGGCAACCGCGAGGTACCAGCTAGCGACGAGGGAGCACCACCCCGCCCAACCCCAGGACTACGTAGAGCTGCGCGGGAGACGACATCGCGATCTAGCCTTAAGTTCTGCGCCGCGTAGAGACGACAGGTGCGCGGCAAGTTGCGCAATCCCCAAAATCGATGACCGATCGATTGTTGCGCATTCTTAGGGTGATGACGTCACGAAAAATTAGCGCGACGAGATCGGCGTGGCGACCATCCTAGATCACTCTAGTTCTGGCGGTTCACGAGAACTAGTGAGCGTAGCGATTGTGCGTTTTTTGTTGTTTGGGCTTTGAGTGATTGCGAGGAAAATGGCCGGAAGAAACCACGAGGGAGTTGGCCCTTTTGTCGAGTGGATGTGGAGCGGTAAGCGTTGCTAACATTCTCGCGATCGAATTTCGAGGGTAATTGAGTAAAGGCTGATCAGATAAAGGATAGCCGTTTGGTAGTTTGCGTGTCGAAAAGTACTCGAAATTCGTTTGCCGATTCTTTTGCTTGGTGACCGTAGCCTGAGTTGCGCGTGAGAGAGTAACGTTAACTTCGGGGAATCCAGAAAATCGAGTCGAACCACGGGTTGAGCCGAGACGTTAGTGTCTCGAGCTTGAGTGTAACCGAAGTCCGTTACACGGGGTCATTTCACGTCATCCGGCACATCTTCGATTATCGTATAGGTCGCGAGCAATCACGGGGAGCATTCGAATTCGCGACTGCGTCCCGCCGTCGCCGAGGAAGTGAAGCTCGGGTGCGTGCTGATAAGAGTATGCGTTTTTAGAGGAGGATCGCGGGTGTCGCGACGAGCCTCGCATCACTTTAGTTATTTAATATTCTTTTTAGTTATTTAATATCCTTTTTTTTTTCCTTTCTTCTTTTTTTTTGTTTGCATTATCAGTTAGTATTAAGTTGGCGATCAGCGCCATTTTGTAAAGGACGTTCGCGGGCAGCGCATCGAGTCCGATTTTGTTTTTGGTTTTTAGGAAGTAGGGTATTGTTAAGACGGCGACTAGCGCACGTAGGCCGTAGAGGTCTCCTAGATTTATTCACCTTTTTTTTTGTTGTTATTATTTTTTTTATTTTTATTTTATTTGGAGTACTTCTACCTTTCTTATTTAGTTTAGAAAAAAAAAAGTAACATTGTATTTGGAATCGCGAAAGACGACTTGCGTGGTCGTATTATCATCATTTTTATTTTTTTTTATTTTTATTTCTTTTGTTTCTGTATTATCGCTAATGAGAAATATATCATTGGAATTGTATAGTAATTAGCCACATCACGCGTTGGCGTACCTGTGTTGCACTTCTCTCGACCCAAACTTTACCCCTCCCCTCTCCGCGGTACTGAGCTACCGAGCATATAGTCGCGGTGTGTCGTATTATCGATGTCGAGGCGTGTTGATCACGCCAGGCGCCCAACAAACTTCGCGACATTGTTTCAGATCAAGGATACCTCGCCGGACGCCAAATTATTGTACACGCGGTAAGTTCCCGGTTATTTGCTCCGAGTAACCGAGGTGCAGAAAAATCCACGTCACAGCACATGATTCTACTTCCTCTACCTTGGCCACACCCTTCAAACAAAAACAAGTTCCAAGTTCATCTATAAATCGCTTTATGGACCATAGTCGGTACATTAATGATATTCATCAGAAAAATGATGTAGGAAAAGTGATTTTTCACACCAAGAACATCTGATTATTGCGACATTCGTGCAACCTTTGATTTCACAATTCGAATGAGATGACTGTCCAAATGCAAAATTGACGGGGTTATCAAATTCATCAGATTTCTTTGCAATGAACCCGCTTGTATGCCACGCTTAACGAAACAAATTATGATATCGCGGAGTTGTGAACCAAAGACTGTAATTTCATTATATTATTCCTTAAATATAAATTTAAATCATAATCAAGAAGAACTACGGTGTCTGAAAAATGACGAATATAATTTTTTCATATACGGAAGCCGAAAACATCGTGAGGTTGAATTTTTCCAGTGGTTCCTTTCGGTCTCAATAAAGTCGTCAACTTTTTATCTGGGGGTGTTGTCTCTTGCACAACTCTAGAACAATGCCCACTCCAAGAGTCAATTAGAAGTAGACTCTTCGGTGCCACTTTTGGGATAAACACTTCTTCTAACCACATCTTGAAATGCTCTGTAATGCATCATTGTGATTAATACTGTTTGAATATATGTAGCGCGAAACAAGAATTATTATACCTGAAGTAAGTTTTCCTGATTTGGAAGCTGTGATGAAAACATTTGGCGGTCTGAATAAATGTTGTTCAACTATAGGTCCGAACGATCCAGATGGTTCTTTTAAAACAATAAATAAAGGAGATAATAATTTTCCGCCCGCTGAAATTGTAGGCTGTATAGTATAACTGTGCGTTGTTGAAGTTACTGATTGTACTAAGCACGACACTTGTTTAGTTCCTTCTTCCATTAACGTTCGTCCAGAATGAATCTCTATTTGGAAACCACTCTGATCAGAATTATATATATTTTGTAATCCATATTCGGAAATATAAGGTACATACTTATATTTTATACTAAATTTATATCATAAAATTAACGACGGAGCCAGGAATCGAACCCGGCGTCTAGAGATGCTTAACCGGAGCCTTACTCCACTAGACCACCTAGCCGCCCTGACTCTGTTGTTGTTAATTTCTCTCTTCACCAGTGAATTAAAATTTGTTTTCTTGTGCTAGGAATGTGTGAATAGAAAGTTTTCGTCTCTTGAGCACCCGATGTAAGAATGTATGTAGGTGAATGTTTACATGTTGGAATCTTACGCTTTTTACGTTTACGTTTTAATTTAACATTTGTTTTTCGTTCGCAATTTCCGATGACTTCGGTTTCAGAAAAAAGGAATGGTTCAATCAAATGAAAAACCCCTACGTGGCAAACGAGAAAAACTATCGAGGAATATTCTATCCAAATTTGGACAAAATCGGACAAGCCGTTTTCGAGATACATCTGGCACCGACTTGAAAACTATGTTTTGACATAATCGCGTTTGAAAAGTGTGTAAAAAAATGACGCGCTCGGCCGTTGGTCCGCTGCACGATCTTTCGGTAAATTCCCCGTATAATTTCGGCGATTGCAGAATTTCAACATGAAATGTTCACACAATATTCTTTGTGTTTCAAATATTAAAAAAAAAGAAGTTAAAATCGATTTTTCAATAAGTTTCTTTTAATACTGTTTCGAAGTTTGTCAGAAAAATTACACTCGTAGGATAGAGATATTTTTTACCTTACCGTTACTCAGCAATCCCAGATTTTCGTGATGGTAATTATGTGTCTGCAGTCTTTACATTTCACTGATGAACAAAAAAACAGTCAAAAAATTTAGCAAATCGTATTCGATATCGTGTTTTACACTCGGTTCTAAATCAATTAATTTCCGAATTTTTTTGGCAGAAGCACTCACTTTACTGTCATCTTTTTCACATTCATGGCGATTCAATGGACGTTTTTTTTCGGAGGATTGTCTTTACGGATCTTGAACGTCGCTCTATTTTTTTCGGAGTTCTATTTCGCTGGTCTTGACGGTTCTTTTTATCGATTTCACGAAACGATGCACGGCATAGAATATACTGTTCTCTTATATAGGATGAATGATAGACTGACGCTTTAAAACAACCCCAGGCTCCCGGAGTTAGCCTACCCGCGTATACCTGCGTTTTATTCGTAACTTAAATATATAAGATTTTTCTTCGCAATTAAATTTCAAGGTCAAGACTCTTGTCATCATTAAGTACTATCTCCATATCCCAGATCTTATTGTATTCAGGTATGCTTGGTCGTAGACCGAAAAGTCTTTCGAAAACCAAGATATAAGTGGATTGTCTGTTATGTTTTCAAGGGAGATGAGTGAGATCGTAGATCTCATTGAATTCGGGGTACTGTAACTTACAGCTTGTTCAAACTTGTGCGTGAAAAATATCAGGATCTCATTCGAGTCGCATTGAGTGGATCCACCTCTTTTTTTTTGCAGTAAGCCCACCAATTAATTGAGGCCACGTAATATTATTTCATTCTTGTCTCAGATAATGAGGTAGTTAAAATATGTATCGAAATTTCTGATATATTTCGTCTTATATATGTATCTCGAATAGCTTTCCGACAACTAAGGACAGTTCTTCCGCCAGAAAATGATGTAGCTTTCTACAAGGTAAGAGCATTAACTTTTTACGTGGCAAGAAATACATAAGTTCTTAATCCAGAGTGCCAGAGTATTGCGAAAGCATCAATCGCCATCGCATCTGAGTCCCTTTCTCAGAAACAAAGTTGACTACTACGATGGAAAAGAATCCGACTACCGAATTTTAACTAATATAATTTTTTTTAATCAGCCCAATTATGATATGAAATGAAGTAGCGCAATAAAACTAAAAAAGCTTAGATTACAGTTTATTTGCATACTTTATATGTTTTAACTAAGCAAATGTTATGCGCTACGTAATATTACAGTAGCGCATAATAGCCGTGCTCCTCGGAAGCGTAATGAAGATTTGTTTTTAATTTTCCAGATAAGGTACCTTGATCTTCAAAAGACTGCTGTGCCAGGTATTTATATACTGAACATGATTGAGATCTGCAGCTTATTCGCTTGATGGATTGAACACAGCCTGGAACATCGAAAGGTACAAAATGAATCCAGTAAGGTCTCCAAGAAACCACTGAGTTGAAAATGTACAAAATTGTACGAAGCGAATACTTCAAGACAACTTTGATGGTGTCTAGAATGTGTACGGTAACAGCTCGAAAATGGTGTAATGTGGGAAGACTGCATTCCTAAAGGTGATACCCTGCAGTATGATAATGGGTCGAAGATGATATGGAGTGAATGTACGGATCTTAGTGATCATATTGGATGATAGGTAGACATAGCTCAACATACCACATAACTTGCACATGATTTTCCGTATCTCATTTCCTCAAATTACAACTCATACGAGATATTGGAAAGCAATTTTCGAAATAATCGTTTTTTATTTAACAGGATCTCTGACGCTGAAGGTTAATTGATGCATCGGGTACACGTTTGATTTTCAGAGAGCCATTAGCTTGACAATAGGTACAAGAAGCAACGCATGTAGCATTGTTTAGTATAATCATTAGGCTGATTCTTAAACAAGTCATTTTTGTATTTGAACCGGTTCACCACCTCCTAGATCGGTTAAAAAGAAATTAGAAAAGAATGATCCAAAATTTGAGCATTCTAGTTCAACTAAAAAGGGTGCCTGTGAGCATAAATTCATTTTGAGTTTCGAATTTGGGCAGGAACCGCTAATAATCGCTGATCATGAAAAATCAATGTGAAAAATGAACTATTACATCAGCTATTTGGATAGTATTTCCATTGTAGCGGAGAAATGAGGAAAAAATCATAGCATTGTACGATGACACTCCTGAAACAATTCAAATCATGGCAGAAAAATTCTTGGAATATTGAAGAAAAAAAAAGACGAATCATTTATAATTTAATCACAAATCAATCACTCAGTATTCTCAATTCGCACTCATTATTCATTACTTGTAGTTGGCGATCGATCATCGTCATCAAGTGTTTTTGTTTATCTCCAATATTCGGAGAATTTTATAATTTTTTTTTTAAAGCCAATCTGTAGGTCTTTTCCAGATAAGCTTCTGAGGATGACCACTCTCATGAAATATGATATTTGTGTTGAACTATTTCTGAAAACATTTTCTGCAAATTTTTATTACTAATAGTAAGTGGAATGAAAGAAGTTACAAGTAATTATCCTGTATACTTCGATACCAACATGAATGCATACTTCTGTTCTATTTCAAAATATTGATGGACCTATTTGGTAATCCTATTCTTTTTAAAAAACAGTGTATGGCTACGTTATTATGTCGAATAACGACATATCTCTGTGTAAGCAATTATTATTATGGATCATCAATAAGTTTGTTATTGACAGTAGTATAACAAGGAGAGTTCTGGATAAAAACACCTTCTTTACCGACCAAGTCGACCAATCCGCCTATACGTGCATCCCAGACGCAAACCCTTGAAAGTTACCCCCACTCTCGTAAGATGAAACGTACTCTGCCGACCGCTCGTCGGTAAGAAAATCTCCCGAATGACCATGATCGTCGATGAAAAAGCCTCCAAATGACCATGATTATCGGTAAAAAATCCTCCAAATGACCATGATCGTCGATAAAAAATGCCTGTAATTGCCGTGGTATTACCCCTTCTGGGATGAATTGTGCTCCTTGTCGGTAAAGAAAATCATGCCATCGAGCGTGATCGATAACTGCATTACCGAGCGCACTCCGTGAATCCTCAGGCGTTCGAGCGAATCCCCCGGATCCACGAACTTTCGACCGAGAATCGTGGTATGTGTCAGGTTTTGAGAGCTTCCAGAAGGTTCGAGAAGATTCTCACGGCCTTAAACGAATCTAGACTGACAAACAATTTGTCCGACGTGTTTCGACTCGACGGTGAGCGGCATGCGGTCAAAGGATTTCGGTGCGACGTTGAATTCTGAAAGACCCGCTCTGTCCTGGAACGAATTTTAGACAAACAATTCTCGGAATCGTCCGACGAAAACAATACTCGGAATCGTCCGACGTGTTTTGACTCGACGGTGAGCGGCATGCGGTCAAAGGATTTCGGTGCGACGTTGAATTCTGAAAGACCCGCTCTGGCCTTGAACAAATTTTAGACAAAAAATTCTCGGAATCGTGCGTCGAAAACAATACTCGGAATCGTCCGACGAGTTTCGACTCGACGGTGAGCGGCCTGCCGACAACGGACTGCAGTGCGACGTCGAATTCTGGAAGGTTCTGAAATTTGTATGCGGCTGCTTCGACCCTGAACGAATATAGGCTAACAAACAATGCGTTCGACAAGTTTCGACTTGACGGCGAGCGGTCCGGGACCGTGAAAAAGAGCTTCTTTGACCCTGAAAGATTCTCGGAATAGTCCGACGAAAAACAATACTCGGAATCGTCCGACGAGTTTCGACTCGACGGCGAGCGGCCTGCGGACGACGGAATTGCGGTGCGACGTTGAATTCTGGAAGGTTCTGAAATAAACTCTTAACTAGCGGGACAGAGGTTCTGAATAAACGGTTGATATTGACGATGCAAAATATTTTATTGAAAAAAACAACTCAAGATTACAGTTTTACATGGAATTCATAATGCTGATATATGGGTGTTCTAACTCAACGGTAACGTAACCATGCTTTAGGCAATGAGAATGAATAACTGTTCGAGTAGATACCGATTGTCTTTTGTGTTTGAGTAAAAAATGTTGCAGTAACAATACGTTTTGAGCTGCACAGTTTAGACGTAATATAGCCTGATGCGTAAAGTTTGAATTCGTGTCTGACATTTTATTCAATTTCTGCAACGACGGACAACCCAAATCCATCAAATCAACGACTTCAACTTTTTTACCCAGAATTTTCTGCAGCCAACTTTTCTTCTCCAAACCTTTTACGTAAACTCTTGAAGCATCACGCAGCGACATACATTCGATGGTGAAGTCGAGTTTCTCGAAAGGTAAGTCGCCACCTTCACAGGATAGTCCATGATAATTCCGTGACAGCCGCAAATTTTCGCTTTTGAACGGAGCGAGTAAATAATTCCAATCGTACGGAGGTTCGAAGAGAAAAATTGACGGGTTGGTATCTTCGTCGAGTGACACAACTGCCAACTCTTGGTGTAAAACCGGGACCCGGTCTTCTGAATCCTTGTACGTCGACTATGAACTCCATCGTGAAAAATACTGAATCGATTGTCACAACTTTCAAGGTTTTTATACCAATTTTCTCACCCCACCACTCAGTGAGTTATATTCAATTATACCATCATGTAAAATCAAGCAGTAGGCAGATGTACCAGTAGGAAAGTTATTTTTAGCCTCAAATTCGATACGAATATCTGCCGATATACGAGGCTCGGGTTCTTTGCCGTAATAGGTGGCTTGAGAGTTTGCGTACATCTCGTACAGTAATGCAAAGCGATTGTGACTCATGTCCAAGTTCAGGTTACCGTACGGATAATACTTGGAATTCAAGAAGAGCTTGACGTCAGTAATGTTACAGTGATCAAGATGACTGGCGTTTTTGCCGGCTTTGTTTTTTCGATTCGTTTGAAAACCGAGCATGACAAATCGCGATTTTTCCAAATGGGTGGACGTTTTCACAGTCCGAACGTGTTTCGTGGTTGCCGGTAGCAAAGGATATTCGTACAACTCCCAACTGCGGAAGCTCATGGAGACTGGTGTATCTTTCTCAATGAAATTCAACAGTGCGATTTTTCGTTGATCCGAGAGCTTCACGTAGGGTACTGACATTCCACCTGATCGATCACGATTCTAAAGTCTTCGTGTTGATTATGAACGATGGCAGTTGAATCACTTTTTGATCTTGTAAGAATCAGCTCGTGTTTTGCGTTAACGATGACCTTGCGATAGTCTTCAGCGAAGTCCAATATCATGCTCAAGGGAATAACTACGTCAAAGTTGCCATTGACATCAGTAATTTTTTGGTTTCCTGAACATCGAGCCATCCAGCATTTTCCATAAGCCAACTTTGACCAGTGTTGAGCAAAGCGAAACCTTTCAGCAGGCTGGTCGGACCAACGTTTTCACATTTATCAATCTCTACAGCGTTTAGTTCGTACCGTACATCTTCGAACAAATGACAGATGGCGTTATTGACTAAAGTTGTGATCGCTGCTGCAGTGCCGTCCGATTTGAGCAATTTCCCGGAGATATGCAGCGAACTCTTGCATCGGTATTACGCATAAATCCTGATGCTAAACGGTGGTTCGAATCTCATCGCTGTTGTTGAAAGATGACGATGCGTACCGTTTGTGTGCGTGTATTTCTTGGTGGGCGATTGATTCGTCAAAGACGACAGGTGTTTGAATGCTCAAGATTTCCTCCTCCATGGTACGTAGCAGGCAACGAAACGGCAGAGTTGCAGTTTTATTTGTCGGAAATTTCTTTTCCAAAAAGTGTCAGCTTTAGACCCAAAGCTATCAGGAACTCCACGATTTGACGTATTAGCGGTTCGGGAATCGATCGATGACTGACTTGATCGGGACATGCTGACTGACTAATATAACTCTTTTTGGACAATCTGTTATATACAATACCCATTAGAGTGTCCCAAAAAAACCGACTATTTTTTTTTTTTCAAAGAACATTGAAAAATCGTCAGAGCATCTCTAGAAAATGACCCTGTGAAAATATATGCTCTTAATATTAATATTTAGAGGTGGCGATTTGTAATTTTCTATTTCCCATTTAAATAACATGGGAAAATTTTTTTTTGAACTCTGGAATTTTGTGATGAGATAACGAGCAACTTCATAAGTATGACAAAATCAGGTCTTATGGGAAATTTGATGCTCTACAAAAAAGATCTGATTGACATTTTGCGTAAATCCAGCCGTTTCAAAAATATCGAGCCTCAAACTTCGGACTGTTTAAAATTATGCTTTTTTTTTCGTAAATACAACAAAAATTAATTTATATGTATTTTAAACCCAGAATTATCAACTGAACAATAAATATATGCATATATTTGACGGAATGCAGATCCGAAATCATTAATAGATCCGAAATTATCAATATATGCATATGTAAGCTTGGGTACGTTACCAAGCTACGTAGCGCCGCGCGTTGGCTCATGCGCAAAGAGTCAGTATGAAAGATGACTCCGAGCTACGAGCACTAATGACAATACAAAAGTCATAACAAAGGTTTGCTATCGGCAACTGTATTGATTCAGGTTAGTTTGTAAGTGTGTGCGATTAATGTAAATAACTTATCGTTTTGTTAACTCTTGTAAATATTTGATATTTCAGTTGTTTACTACATCATACAAGTGTTGATTAATAACCTCAAATCCACTCCATCAAAGTTCCTTGTCTGTCGCTTACAAATCAATACAATGGAGAAAAAAGCAAAATTTTACTTCGTCTCGGAGGCTGGCATAGACTCAGCAAAAAGTACAGCAGTGAAAGTAAAAGAAATTCAGCTGCTTGGGCAAGAGGAAAGTTTTTTGTTTCCAGCGGACAAGCAGACGAGAGCTCAGCATGATAAGCTTTTCGAGAATGCTATTGTGAAGAACGTAGTCAAGAGTCTGAAGCAACGCAACAAATTTCGTAATGTAGTATTGACGTTGTCTGAAGAACTGGAAAACATCTACTTGGATGAGGAAGGTAATGTTGTTTTTCATGACGAATATCTTGAAGAGGATACCCTAATGCAAGAGGCAAGCGGAAACAGAGAGGCATCAGCCACGAGTGAGAGGAAAACGAGCTCGCTCGTGAAAGACATGGTAGTGGAAAAGTTTAATGGTGAGAATATGAATGCGAGTAATTGGATGCGTTTATATGTGCAGGAGTGTGACAGAGTGGGTATCGCGCAAAACAAATACGCGGAAGTTTTGAGATTGTTCCTAGAGAAGGGAGCGTTAGATTGGTATAGCGTATCGGTAAAACAGATTTCTTTATTGAACTGGGAAGCGTGGAATAACTCTTTTATCGACACCTTTGCCGCGCAGTCCTGGGTAGACATTGAGTATGCTTACAATTTCAAATTTTACAGCGGATCGTTACTAGAGTATGCGCTAAAGAAAAGGAGCTTATTATTAGAAGCGGATGATAGCCTATCCGTAAGCACTCAAATAAACATGATCGTGATTAGTTTACCAAAGTTTATTCAAAATAAACTAGATAGAAAGTCCATCGGGTGTGTAGACAGTCTCATGTCAAAACTAAAACAAATTGGGAAAATAAGTGATAAGAAAAACGAAAACGTAAACAAGAAAAGCTCAAATGAGAAAAGGCCATGTAGTATTTGCGAAAAACTAGGATATAGAAATAGATTCCATTTGGAAACAGTATGCCATAACAAAGATAGGCAAAGTAAAAATCCTAAAAATGAAAATATCAGGGTCACAAATAATAATGAAGTTCAGGAGATATTAGCTAGGCAAGAGGAATCAAAAAACGATTAGTCCTCCCACTTATAAAAATAAAAATATTTGCAAATGGCAATCCAGCAACAGCTTTATACGACTCTGGATCAAATGTCTCTTTGATCAGTAGTACATTCATAACTAATAAAAAAAATATTAAACAAATAATAAGTGGGAGAGATACCATCAAAGGTTTAGCTGGGATTGCAAAAACAGAGGGCATTGTAGATTTAAGAATAAAAATTTGTAACATCGAGGAGAATTTTCAATTTTTCATTGTTAAAGGAAATGCTATGGATGGTGAATTTTTGATTGGATTAGATGCGATAAAAAAATTCAGGTTATGCCAAGATGAAAATTTGAGGATATCTCAAAAACAGGAAAATACAAAATCGGTCAAGAAAAGTAATTTCAGTAAAATGAGCGCCAAAAAAATCGATGAAATAATACAAAAAAATGAGAAAATATTTGCAAAATCAAAATTTGACATAGGAACAGTAAAGGGTTATGAAGCCACAGTAAAGTTGACAGAAAATAGGTACATTTCAAAGAAACCATATAAATGCTCTTTTCAAGATAAAGCAGAAATTGAAAACCAAGTAGAGGAATTATTAAATGCAGATTTAATAGAGGAGTCAAGCAGTCCTTTTGCAGCTCCTGTAACCTTGGCTTACAAGAAAGAGGAAGGAAAAAAACAAAAAAATCGTTTATGTATGGACTTTAAGGAACTAAACAAGATTATAGTTCCAGAGAGTCAACCATTCCCTAGGATAGAAGATCTTACCGTACGTGCCAGAAATTGTAAGTTTTTTACAAAATTAGACGTTAATTCGGCGTTTTGGTCGATCCCGATACGTGCGAAGGATAGATACAAGCTAGCCTTTGTAACACATAATAGGCACTTACAATGGAAATGCTTACCTTTCGGCTTAAAATCTGCTTCTGCCATTTTCCAAAGAGTTTTAGCAGGTACAATAAAAAAAAATAAATTGGATGCATTTACCGTAAATTACATAGATGACATTTTAGTGTTTTCCAAGACATACGAGGAACATTTACAACATGTAGATATAGTATTGCAAATATTACATGATCAAGGCTTTAAATTGAACAAGAACAAATGTCAATTTGCTCAAGAAAGGATAACCTATCTGGGGCACGAAATTGAAAACAATATGGTAAAACCAATAAATGATAATTTAGTCGCTATCAAAAACTTTCCTATACCTACATCAATAACACATATTAGACAATTTTTAGGAAAAGTAAACTTTTACTTGGAGTTCATCCCAAATCATGTTGTCTTACTAGACCCTTTGCGAAATTTGTTAAGGAAGAATGTAACTTTCCACTGGTCTGAAGAATGTAGGAATAGTTTTAATTTAACAAAACAATTTTTATGTACAGTTCCAGCTCTGGCAATATTTGATCCAGAAGCTCCAATATTTATTTTCACAGATGCAAGTAATAAAGGAGTTGGAGCCATATTGAAGCAACCACAAAAAGACAATTCCTTAAAATCAGTATTTTTCTTTTCTAGAAAATTGACTGATGCTCAAAAAAGAAAAAAAGCAATTTATATAGAAGCCCTGGCTATTAAAGAAGCCATTTTGTATTGGCAATTCCATCTAATAGGAAAAAAGTTCATTATTTTTACGGATCATAAGCCACTAGAAAACTTCAACATAAAAAAATGTAGTGACATGGAACTAGTGAATATTTTAAATTATATTTCAATGCTCGACTTTGACATCATATACAATCCTGGTAAGGAAAATTCTGAAGCTGATTGTTTATCGAGAAATCCAGTTTTGGAACCTCGAGAAGATACAGAGTTGGACTACGCAATTAGAACCTCAAATTTATTAAAATTAATAGATATTAAAGAAAATCAAAAAGCATTAAGAGTAGATGATAAGTGCATCATAAAAGAAAACATAATTTATAAAGTATTAAACAAAAGAGAAAAAATTTGGATCACCGAAGATTTCGGAAAATCTCTTATCAAGGACATGCATGTAGATCAAGGTCACATAGGCACAAAACAACTAATATTAACTTTCGGTCAAAAATTTTATTTTAAAAACATGTACAAACACATAAAAATGACCTGCAGATCTTGCGAAACTTGCATTAAAAATAAATCCAGAATAGGCTGCTTCAAAGCACCCTTATCTCAACTTGGTCCAGCAAAGGAACCCTTCGAAATTATTTCCATAGACACAATAGGAGGTTTCAAAGGCAATAAGAGTACAAAAAAATATTTACACCTGGCAGTGGACCACTTCACTAGATTCACCTACATAGTAACCTCAAAAACTCAAATGGCAAAAGATTTCATAAATCTAATTAAGAAAATAGAGAAAAATGGAAACATAAAATTAATTCTATCAGATCAATACCCTGGTATAAATTCAACTCAGTTCAAACAACATCTAAGTAAACAAAACATAGCACTGGTTTTCACGGCAGTGGACTGTGCATTTTCTAATGGATTAAACGAAAGAACAAACCAAACTCTCGTAAACAGAATAAGATGTAGAATCTATGAGCATAGAGAAAAATCATGGCCTCAGGTAGCAGAAGAATGCACACAGGACTACAACAACACAATTCATAGCTCAACCGGATTCACACCGAATTACTTGCTCACAGGCTCTAACAAGTCATTTTTACCAGATGAGTTGAATGATAACAATTTGTCAAATTTAATCAGCAACAGAGAAATAGCGTTCAGAAGATCTAAACAAATACACGACCAAAATAAGGAATATTATGATAAGAATATAAAGCGAATAGACTATAAGGTAGGAGATTTAGTTTATGTTCAGAGCGTTAATAAACTAAATAAGGATAAATTGGACCCAATCAGAACAGGTCCCTTTAGAATTAAAGAAAAAATTTCAGATGTAATGTTTTTGTTAAATAGTAGAGCCAGAAAAAACGAATCAAACATTTTTCATGCCAGCAAGCTGGTTCCTTATTTTGACGATGCGCTACATCGGTCTTGAGAGGGGGGATGTAAGCTTGGGTACGTTACCAAGCTACGTAGCGCCGCGCGTTGGCTCATGCGCAAAGAGTCAGTATGAAAGATGACTCCGAGCTACGAGCACTAATGACAATACAAAAGTCATAACAAAGGTTTGCTATCGGCAACTGTATTGATTCAGGTTAGTTTGTAAGTGTGTGCGATTAATGTAAATAACTTATCGTTTTGTTAACTCTTGTAAATATTTGATATTTCAGTTGTTTACTACATCATACAAGTGTTGATTAATAACCTCAAATCCACTCCATCAAAGTTCCTTGTCTGTCGCTTACACATATATTTGACGGAATGCAGATCCGAAATTATTAATAGATCCGAAATTATCAATAATTTCGGATCTGCATTCCGTCAAATATATGCATATATTTATTGTTCAGTTGATAATTCTGGGTTTATAATACATATAAATTAATTTTTGTTGTATTTACGAAAAAAAAAGCATAATTTTAAACAGTCCGAAGTTTGAGGCTCGATATTTTTGAAACGACTGGATTTACGCAAAATGTCAATCAGATCTTTTTTGTAGAGCATCAAATTTCCTATAAGACCTGATTTTGTCATATTTATGAGGTAGCTCGTTATCCCATCACAAAATTCCAAAGTTTGCACACAGTTACATCACAGGTTCCAAATTTACGATAAGGTTACATTTGATTTCGCTGCATAACGTATTATTGTTAGGTTTATGCTGATTTCAATGTTGGCATTTTTCAACGAGTCTTGAACATACTTTTCAATATCCTCAATTTTGTACCTGCCAGTGGATATAGTGACTACCTTATCGGCTACGTATATTTTATTGTGACCGACATCAACGTTGGGAATGGAATCGAAGGTTAACAGTTCAACGAGACCGAGAACATAATTTTAGTTTAGAGCAAGTTCGATCGGGGGAAAATATTGCGCTTCGAGAATCGAAGACGTTCCCGATATCGTTAATGTAAACGAATCATCCATGACTGCAAGTGCTCGACTGAAGTTATTAAATTACGTGTCATGTTTATATAGCTTATCGCTTAGAAATTTCAGACACAAGTGTCCGCAATCGGATGTACTGTAATCCTTATACCTTTCATCGTTGTATTTAACGCTACCAACACCAAGATGTTTCATGAGGTCGAACGGAGGTTGAAGATGACCAAAACTGTCGAAGTAAACTACATCGTTGCCGCGTTTCTTACATGCAACCCAGTGTGTCCCAGGGCCATCGAGATTGACTACAGCTGTCTCGTTTTCACGCGGTCCGGTTTTGGGCATTTCGTTGCGCATAAAGACACCCTAGAAGTATGGAATTTTCATAATTTTTGCATACTCCAGCAAATCTCAGTTGGTCAACGCTCGGCGTGGTAGCTTCACATTTAGTTTTTTGAACGATGAAGACCGAAACCCTTTTCATAAGCTTTGAGATGGAGACCTTCACCTAAGTCGATCGCTTTCATCGTTTTGTTATGCCGTTTTCTTTCCTTCAATTCTCGTTTAGCCGCGCTCGCATCGTTTACAGCCTTTGCTATACCCGCAGCACCTCCCGCTAACGCACCCGTAGCGCTGAGACCGGCAAAAATAGGTATGAGAGAAGGTAGAAATCCGCCGACTTTTGAGGGTACCGCTAGAACGCGCGGTGATCGGACATTATGTTTACCACCTCCTTTTTTCACAGCTTCTTGAGCACCTTTGAGTGCAGACTTGATGCTCGTTTTCGCGTCGTAGCTCCGAATCATAGACTGTTGATTTTGTTTAAGGTGCCGCTGACCTGGATCTAAAAGTTGTAATCGATCGAAGCGCCCTCTCCGTAAGTTTCCTCGGTTCCAAACCATTCGAAGGTGGTACTCTCCACTGGGGAGTAGCGCAACACAATATTAGACAAAACGCGGTCGGTAAGAGGCCTGAATCTGAGTCGGTAACCATACCAACAGGGTTGACCCGAATTTTGCATGCAAATGATGACGTCATGTGTGTAGCGATTGCATCACGACCGAACTGATTATTTTGATAGTTTTACGGTGAATATAGCAAATTCAATTTATTGTTCCGAGAAACACCCTTGAATGTGGGACATTCTTTGACGAATCGGAGAGATTTGGATAAAAATCGACCGACACAATTTTGATGTAGCTTAAAATTTTTCACGGGTTCTATATCGAAAAAATAGGGATACGTATTCGAGGATTTTTTCATTTTACATATTTCGTAACATAGAGGGGATCGAAAATTTGATAATTTGGTGTTTTCTGGCACGGAGAACTCATTTTCAAAAATTCATAACGCCGGTTCAGTTTGAGCTGAAAATTTCGTTTTTTCAACCCAAAGCTAATAAAATGAATTTGAATGCAACAATTGTTTCATTTACGATTATTCCGAAATTTATATTGTTATAAATAATTAATATATTTAAATCGATTTTTAGCAATTGCCTTCACCTCGTAGCGAGTTCTCAGCACGACCATCGTATTCCCCATCAATTCAAAATACGTTATGGATAAAAAATTTGACGTAGAATACGATGGTTGTGCTAAGAACTCGCTACGAGGTTGAGGCAATTTTTAAAAATCGATCGAAACATATTAATTGTTTATAACAGTATAAACTTCGGAGTAATCGTTAATGAAAGAATTGTTGTAATAAAATTCATTTCATTAGCTTTGAGATGAAAAAAACGAACTTTCCAGCTCAAATAGAACCGGCGTTATGAATTTTTGAAAGTTAGTCTTCCAAGCCAAAAAACACCAAATTATCAAATTTTCGATCACCTCTATTTTACGAAATATGTGAAATAAAAAATCCTTGAATACGTATCCCTATTTTTTCGATATAGAACTCGTCAAAAAAAATTTCAGCTGAATCAAAAATGTGTCGGTCACAAAGGTGTTTGGTTGTAAAAGAATGTCCCATATACATTAAAACATATCGCGCAATAATAATTTTACACAGCACGAAGTATTTTCAAAATGATTTCATAAATATCACCATTCACCATTTGTAAGTATTTGGAAATATGTTCGAAAAATACGATTGAAACAAAACGGGTACGAATCGTTGTGGTCCCGTTTTATGAAGTTACGCCATCGGTCGTCCCCCTCCCCCCCCCCCATCCAACTCCGCTTCTCCTTGTCGCAAACTTCAATGGTCATGTTTATTTTCCGTCCGTGCATTACATTGTATTCGATTATTCGCTCAGTCTACGGATAGTGACTGTGCGCGAGAAAAAAAAATCTTTGTGTCGGCCGACGACTGTGCTCGAACATTTTGTATTTCCAAAATAGAGAGTATTTCTCATTCTTCTTCAGAGGTTTTCTATGAATTACATAGATGATTATCTCTGGTGAGTATTTGTACATATATATATATATAATATATATATATATGTACATTATACAGTTGTATAAAACGTGCACCCCGACTTACGTTTTTTTCGACTTACGCCGTCAATGCTGGAACGACCCATAGCGTAACTTCGGGGTATTACTGTATCGGAATCATTCTGAAATTGTACATCGCTTGTTACACACAACTCTACTGACAATAATGAAATAATTTTATGTTCGAAGCTATTTTACTAGTGAAAAGGGTTTCAAAAAATGATTATATATAATATTGGAACACTTTATTCATGTTACTATGGATATATGAAACAATTGTTGACATCGACGTTGAGGATTATTTTTATACCCTCTGAAATAATCGATGCAAGGAAATAGTATCCGAGATTCGAGGTAACTATGAAGCTGCGGGTTGTGCGAAACAGTTCCTTCTCCCGGTTGATGGGAGTTTCTAACATCCTCTGCGAAGTAATGTAATTTGAACATAGTTCACCACTCCATGAAGATATCCTCCCGGCATGTGACATTGCGACCGTCCAACGGTTACGACGGATTATCCTGTAAAATATAAGCGTGTTCATTAGGTTGTTTCGCTTTTTCAATGCAGAATCCATAACATGATTAGTACTTGTCGATAAAAATATACTTTGGCAGAGAATTCCTGCCCTCCCCTCCTTATCTTATAAGGACACATACAAATACATGGGTCCTTTTCTGTTCTCTTACAGCCATGTGTCGGCGCCATCTCACTTTACCCAAAAATGTTAAAAGTGAATGGTCGAATCTGACGAAATGGAATAGTGTGATTAAAAATTTTGATTATCTTGAATAATCCGAAAAGTTGAGATAATTCTTTTGAAATTAAGATATTCATTTTTTACGAATCACTCTAAATTTCACCGTATTTAATATTTTGCTACCGATAGCAGATATCTAATGTATGGTCATTTGGAATGAATATGAATGGGAAATTCCTCGTCAAACCCGACGGATTATTTGTAATCAGAAAGATTTGGTAGAAGCCTCGCCAAAAAATGGTACCATTAAACAATTCGTTCGTTAATAACAATTACAATGTTCAATGTTTCCGGATAAACCAAATTTTTCTACGAAAAGTTATCCTCTCTGCTCGCGAATGTGCTGTGAATAATTTTTCTACGTCAAGTAGAACCGGAGATGAGATATTGATTCTTCAGGTTTGCTGCGCGCTCATTTTGCAACAAAATTGAATGACTCGGTGCTTCCGGAAAAAAAAATCGTAGAAATAGGTTTTGACTTTTTATGCTCACATATCACTTCGAAAAAGGTTTCATTGTTTTGGAAAATAGGCGGTCACATTTTGTCAGAATGATATTTCTGACTCAAGAACCTAAATTTCGTCTCAACTGACTTTTTATGGTTTATATGATGAAATAATAACAGTCGTAATATTTATTTTCCTCAAGATTTGAAATTTCTCGCATATTTGCATCGTACTTAGGGTATATGTCAACACGTGTAAATTTCTCCAATTATCGGAAAAGAAAATTACCGTACGATTATAATAATTGAACTCTCCGAGCATTCGAATCTAGGCTCCGATAAAATTGTGGTATTCGCAACGAAGCATTCAGCAATTCTTATGTTCTGCACACTCTTAACGAAAAATCGAAATGATTATATATGAAGAGAACAGAGAAAAAAAATTTGAAACACGTATACAATTTGGTTACTCAATATTTTGAAAAATGTATAACAGAACGACGATCGAAACAAATGTCAACAAAACGACGATCTTTCGAACGCCACTCTTTCGAAGCAAACGTAAACAAGACGATTTGTTTTCTACATTTTTTTTCTATACTATGAAAATGCTGGAAGTCCCTCACCACTCCTCAACGGTTTACATTTTCGTAGAAATACAATGAGCATCATGGGTACAGTGAGAACACTCTGGGGCGAGTTTTTCCATACTTATGAACGGTAGTGTATATTCATATAATATGTTCTTCTCGAATTAGGAATTAATGGCGAGTAAATAAACGGATGGATTCTCTGTAAAACAAAGATTTTTTTTAATCACGTTTTCTCTTCAATCTTACAAACTTGATAATCAACAATATCTTATATTCTAGCTTTCAACCATTACCTGTTAAACAAAGAAACAACATTCAATGTTTATTTTCCACGCTGTTCTTTCTTCATTTCACTTCTGTTGTTATATTATTTTATGGAGCTCTTCTTCGACCAACTTTTCTCCCCACGTGTCTCTCCTTACGTAATGCCTCTCTGTCGCACAATCAGATGCCTGTTTTATCTACCCGCACTTCGTGCGGGAGATTTTGAATTAAGAGATTGAGGGAGTGCCATGCGTCTACCTTACATTCATTTGAAAAAAAACGGCAATTTCTCAAATAATAAATTGAAAAATCTGAAAAAATTCACGCAGAGTACCTTTTAGTAGTACTTTGATGTAACCAATTATGGGGCAGATCTGAGATGATCGAAAAAAAAGTGGCCGAGTTGACGGAGAATCCTTCCTTTTCGGGTTGAATTCCTAAAATATCGATTTTTGGAAAAAAAGGTGGGCACCGAAGTTGTTCAGAATTTGATTCTCAACAAGTTTGTTGCTATTAATTTATGCCATTAAGTTGAAAATAAACGAGATAATGGAAATATTTCGAATTTGTCGCTTTTTTCAGGTTTAATTCCAAAAATCTTGATCCTAGAAGAAAAACTGTGGGAACTAAACTTGTAGGGAATCAAAATTTATACAACTTTTGTTCCTACGGTTTTTATGTAAAATCAAAACCGGCCGAGTTATTCAAGAAAAACCATTGAAACCTAAAAAACCATTTTTCGAATATAAGCATAAGCATGATTTGGTCGCCATTTTGAATTAACACTTCCAGTGACCCCTGTGAGACAGCTGTGAGAAAAAAATTTTCGTACAAAATTATTTACAAATTAACCGGGGAATTTCCATATCAATTCTGACAATGACCCAAGAAATTAAAAGGTTGATCGAAACAGAAATCCGAAAAAATTAAATTTCCTTTTCTTTGAATGAAAAAAGGCGTTTTCCCGAAAAATTTCTTAGGAACTTTCGACTCCAATTTTGACAAGGATTCGCCCTGTCAAGTATTTGCTGTGAATTACGAATCACCCTGCATAGCAAGTGCAGATTTGGCAGGATTCTTGTAAATGATATCTATAATTGCATAACAGAAATTTGCAGTATAAAACACTTACCATCGCAACAACCGATTCGTTCGTCGGCGCGTCAAATTTAACCTTTTTTCGGTTCAGCCGTGGGACGTAACTTATCCATTGTTGCACTCACAAGATTATTTTTGTTTGTAACAAATATATGTATACACACTGGCCGCGTGAAAATTTGTACGTGATTAGAACATGTGACACGGCAAATTACCAAAACACTCGCGTTCACTTCGTTCGCCGCGAAAAGTGGATGTGGACGGTATGCGAGGAAACGCAGAAGTGACGGCCGCGCGGATAGTGGGGACAGTGGCGCGTGAGGGATAGTACTCGGAATCCGAAGAAGTTGATTCCTACGAGAGTTCCAAATTTCTGTGAAATATTATAGGATTGTGCCGGACTTTGATGTACAGCAGTAACACATACCCTGACTTTTTGTAGGCCGTATACGATGCAGAAACCAACCCAAAACTCGCTAGCTTATGCGTAGCGTATACCATCTACGAGAAGTCACGGTATGTAGTTTTATAACGATTTCCACCTAATGAGTAACTTTCGGGTAGTTCGTCTGATGTAAAAAAAAATTTTGGTAGCACCATTCAGAACTAGGCGTAATTGACAAATGAAACGAAGCAAATAAAGTATGAAATCCTGATTTGTTGAGAATTAAAAACAGAAAAAATTGGCAAGCAAATATTCATCAGAGTTTTAACAAGGATCGGCCCTGTGAAATATTTGCAACGAATCTTGAACCATTGTATGCGGTAATTGTATGTATGTACAGTGACATAGATTTTTTGCGGGATGTATTTCTACTATTGTTAAACACATCCGGTTCAGAAACAATTTCACGTATACATATAATAGGGTAATCTTTAGAACAGGTTTGGACGATTGTCAACCGGCCCCCCCCCCCCCCCGCCCCTAAATTTGCTATAAATAAATAAATAATGGTCTGTTCAAGAGCACAATTTTTTATCTCAACCCTAAACCCTCACGCCTATACTTGCGTGTTTTCTGCAATTTCGGTATTAATTTTACTGCCGCATCTAATCTTTCGGTCAATAATCTATAAGTATGACAATTTTGCGGACATCGATGCTACTATTAGATGAGGATATCCGGAGCGTATATGGGGCATTCTATGTCAATTATTCGCCATTTATATCTGCCTTTTCGACGAACAGAAATTAATGGATAGGTATTTTCGTTTTTGTTAATGATTTTCTATCAAATCGATGAAAAAAGGCAGATTTAAGTGGTGCGTACTCGATGTAGAATGCCCCAAAACCCTTCAATAAAATGAAAAAGAATAATTTTTTTTGCGGAACTACGACTCAAAACGAGAAAAGAAACAGTATGTTATTTTAATATCGGGTTTTGGAAAAGCTATAAGCATTTAAAAAAAAAATTGGGCGAAATTTTGATAAATTTAAGATGTTTGGATGGGTTGAGACAAACATCTAAAATATTTCAGAAAGACTGCTTTTGGCAGGTACAAGAAAGTGTAAAATTTTCGATAGAATCGAAATTGGTCGGGGTCACGGGTTGGTCGGTTTCGCATGGAATGCCTCGTTCACATACAGTCGGGCTACGTGCGATTACGAATAGTTACCGCGATTGTGAACTGATGTTACAATTTCCAAACGATGCCTTATGATATGCACGAATTTCAAATTCTAGCGGTTATTCTGAGTGAGTTGTACATTTTTTCGTATCCACCTAAAAGCCTATGCTCTCGTCGGTACTGCAGATTGTTACTTCAGCAGAAACATAGGACGTGTGCGTATTATCATGTCGTTTTACCATCTGGTACCGCTTCGGTCGACTACAGCGCTTCTGGAGGTTCAACGTTGAACTAAATTACAGACTTCTCGTGCATCAGAACGGGCGCCTGTCACCTGAAAATCGCCCGCACAAATCGTGCCATATTTACAGAAAACCGACTGGTGCTATAGGTTTTCCCGGATTACGTGTGTGTTTTTGTACGTCGGTATCTCCCTGGCAAAAGTGAAAGAAATTCTGATATCGTACAAACGGTGAATATTCAACAAGTCGCTAGCCCGATCGGCCATGTTTGACGCGACGTGATTTTATTGAGTTCATCATTATTTTTATTAGACGTTATCAGTGATCTGCGATAGTAGTGACTGAGATACAGACGTACAATTTTATTCAAGCTATATTTTAAAAATTTTCCCAGTCAGATTCCTACCCCCGTTTTATCAGGATTTGTGCGGGCAATTTCCCCGCTTCTGACGTCATGAAATATATATAGGACATGCCAGGTCAGCAGCACCTTAAGGCAACGTTCTTTGGTTTTCGACACTTCATGCGTAACTTTGTTTTTACCTTCATCGTGTTAGCTACACTCCAAGCGGCTGCCTTCTTACCCAACTTTGCATCCTTTGCGAGAACCCGTTTCCAGGCTTTTTCGGCTAATATTTTTTTTCCGCAACGCTTCTAGCTTCTAGGTTCTCACGATTTTTCGAATACGCTATATCGTGTTTCTTACACGCTGCATCGAGAGGATCGATATCGGAATCGCCTCTCGCGAGTCTTTCCGTTAACTTCATACCAGGACCGCAGTATTGGTAACCGGGAACATGCAACTTGATCGAGAGTTTGTTGATGATGCTATTTAACAAACCTTTCCCACTTAATCGCTTTTTTGAGGATCGCTTACGATCACGTGTGTGCACAATCATGTTCGCTCTGCCACTGACAGAAAGTTGTTATGAACGATGCATTTATAGAAAATCCAGCCAGTTACGTTTGAGATGCGGTTCGAGACACAATCGACCGAGCTGCCCATCATGAATTTTGACAAATTTACGCAGAAAATTACAAAACGGAAAAAACGTCATGGCCAATTGTTGCCGAGTAGTGTACGTGCGGAATTCTGCGGACCATCTATCTGTGGCAAAACCAACGCATTATTTGCGCTTATAATGCGTCCGAACGGTTTGAGGTTCGAAAACTTGTACGTTCACTCAAAATCTCTCAATCAACCGAAATACAAGTTTCTGAGTCAAGTGTTCCAAAATGTCGACGGTGTTGAGTATTTCCCCTTCAACGAGCATGAGCACGTCATTGCACCGAACGAGACGCAACCTAACTCGATCATGATATTCGATGGCGTAGCGTGCGTGAAGCAGGATAACATACGCGCGTACTTTTGTATGGGTAGACATTACGATGTAGACTGTTTCTATCTTTGTCAGACGTACGCTCGAATCCCTAAGCATTCGTGCGCGACAACACCAACTTGCTGGTCTCATTCAAACAATACGAGATGAATCTGAGACATGTGTACAACGATCATGTAAACACCGATATGTCGTACGAAGAGTTCAAAGACTTGTGTGCGGCATGCTGGAACGGTGACAAATATGGGTTCGCAGTGATCGACAAGGATAGTGAGCTCGGTAATGGTCGGTATAGGGGGGAATTTGACAATTTTATAAACATAACAGAAGAATAAAATACACGATCTTCGAAGGAGATGAAACAGTAGCTTTTCAGAACTAGTTGTGTCAACATGCAGGGAAGTCGTAAGGAAGAAGAAGTCTTGCATACTATCGCTCAAGCAAGTAATGCGATTCGTCGTAAGCACAGAATCCTCAATACGGGGAAAGAGTCACTGCAGGAAACAATGAAGGATGTCTTCAAATCCGTGGTAACCCCGCTGCAGGAATTAGTCAACGTTTCTTGAGGCCCGAAACTTGTCAAGGAAGAGGTGAAGGAGGAACTCAAAACTGAAACGAAGGATGAGCTGAAGAATGCAATAAAAGCAGATTCTTTTGCAACTGCAGAGGAAGAGGATCAAACTATTACAGAATCGTCGGTGAGATCAAAAAATAAATATCTTGAGATGCTCAACGATAAACAAAGACAGCACGAGTTGGATACTGTGTACGGGGTATGGATTCTTTCTACTGCCGGGCTGATGGTGGGTGACTCACCGATAAGCTTGGAGCGCGATTCCGTTTGCATAGACGGTACGCTATATCCGAAAACTCAGGGACTGCTGGAGCTGCTGTTCAAAAAGATGCCCAACAGCTCACGTTACCCGCAACGACGGGGAGAATTACAGAAATATCCTTCTCGCAACAAATGCTCGCAGAAAGTACTTTAGCGCCAAAGAGCCTATCCAAAACGCTCACAGCGACAAATTCAAGCATTTCATTGCTGAGCTGCTCAATATTTCTATGTCAGGCAAAGGCGTATCACCATCGTCACAGATGTCGAAGCGTACGGGCGAAGGTGTTCTACTACCTCAGGCTTGGGTTACTCGACAAGGTGTTAAAGCAGATTATTTCTGGGACGACGCTAACGAGCTGGTGGAACGTCTTCGTTTGCTTATGGCATTTCAAGCGGCTGGGAATACAAGCCATTCAAGATTCTGGAAGAATTACAGTTAGCCAGAATCATTTATCAGTTAATTCTCGTCGACTCTGCAATCATTCACAAGATGAGCGTCGACGTGTTTGCATGTCAGCTGAATAAAAACACAGCTGCGAGCACTCGCGGTCCTCCGGGTGCCGGGTTTCGAATAACAGCGGACGGGCATTACAATAGACGGAGCAAGAGACTCTGCAATGTTGCAGATCCCGCAGAGCCGAACAATGCTGTAACTTTAAAAACCTCAAGACGGAAATTCAACGTGCTGCAAAAACAAATCGACAACCTTGATCAAATGATTAAAGCTTTGGAGATCACCACGGAGAAAGCCTTGAATACCTTGGAACAGGCAGAGACTTGTCAATTCGAAACGCAAAAATCATTTCCAAATTGGACACCAGACTAAGAGTGTCGGAATATGAATGAGAAAAAGCAAGCACTGGTGACGGACGTGCATGAGCCTGCACGCCGGAATTGCCCGCGTCGACGTGTAGACGTGCGTGGCATCAACGAGACCTGGCAGGCGGATCTTGTTGATATGACGTCGTACGCTGGACAAAACAAAGGCCACAAGTACATGCTCACAGTCATTGATATCCTATCAAAGTATGCGTGGGCTATACCGATGAAGAGCAAGTCTGGAGATGATGTTACGAAGGCAATGGAATCTGTGCTTGTCCAAGAACGGGTACCGAAGACTTTACACGTCAACTGAGAAACGGAATTTCACAACTCGAAATTTGAATCGCTTATGGCACGCTACGGAATCAAACTTTACTTCACGTACAGTAATTTGAAGGCTTTGATCTGTGAACGTTTCAATCGAAAGCCGAAACTAAAATGTGGACACAGTTCAGCATGCAAGGAAGCTACAAGTGGCAAATCTTATCTGATTTGGTTTGGGCTTACAACACCAAACACCGAACCATAAGAATGAAACCGTCGGATGTCACCGTTGCAAACGAAAGGCTGTTATTACGTCAGGCGTACGGAGGGCTTCGAGCGATATCTACCATATCGGCAAAATTCAAATCTGGCGACAAAGTTCGAATCAGCAAATTCAAAAATGTCTTCGAGAAAGGTTACACTCCCAATTAAACGACTGAAATATTGACGATAAGTCGAGTGAAAAATACTCATCCTGTGACGTACAAGCTCAAAGACTACCGAGATCAACCCATCGCTGGTGGTTTCTACGCACAAGAGCTCCTTAAGGTTAGACATCCGGATATCTATCTGGTGGAGAAGGTGCTCAAGAAGCGTGAATGAAAAATATATGTTGAACGGTTAGGTTTTGACAATACACGCAACAGTTGGATAAACGAATCGGGCATGTCACATTTCAATAAATGAATTTTTTGTAAAAACGTATGTGCCTCTTTATTCTATACTCGACACATAACAAATATGCATCTTTATTTTCTAGACAATCGACAGACATATGCATCGTTGTACAATGTTTCATATTTCGGAGCGTTCTTATTCACTATCCTACGTAATAATATTTTATACATCATGGTACAGTTATAAATTCACTCCCGCATAGATTACGATACGGTAATTACAAAGCTGAGGCGCAGGCTTGTAGTCCCACGGAAGCGTGTCGGTTGTGTTTTGAAACACGATCCGCTTGTCGTCATTCCAGCTCAGTGCCACTTTCTGCTGTTCTGCAGTGTATACCTCGTGTTTTTGACTTAATATCAAATGCTGATTTGTAGACAAATTTTCACTGTTTAAAACACATTCCAAATGATCGTTGAAAGTTAATTTTCTGAACGCTGATCCTCTGATAACTTTGGCCCGTTTACTGTCTTTCTCATCCCCCAAGACTCGGAATGCGTATAATGTAGCTCCTAATCCTACAAATTCCAACATCATTTTCCCGTTATTCCCGTCTTTCGTCAAGTCGTGAACTTTTTTGTTAGCCAGAGGCATTCCATAAACGTTGTCAAGCGGATAATCAGACGTATCGAATTTATGCAAGTCCTCCTTCATATGTTCGTATATGTCGGGGACGGTAAAGTTGTAAATCAAACTGTCTGTATCCGTATACATTAATTTTGCTCGGCTGCCGAATTTCTGCTTAATAAAATTATAATGAGAATCATAGATATATGTTTCAGACAGATCCAGGATGGAGAAACCTGCATACAATGGTTTATTCAATTTGACTTTCGTCTTACTCATTTCGACGATAATCATCTCTTTGTCGAAAACGGTGCAGCTGTGAAAATTAGGCTTGGTTATGGTAGCTCTAGCACCGTACCGTCCATCCCATTCGGTGATCAATCGAACATCTCTGTACTTTCGCAAGTTTTCCATTGTTTCGCCAAAAACTGCGTTGTTCATCAGTTTGTAAAATTTTTTTTCGAATTCGTTGTGAGATTTTTTCCGCAAATCGGTATTCGCATCTATATATTTTTTGAGCCACGGGGTTTGCCTGAATTTGAGAACTCTGTGAATTTTGAGTAATTTTAAGCCTAATTATAAGCATTGTTTCAAAACGCCATAGTGAACAACGCAGTTATTCTTGGAAAATAGCGTGGGCGTGAATTTCGGCTGTTCATTGTTCGAAATCGGAGGTACATAGTGCTCCGGACACAATGGTGAATCTTTATGAGTTTCATGCAGTTTCGCAGGATATTCCAAAACTACCTGCAGCATGTAACCAAACTCCGCATCGTCCGAGATGGTAAGAACGTCGCATTGTCTGAAGTCTGATACCCTTTCGAAGGAACTGTATGGCAGAGCAAAGCCATAGCCACACCGTACAAATTATTAACGTCAAAGTACATGAGATAAGATTCTTCGACTCCTGGATCGAATTCCTCTCTTATGTGTCTATTGTTAGCCTTTGCATATCTGTTCGAGCACTGTGACACACCACCTCAAATACCTTTGTCGATAAACATAACCATGTCTATGTCAGTGAGAAGCTCGAAATCGATGCCTGTACATTTTAACATTGCATAAAACGACAGACCGGGCGCTCTGTAGTAGTGTTATGGGTCCAATTTGTACGTTGTCCAGCAGTTTTGTCGAAAATTTTGAGAAACGTCAGCCAGTCAAAACACGTCCGTCTGTGAATACAAGTCCGAATACTCTCCCAAAGTTTGAACGTTGAAAGTTCGCCATACGTCGCACGCGTGTGCGTAATCGTCGTCTGATATATTCCGGTCATTCAATTTTGAATGAAACTGTTCTTTGGCTGGTAAATGTTTTTCCTCGAGCTTCTCCCAACTGTCTATGTATTCGTACGGGAAGACACCTTACCTAGTCAATAAGTGAAGTTTGTTCAAGCTACTGCAGAATTTACGTGTTGTTGTTTTTTGACAATCGTCCAGATACGATGATAATTCATCGAGGCCGCTACGCATGAAATGGTACGAATCTGTGAAACGGCACGTTACATCCGTTCCCTCACCGAATTCAGTGGAGAAAATATATTTCTCTTTATTAACAGGTAATAGTTTAACAGTACCTTCGAATGACGTTGCCAGAGCTTTGATCAAAAAATGCGAATTGTAACCCGACGGATTGTGGAATATCACTGGGATAGTGTGCGAATTTTGATAATTTAAATTACAGCCGCGGTGAGCAGCACCACGGTACTTTTCCGTAAAATGACAGTGATCACGATGTTTCATGTCTGTGGGTGTAAACGGCTTCTTGCAAATATGACAGATCGTCGATAAATCAATTTCTGTGATCTGATTGAAACTTAGTGCTTCCATGGGACAACAGTCTTGTAATATCCCTCTAACGAATGCGGCAATTCCTTTAACTCATTCACAAACCATTGGATGCAAGTTTCTCTGCGATTAATTTTGAATTTCAAAAGCGAATCGTCAAACGCCCAATGTAAATAGTAAGCTATAATATACGGAAGATGCTTTTGATAAATTGTTCTCTTTTTCCCAAAACTTTTAGGAGTGGGCTGCAGTAAACATTCTAGATCTGCGTAAACGCAGAACGGAACGGTTTTTTTGTGTTGAAAATTTGAGAATCCTGTCCTCTTCTGCTGGTAAGATAACTTTGGTTTTATTTAAATTCATGCAATCTACATTGTGCTTGAACAAACACCTTTCAGATTGGAAGTGTGATAGACACCTTTCGCACAACCAAGTACGACCATTACGTTTAGAAATTTGGGAACTGGTCAACCGCGATAAATTCCGAATCCATGCAAATTGATGTGTTACATTCTTTTCAATATTTTTCATACCATCATCGTCATCGTCGTTTTCAGACTCTATTACTAAAAGATATATTGTAGGTTCATCAGACTTGTTTCGGCTTAAATAAATAGGTACAATTTCACTGCGCTTTCGTTTTTCCGTACTATCTATACCATAAACGTTAATTGAAAGTTCGTTTAGTTTTTCAAATTTTGGAATTTTGTCTAAAGACATTGGAAAATGCAAACCGTCGTATTGTAGCACTGAGCTGAAATGTGGATATGAAGTGATTTCGCTGGGATTGTTGTAGGCTGGAAATAGGGCTGTAGTGACCGACCATAGAAAGCAATATGAGTCGCTGTTACGGATGTTGACGACAGCCTTTTCATCTTGAATATCTTTGGGTAGTGGTGTGTATGTGAACACACCGTCTCGCAGTGACACGTACATATTGATATTCACAGTAGAATTGATTATTTCAGTCAGCAACCAACCAGAGTCTTTCTCTTGAAAATCTTCCACCTTGGTGAACACTTTTTGCTTTACATTCTCTTCGAACCACCCGTGTATGTCAGCTGGCTGGAGGATGATCTGGTTTCTGGAGTTAAAATATTTCATTTCTTCAACAAGTTCAGCGTTTTCCGTTATATTGAATTTACAACACAAGACACAGTTTGCTTTTAAACTTCCCACTTTTCGAAGCATTTTTTTCAGTCTTACAACGACGAGGTGTTTCGCATCTTCCAAAAACCTGTTCAAATCTTTATGCCACAGATTGATGATGGCTTCCGTTCGAATTTGGCTCTCGAAAGCTGTCTCCAAATCTTCCCACCATACTCGATCGCTTTTTCGTCGGCTTCGTAATCCGTCACCCACTTTTTCAAATTGTTGAAATTTGACTGTCAACGATTTCAGAATTCCAATTGTAGTTAAAATTCTTGTCTTCTCCCCGATCGTTGAGGCGTTGTTGCGTAAGATTTCATTCAAAAGCCTGGTATTTTGGGTTCCGAATCGAATCAATTTTGCAATCTCTGCCGATGAAGATTTTTCATATAAAATCTGGAACGCCGTTTCCATGAATTGTATTAATTTCAAACAGTTTTCGGAATCAATGTTTCTTCTTCTTTCGATCACGCTCTTGACAAGGATAGAGTTTCAAAGCTTGCTCTAGAATGACCGCTTTACGCTGACACGGTCCCTTTTATGGGTAAACAACGACGTGACTCACACACTGCCGAAAATTCGTGAACAACCGTATGCAATATTCTTCAGCGAAAAAAATTTCAAGATATTACTCGAACGAACCTGCAGCGCGTGGAAGATGGCAAGGCAGTTCTTGGAACTTGGCGAAGAAGTTTCGCACGCCTCATGTACGAAAGAGAGTTGTGAGAGTGAACTAATCGCTAGAGTTATACATGCGACTGTGATAGGCTTAGTAGATATCGTTCACCGAGAGCGTTACGGGGATGTTTTACTTTGCCCCATGGTGTCAGTGTCACGATTTCGAGGCCCACGCACTAGTGCAGTAGAACAGAATGAGAAGAATATATCCTGCAAACGTAACCGACAAGTGTCAACCACTTTATGATTTGGTATTAGTTCAATTGTGAACCTAAAACTTACGAAGAGGCTGTACGAAGAGTGGGGTGCTCCGTCCGTCTGATGAATTCATTAACAGTTGAGCTTGCAAACTGTTAAGGTGGGTGATTGAAATCAGTGCACTTTTACAGTTTTTTTACCTTTAGTGTACAACAATTTTCGATTTTACTTCAGTGAATAGAAATAATTCAACGTATGTGCGTTTTTTTTAGATTATTTTCAAGAAAAAAATAACAACCTCACCTCGAGCTTTCAAACTTTCATACATCGTGATTTCGATCGGTGAGTTGTACAAGAATATCAATTTTTTTACAACATTCTGTGATCAATAATCAAGACTTCAGTTTTTCACCTTGAGTGTACAACAATTTCCGATTTTACTCGAGTGAATAGAAATAATTTAACGGGTGTGCGTTTTTTTCAGATTATTTTTAAGAAAAAAAGAAAATGGAGAACGTCAACATTTGACAACATGTGCGGGTGCCTATGGAGTGGATATTCGAAATACCTTACGATATTCTGGTACAATCAGTAAGTTTGGCAATGGGCGTGCACATGGCGAACGGTGACCGTAATGATAATAATAACCCTCGAAATGATGTGATCGTTTATCAGGCGGGTGTGGCGGCCCGCCTGGTACGTGATAAAGAGGGAGATCTCTGTTTCAAAAAATGTAAGAAAAATTTCTATTCAATTTCACAACTTTTAGAAGAAATTTATTTTCCTTTTTTTTTCTTTCAAACAACGAAAACCTTGAAACTTTTGTGATACATACATGTCTTACGTTTCTATTTTATTTAATTTCACAACTTTTAGAACAAATTTATTTTTCTTTTTTTCTTTTTATCAACGACAACCTTGAAACTTTTGTGATACATCCATGTCTTACGTTTCTAAAATATCATTTCACAACTTTTAGAACAAATTTGATAAATACTTTTGTGTGTAATACATCATATCTTAAATTTCCAAAATTATTGTATGTTTCAGAGAGCTGTAAACAGCATCCACCGTAGTCGTATAATGTACATATAATGAGTACAGCAGAAAGAAAAAAATAAAGCTTTGTGAAATAATTTATACAATTTTCTTAAAGGTTATGAAACGTAGAATAATTGGAAACTTGTTTGAAAGTTTTTTTCGTTAAGTTTTTGAAGTTGGTTCTTGATCACGTTCAGTAGTCGCACGGTCCATGCTGGTAAGAAGAAGACGCTGCACACGTTGTCCAGGTACGGTGTACAAATTAGGCGAGAGTCGACGCATCTTTGAATTCAATTTGACCGTACTGGCCGCCCAGATACTGCAACAGCAACCGCTCCTCCTCCATCGTCTGCACCAATTTCTGGTATTGACTCTCGTCCTCGTTCAGCAGTCGCACAATCCGTGCCGGTAAGAATACGCTGTATTCGTCGTTCAGATCTGTGACGACACGCTGTCCAAACCTCGTTTGGACTCGTCGAATGTTGGTGATTTTGTCGATTTTGAAAATTTCTAGCTCCCTCAATTTCTTCGTCGGCAGAAATTCGTTCATGCTTGCAACTTTGTTCAGTTTTGTGAAATCCATTTTCTTCAAATGTTTAGCAGTTACGTGTTTCTTGATAAATTTAGATTTGTGAACTTTTTTGTCACTTAGTTGAGTTCTGACTTCTGGTTCATAATGGTTTTCAAGTCGTGAATATTTTTTGAGATCAGATCGTTTCGCTGTTTTAGTTCTGCTTCATTTGAAGTTCTCCTCATGAGAGCTGAAGATGCAAGACTGTCTTTCTGACCTAAAATTCAGCCTTTCATAGCCGTATTCCTCCCACCAGACACACAGAATTCTTGAAAAACTTCTAGAAGCTACCGAAATGATGTGTCTTCGATTGAACATTAGAACCTTCCAGAATTCAATGTCGCACCGCAATCCGTTGTCGGCAGGCCGCTCACCGTCAAGTAGAAACTCGTCGAACGAATCGTTTGTCAGTCTAGATTCGTTCAAGGGCGTGAGAATCTTCTCGAACCTTCTGGAAGCTCTCAAAACCTGACACATGCCAGGATTCTCGGTCGAACCTTCGAGGATCCACGGGATCCGGTCGGTAATGCAGTTATCGATCCCGCTCGATGAGCATGATTTTCTTCACCGACAAAGAGCACAATTTATCCCACAAGGGGTAACACCACGGCAATTTCAGACATTTTTTACCAACGATCATGGTCATTTGGAGGATTTTTTATCAACGATCATGGTCATTTGGGAGATTTTCTTACTGACGAGCGGTCGGCAGAGCACGTTTTATCTTACGAGAGTTGGGGTAACCTTCAAACGTTTGCGTCTGCGATGCACATATAGGCGGATTGGTCGGCTTGGTCGGTGAAGAAGGTATTTCTATCCAGAACTCTCCTTGTTATACTACTATTGACTTATTCTTTTGAATTGAACAAGCTGTTACATGCGTTGATTAGATGTGAAGTAGTTTTCTGTTCCGGAGCACAATACAGAAATAAAAGCAAAAAAACTGTACATCGTTACAATTGAATCAGTCTTTGATACCAAAGAATTAATGTCCTGCACATGTTCTCGTCAAAGAAAATTTCAGAAATTTGAGACCCCGAAGGCACCATAAATGATTTTGCATATGTCTACGCTCCTGACTGCGGAAGTTCCTACGTCGACTACCAGTCAACTCCGCTGTCAACTACAGAGATTACGGCCACGGTGGTTCACTCTTAACGGAAAAATGACTCAAGAATTTGTTTTCTAATTTTTTTTCAGTTGTAAAAACTCTAGTCTTTCAGAACCAATCGTCATTTTACGTGTTGAAGAGAATTTCATGAAAATAATAGCGAAATTAGCCCTCCCACAACCTTAAATGGTCGACGACTAGTACGTTTACATTACCTTGGCCGGTGACGGCAGGTACACAACACTGAATTCACCTAAAATAAAACTTATGAATAACAAAAGAAGAGGCAAGAAGGAAGGAAGATAATATAATTTATAGGAAAGGAAGAAGCTAATGATAGTGCGAAACGATAGAGGGTGGTGGATAAACGGTTGCGATAGAACAAACGATAGAACGACAATAGTTTGAACAAAAAAAAAAAGAGGAAAATCAATTGAAAGAAATCTCTAGGCGTAACGAGCAAAGAAGAAACGAAGGTGTCTCTTGGCAGGTCAAGCGTGGAATAGTTGGAGGTCGGAGTTCGGCGAGCCGATCTCGCCACTGTCGTTAGGTGATCCTTCTTCCTTTAATTGGTTTTTTATTCCCCGCCATGATTGGGTCATCCCTTTGGTGGCGAATATCGATTACGACTTGGTCATACGTTGTCGAAGATTACCGCTAGATGTTGTATAATGTCCTGCCCATGGTTTTGCCGTTGACACCATCTCGTATAAATTTATAATAGCTGCATTCTACTGTCCAGATTGCCTATAACTGGGGATTCCTTTGACAGAGGCATGTACGTAAAATACCTCCCGGTCAAAGTTACCGAGTGAAAGGCGATGACTGACTTCTATGTTCGCTTTCACGGATTTTGTCGTATAGGCAGTGGCCAGTTGCCCACGATGTACCGAGAAGATCATACAGTTACAGGGAGGCTTACTGCAACTTTAGGTCGTGGATTATGGCTCCGCTGATTATAGTCCTTACTGATAGGAAGGCTGCGTCCATCCTCAGAACGAGGGCTTTATGAACTGGACGTAATCTTTGGGGACGGTCCCGCACCTGGCCGGTCACTTACGGAAAAAAACCCCAATTTCACCTCCAAAATAACCCCCAGAATAATCCTCAATCTCTAAGGGGTAAATTCGTACCCCTTAATTCAGGATGAACCTCGAAGTCAAAGGTTTACTCCCAAGTCGAGGATTTACTCCCAAGTTGAGAGTTTACTTTCAAGTCGAGGGTTTACTCCTAAGTTGACGGCTTACCTCTTAAGTGAGGGTTAATCCCCAAGTCAAGGGCTTACCTCCAAGTTGAGGGTGAAACTCCCAATCGAGGATTCACTTTGAAAGAATTCTCGAGTCAAGGGGTTATTATGTCATATGATTGGGATTATAGATGTAACGGTATTACAAAAGTGCATTACACACCATTATTAAATACAATAGAAACTGACTAATCAAGAAGTTGTCTGGTTATTTCTCATTTCATATCTTGAGGCAATCATATACACATATTATATATGCATTTGGATATTCATTTTCATCATTGAATGCCACTCAAATTATACATTAACATTATTAATTTCTTGTATATCTATTAGGCTGATTCAAAAAACGACTAATTTTTTTTTTTAAAATCCTCACATAAAAACTTCCGAAAAGGTGTGAAAAGACACCTGTAAAAAGCAGAGCCCTTAATATTATTATTAAGAGGTCGCGCATCGGGAATTTCTATTTCCCGTTCAAATAACACAGGAATAATTTTTTTTATATTTTGCAATTTTGTATTTTTGCAACGGCTTATTGAATTAGCGGACCAAAGCATATTTTTGTAGGAAATTTGACGCGCTAAAAAAAAAGTCCTTACAAAGTTTTTCGATAGTCACACTCCTTCAAAAGTTATTCGAGGTCAAAGTTGAACTTACAAAAAAATTCAATGTTTTTTTTTTTTTCGCTGATACTATGAATCTTTTCTCATTATTTTGTTATAAAGAGGATAGATTTCGGAATAATTACATTTTTAAATAGTCAAGTGCATCAGTTATGGATTCTCCATGATAACATGTTTATTATTTAACATCGCATTTTTGTAAGGTAACTTTATATTGACTCGATGGGAAAATTGATGATTGAAAAAGCCCAATTAGAGTAAGATACATTTATTAAATATATCTTCATAACAAAATAATGAGAAAAGATTCATAGTATCATCGAAAAAAAAAACATTGAATTTTTTTGTAAGTTCAACTTTGACCTCGAATAACTTTTGAAGGAGTGTGACTATCGAAAACTTTGTAAGGACTTTCTTTGTAGAGCGTCAAATTTCCTACAAACATATGCTTTGGTCCACTAATTCAATAAGCCGTTGCAAAAATACGAAAATGCAAATTTTAAAAAATTTATTCCTGTGTTATTTAAACGGGAAATAGAAATTCCCGATGCGCGACCTCTTAATAATAATATTAAGGGCTCTGCTTTTTACAGGCGTCTTTTCACACCTTCTCGGAAGTTTTTATGTGAGGATTTTGAAAAAAAAAAATTAGCCGTTTTTTTTGAATCAGCCTAATATCTGTACGAATTTGCGTTCAATATAGAAGGACGGTATAATGTATCCCCACGCAGAAAAATAATCGTAAATAAAATTTAATGTACGTATGTATAATTCATATAACCATGAAGAATTATCTATACACAATGCATTCCATTCATTGTTATATTATAATGAAGATGTATGCGCACATGTACATAGACTATATGAAGATGTATAAAATATTCAGATTCGATAATTTTCAGATGATTTCCAAGAACTATCATATAAAAACTCACTGAGAAAATCGAAGAGGGCCAATGTTTTTGATTCACCGAGTTGACGTGGGAATCCCCATATATGTATAGTGTAGTTTATGATTTCTAATTTCAACCCTGAAAAAACTAAGTAGTATTCTTTTGAAGCGTTGCATAATGGCATGCTGGGTAAGCAAAATGCAATATCAATAGTGATCCTTATACTATATGATGCGATGGCTTAATTCCAGCGAGCTGCTCGAAAGTTGAATACAAATTGAATCATTGGTTTTGCCATAAATAATATATAGATAGATCATTTCAGATGTTATTGAGAATAATAGAACTTCAACGAATATCATGAGAATTACCTGAGAAATTTCTCGGGTTATGTTACCCTGCAATAGACTCAAGGGTTCGCCACCAATCTTTTACATATTATATTTTCACGATGACACCCAAATTTCTGAGTTCATCCTCAAGAAGAGTTAGGTGTATCCCTTGGGGTTGCAGGGGACAATCCCTGCAATGTTGATAGTTCACCCTCACATTTACCATCAGTTAAATTTTGGGGATATGAATTACCCTAGACGTTAAAGGTGTACCTTCATGTCTTGAGGATTGGACCCTCAATTGTTAGGAATTAACCTTTATCGTTCAGGGTTTACCTTCGACGTTGAGGTTTCACCTTCGACGTCGAGGGTTCACCTTCAACTCTTGGAGATGAACCTTCAATTGTTGAAGGTTAATCTCCAACTGTTGGAGATAAACCCTCCAATAATGATGGTTTAACTTCAATTTTTGAGGGTAAATCCCTAAATTTAGGGGTTTATCCTCAACTTTCAGGGTGAACCCGTAAATTTTGAGGCTTACCTCCTAAAATTGAAGGTTTTTTTTCGCGAGGGGTAAGTCGGAAGATGGCAGGCTACGGTCTGCCTTGTTCGTCATCCTTAAGATATCCGGGAAAGCGGGAAGCTGGTTTCTCCTTGAGAACTTGGTCCCTCGGCTGTCGGGAGGATTTTACATTCCTGTACGCTGGCAGTTGAGGAAGTACGAGAAGTTTAGATGGATGCTAGCCCGGGTGTATCAGAAGCACACCAAGGTAGCCAGTGAAGTCTAATTACACCGTCGGTAGAGAAACTCATCAAGAGCCAGAAACGGTAGTAATCGGTAGCTGTTGACCCCTCGGTGGTCGGAATCGTCGTCCTAGTACCTTGTTTGCTCGCGCCGGAGCGCGGAATACAGAATTTACAGAGAAAGCCTTAGTTACTAGTAGTTATTGCCTGTTTTGTATCAAGTTCGGTTGGGGTACCGCGCCAGAGACGCGTTTTCCGGAGGTTTCCTTCAGTTTTGTGCCCTTGTAACGAACGGTTCTGAAATGCCAAGTTACAGTGCATGTCAAGCTCTTTCACGGTAATTGCACGTCGGTAAGTTACGGTACGGAGAGGATATCGCCGTAATTATAGGCTGGCACGTAACTGGCTTATCAGAGCGCACCGTGCAGGGCCACAGCCTAGATAATAGACTATATAATTTTAAAACACAGACAAAGATATTCTTTTTTAATTATGAAGATGTTGAGAGTTACTCATGATCCTGATATTATGATACCTCGAGTAGAAAATCCAATGGAAAGTGTGATCAGAACATTTTTTAAAACGGAAAGTAAATTCTTTATTAACGAAACTACGTGATCATTAATCTGGATTATCTATCGATGAGGTTGTAGATGCAAGCTGGATGTGTTCATCCACTTGTTCCTGCAACTTGCTGATAATGGCGGTTTGCTTTTTCACGGTCGCCATAATCACTGCCTTTTCGTTAATCAGTTTTTGCATTTGTTCTTTTCTCATAGTTTCTTTTGCAGTTGAATTTCTTGAACTCCTAAATACTTCAGCGATCACGCCTAGCCCAGCAATTAAAAATACGATGACCTGTAACATCAGTACACGTACGTAGATATTGCCAAGATATCACTAGCATTTGCAATGTAATTTTTTTGTCATTTTGATATATCAGACTATCTAGTCTGCCTGAAGTCATTAGTTAAATTTATATCGTATACCACAAAAAAAATTGCTACGGAAACAAGTGACTAGGGTTGTTTGATCTATGTGCTCAATATCAGTGTTTTGAACGTTCAAATCGACGTTGAAAATAATTAACAAACCTGATATTCTGCACAGCGCAAACAATATCTTTAGAGTAAAAGTGAAAACAAATTTTACTTCACTCATGAGGTTTGCACCAGCGTTAATTGCGGTTTGAACGTCAACTTCTTTTTTATATTGATCGATTTTTTCTTCCTCCATTCCAAGTATTCGTTTTCTGACCCTTCGGTCCAAGGTATGAAACCATCGACCTGGTAGTATAAGAAAGTATTGCCTGAAGATATGATGACTTCTGGCATATCTCACAATCCTGAACGAGACTGGCTTCGCAATTTGCTTCATAAATTGATTAAGCAAGTTCAGAATTGGCAAAAATCCCGCGACCATAATTATTTGTTTTGACGTGTTACAGGTCCGCGTTTCTGTTTAAAATATTATGCTCTTGCGCGATTTAATGCCAGAGGATTATGCATGTGTGCCTTTAGACTGGCTTTTATTCTCCCAACTAGTCGATCCTAAAACTACTGTACAATCCACATAGATGGTGGTACGGAAGAATTTGCTTGGCTAACCTGAAACTAGAAACTGTCATATAAACTCAAGACAAATTTTTTCGTAGACTGAAGCTCTGAGTTTCTTTTGATTACGATAACGGTTGCTTCTGTTTTGTTACTTACTAATGAAAAAGCAACGACTGTTGTATAAAGGGAGTAGTCATTACAGAAAATGGAAGACGTTCATCAATCGATATCTTTATAATTTTGACGCACTCTCATATGAACGGGAAACCTCCACGATACATTTTAAGTTATTACCAGCATTATTTCATTTGTAGTGGAGTCTAAAAAAATTTAGCAGCCATTTCACTAGAGTTTGCACTTTACGCGTGTTCCGTCCGTAAGTTTTATGGTTGAATGTAAATGGATACGTGAACTACAGGGGACCCGTACACGGACTTTCTTTTTGGATGGTACATATAACTTGAGTACAAAAAACGATACGACCTCGAAATTTTGTAGGAATGCTCCAAACAACGCCCCAGGACTTCATTTAATCATGACAAATTCTCACATCACCATGCTCACTGTATTACGATGTGTTAGCGTTAGATTACGTTATATTACGAATTTGATTACGATTTATTTGATCACGGTTACGAATATGGAATTCATGATGACGACTTTGTAGTACCAAATTATGAATATGATTTGAATTACGCTTCCCTTGATAAAGTATGGTACTGTACTGGGAGAAAAATTTGCACATATCGTTGAAAATCTGTATAGTAGAAATATTATAGTCGTGCCGATAATTTTTACAGTAAAATATACTCAAATCATTATTTGGCGCACTATAAATACAATGTCAATTTTAACACACTTATAGTTGATGCAAGGACGTCAAAGGGACTATAATAATCGTAAAAACTATATTTTTTGTATACCGATTTTTATCAGGAATATTTTGGTATCGTGCGGTGAGCTTCGTTCGATAGTCTTCGCGACAGTATAGAGTATAGCTCAATTAACTAATTCATAATCTACTATTTACGTATAAGAATTTGGACCACCCGAGATGATTCATGCAACTTTTGTCAGAGTTGAATGCACCATACATATGTAGTTTGACTCGACTTGAATATGGTTAATGCTAATACAATAATTATTCAGACAAGATCATACGCACATAGTTTCAACAACTATACATACACTGTCCGAAATATTTGTAAATCTACGACACATTTACGACACAAAAGTGTAGCTAAATTCCAAATTTCGTGTTATAAAGTGAATTACTTAGCAGTTTAAATAAATGTGCAGTAAAATTTTGTAATTTTGCTTAACTTGGTTGGAAAAACACAAAAGGGTATTTTGAGTTTACTTAATTGTGCAGTAAATGTATTAAGTATATTTTTAAGTTATAAGCGTGACTCTTATAACTTAAAAGGGTTGCGGAAATAATAATTCCTGAGTCTCAACGACTTGGGTTGATGTAGAAACGATACTAAAACATTATATTAACACCGATCACAAATAATTACATAAATAATAACAAAAATAATTATAACACTTATAGTCACCTAAATCAACAACAATGTCGGTTTTGATGATCGGGAATGCAGGCTTAGTTAATAGTAATGACAAAGAATAATTTATAATAAACAATATATTTTGCGGAGCATTCACTATGACGCTAGTGGATGTCCCGAGCGCCTGTCAATCACTCCCCTCTCTCCCGAGGCGATGGCTCAGCGGTGTTCACTCTTAGTTATCCTTTCCGTAACCCGTTTAGCGTGTTTATTGTTTTTCATGGATAAGTTTGGGTAAACAGGCCACAAACTTACATATTTATAAATTTCATATCCGGTACTTGGAATTTACTAAACATTCTGCTGACAAATGGAATAATCTTATTGATCAGTTTTCAGTGATTGTACTATTTGTCATGCCGGTGTGGACCGTACATTGTATTATAAATCAAATAAAGTCATAGAATCTCATAAAGTAGTTTGGCGTAATAGGTAGGGTGCTCGAATAGTAATCCGAACATTGCGAGTGAGAACGGGGTTTCCAGCCTCGGTCAGGAAAAAATAATACGCTAGGTTTTAATCGATCCAAAATTCGTTTTCAACGATTGTAGCTACTGATAAGTTGTCAAAATGGTGTCTACGCTCACGAAAAATCATGAACATGAACTATCTCCGAGTTCCACATCTATTTTTTCTCATTTCACAGTTTCACTGTACATTCACGATGAAGCTACTCAACTCGTATAGTAAAGTTAACAAACTGCAATCTAAAATTTGTGTATTGAATTTGCAAATTATAAATCGAGTAACGATAAGTTTATGTCTTTTATCGCACTAATGTTTAAATATGGTCAGATCTTCATTATTGTACCGTTAACCATACAACTTTTGTCAGATATAACGATAAGTTCATAGTTCCGAACAACAGAATGCAATAAGTTCTATTAACTATAAATTCGTATTGTCTCCTCAACACACTATTTTTTATAGTAAAGTCAACCACATTTTTCTCTGACAAGGAAGGTATCCCAGCCCGAACTCTCCGATTTAATGTTTTTTTTAATATGTCATATTAGACTAAAAACTAACCGACACGTATTTTTTTTTATCGGCCATGAAATACTTTAAGGAGGTGACCACCCTTCAAAGTGAGGCATGTCAAGGGGCGATTTGGCAGTTTCACCCATGAGAACATAATATTTTTCAACCAATCTAACTGGAAAAGTTTTCTCATGAAGAGAAATGAAAAATCTTCAAGAAAAATTTGTTTAAATTAAGGGAGTAAAAAATTGTCAAATTCAAGTCTAAGAATCTGAAAAATATATATTCCGTATGAATGCAAAAGAAAATTTACGTGTTTTTGGAATATCTTGAAAAAAAAATATTGGCCGGGGTTTATCTTGCGCGCATGCACAAAATCGTCAAATTCAAGTCTAAAAATCTGAAAAAAATATATACTGCGTATAAACACGAAGGAAATAAAATCAATCTTTTGATTTTCTCGAAAATAAATATTGGACGGAACTACCTCTAAAATGTTTTGAATTGTTAACGTTTTTTCATTTTCTCACTGTATCATCAAAGGCTCAAAAATGAATCATCGGAAACGAAGACAATGTCGAGAATAAAGACAGTGTCTCCAGACAAAGAAGCTGCTTATAAGGGATTAGACGCAATATTGTATAATGCTGCGATAAATTACTCTTGAAGTGATAGTCTACACTAGAACCTTAAACTGTAAGAGAATGAAAATACTAAATTCGAATTTTTAAAGATTCTAGCGTAGAATATCACTTTAAGAGTAACTTATCGCAGCGTGACACAATATTGCATCTTATCCATCAACAGCAGCTTCATTATCAACGCAAGCATTTATACAAGATAACATATTTGCTTCTACAACTGTGAAAATATTTACTGTATATTGCTTGTTTCGATAAAGTAGCTCATGTTTTCAGTTTTATTTGTGAGTTCTGCACAGTCAGTGCTACGTCAAAGTGAGCAATTCGTTTTCAGAGAAAATTTTATATTTTATATGAGTTTATGTGTAGAAATCATAAATTTCTCATTCAGAAAACAGCTGAACAATTTTCAAGTTTTTCAAATTTTCGACAGGATATTCTCGTATAGAAATAAGTTGGTTAAGAGACGAATTGAAATAATATTTTTTGTTCATTGTTATTAATTGAAAATCAAGTTCCCCTCTTGTTATTATTATATTATTCTGTTTTGTCTTGTGAATTAGTTTTGATGTTTGTAACAAGTAAATTAAAATTTTTCTTGGTCAATTATAAATTAATATTTAAAAATTGCGGGATATAAATGTCATTTTTCTGATGCAATGTGAAGATGTGTTCAATAAACAAAACAATGCGGTGACCAACTAATTATTAAATTCATTGCGTTATAAATATTGAATAACAATATCAAAATTTTAGCGCGTGGAAATGAATTTAATTTTTATTGTCTCTCGTTTGCCTTTGTCGCCCCTTTCAACTTCCTCATGTACCGATATTTAGGAATAAGAGAGATATTATTCGAGTTATTATAACACATTTTTTCAGCAATACTGAAAATGAAAGTATATCCTATAAATGTCGTCAATCTTTTGTTTGGCGTATTTCAATCGCTGTATACAAAAGAGACTCCGATAAATCGAAGGGAAAATGAATTAAAAGAGAATATCGAAGATATTTTATTGTCCGCGATGAATGAATTTAATGGCGCGGAAATGACAATTGAAGAATCCCTATATTTTCAAGAACTACACAAAGATACTAATGCCCAAATAATAGAAGATGACATTATGCATACTTTACCTATCCAGCCTGTGCTACCTACAAATGAGTGTACGAAAGACGAAGAAGATGTATCGTATGATTATTAATCAAGAGCCGTAGATTTCTGGAGAACCAGACAAAAAAGATATTTACGCATTGACACTGTAAGAAAAGGTTTTGAAAGAGTGAAATCTATAAATAAACTGCGACGATGGGCTAATTCATTAAATAAAGTTGGCACTTACAGAAAAAAAAATCGCTAGAATTTGCGATATTACGTTTAATAATTATAAAGCAGATGTCGACGCCGGTTTCATCGTTCGTGATAATGAGTAGTATAGATACGACAGTTCTAACCCAAAAAATGGCGGCGTACCGGCTCCCTCCTTCCTCCCCACCTTACCGGCAGTCTGTATGTTACCCCCCCCCCCCCCCGCAATGATAAGCCTCACCCATGATATTGTTGGATGAGCAGCTATTTTGATTTTTATCGTCAGACAGTTTGATCATGAGATATTTTACTTGTCCGGATGAGCAGCCATTTTGATATTTTCACCGTCATCCGTAAACTTTCACGCTAATAGTTTGCCCCCAGGGCGAAAAATAATATTTTCCACATACTTCGAATACATTCTTTTGTGTTAGTCGACCGGATGGCGACACCACAATTAGATAGGCCGGGAATGTTAATGACGATCCGTAAACTTTCACGCCAATAGTTTACCCCCAGGGCGAAAAATTAATATTTTCGACATACCATTTCGATTTTTCACCGTCACCCGTAAACTTTCACGCTAATAGTTTTTCACCCCCAGGGCGAAAAATAATATTTTCTACATACTTCGAATACATTCTTTTGTTTTAATTGACTGGATGGCGACACCGCAATTAGATGGGCCGGGAATGTTGATGATGATTCGTAAACTTTCACGCTAATAGTTTACCCCTGGGGCGAAAATAATATTTTCGATATACTTCGAATACATTCTTTTGTGCTAAATGGCTGTATAGCAAGGGGGGTACAAACCTTGGGCCTCTCACAACCACACCAAAATTCTTGCGATCTATCGATATACATATATTAAGGTAGATCAGGTATGAAACGATTTTCTGCAGAAATTCATGAAATTTATACAGGGTGTAGATAAATACTCAAGTGACACCTGTGAATTATTTCAGAATTTTTGTCTGTCTAATAATTAAGTTATATGTAATTGAATATGGGGCAAAATACACAGGGGTATAGGGGGCTGTGTGTCAAAAATCACAGTTTTCCATATAGCGAACGAATGCTTCTGAGGAAATGATAAAAAAACTACACAACCAAAGTTCAAACTATTACGAAGATATGCACAAAATTTCAAAATGATTATGTGTCTAGTTTTAATTATTTATACCGTTAAAGTTCGAAGAAAATCGGTCTCAAAGAATCTCTAACACGAGTGAAGCAACATCGCCGCGCAATGACGTAGCAGTCAGCTGGTCTCGAGCTTGACGTACACGTATACGCATGCGTAGGAAAACCAAGAGCCTCGGGACGAGTGTACATAGCAGACGACAGCTATGGCGTCTGCTGACCCGAGCGCTCGTCGAGTCTATACTTTTACATATAGACGTACACAGCTACATATCCACAGACATACCAATCATTAATGACAAATGTAATGTTTTTAATAAATTTTTTTATTATTCTTGCTTTTTCGAAAACCCAACATGCCTCAGTGTTCCACACGATTTTGCCGTATTACTTTTTTGTAGAGAGAAATTAAAGATGCAAAAAAAAAAATTACGCAGCGAAGAAATCGGCTCATCCCGATTTACCTATTGACTAATAAATAGTGCAGACTTCTCTTTCTGAAGTTGAATAAACTATATATCCTTATTTTTGAAAAATGAAACAATAGATTCAATAATTTTTGCACGTTTTGTGACCAGAGGTACATTGCCAGCTCCGTGTTTCGCCAATAAATCGTAAATTCCAGGGTGACCATCTTTTTGGTACACTGAAAGAAGTTTGGCGTAATCAATGCCTGCCTTCGCAACTGTTTTAATCATGTTTCTCGATATATTGCCACTCAAAGATTCTAGAGATTGCTCCATTGACGCTGTTCTCATCGATTGCACATCCTCGTTGAATACGCTGTCAAACGATTTACTGCTCTGTAATAAGTCAGTTTCGGAAAGAAATTGATGCACTATTCTCTCCAATATTTCCACATCGTAGAGAGCTTCGTGAAGATTTTGTTCAAGATCAATATTCTTTTCTAGTAAATCACGTGCCAAAGTACCCAATTTAAATTGTCCTGTGCCTTTTTGATTGGGAATTCTTTTTCGCAAAAGAGGCAGTGAATCAGCAAAACCAGCAATTTGTGCTCAGAAGTCGTTACTGACATCACATTCTTTAATCGCACGAATCAAAAAACGCATATCGAATCGAGCATTGTGTGCTACCAGTATTGATAATTTTGTTGAAGCTCGTAAGAAATCACAAAATTGACATAAAGCAGTCAGTAATAGAACGGAGGGAACGTGAATGCCGTGTACGAATAGTTCTCCATTGATATTTTTCATTCCTGTAACTTCTGTGGCGCTTGGATCAATGACTCTCGAGGGATTAATATAAATCGAAAATTTCTGTGTTTCACACTTGGCTGTGATCTGTAAAATTTCCGATGATTTACCAAATCCAGAGGTTTCCAGATCAAAAAATACAATACTGTATTTATCGACATCATCAAAAGCTGCTTCTGCGCAAGAATTCTCATCGAAGTCTACTCCGTTGACCAAATTATCTATATCAATCTCTAGGCCACAACTGGATTGATACTGAAGACCTTCAGATCTTCTGTCCCTTTTCTCAATTGATTGCGCTGCTGCTTCAAAAAGTTGCGACGGATTTTGTAATCTCGGGTTTTCGATGCTTCTGATTTACGTGCCCTTGTGATTTCCTGCTTTTATATGTAATTTTTGGTGAATTTACCAGACGGTACATTTAGTTTTGCCATGACACTTCGGAGCAACTTTTCTCCTTCATTTTTCGAACAAACAGCATCGGCGTAACGATAATCGCACGCCTCGCTTAAGCTAAGTGAAATATTTTTCGGAGATTTGTGTGTCATTATATTATTCAAAGCCTCGTTCGCTTGACTGGATGCAGCGACACAAAATTTCAAAAAGTTCCTGGCATATTTAGAGAAAACATTTTGCAATGCCTTATACAGTCTGGATCTTTCAACAATATGGTTGGATCACTGGGATCGCCATTTTCTTTTCCTTGATCGCACTAGTTTCCGCAGTTCTCGTGCTTTCCGAAAACATGATCCGGTATCGAATGCAAAGCAGTTGCCAACTCTTCACTTTTGCCCTTGTTTTGGCTCACTGCACAACTGAAACATTTTTTCAGATGTGGGATTGTTTCCCGTCTTCTCATTTCTTTGTATTGCTTTTTCAAATCATACAGCTCATTATTGAAATTCTTTTTGAGGTGATTTGAATCAGCTAGTTTGAATATAGTGTGTGGGCTGCTGCCACGAATTGCAGCAATTGTCGTGCTATCCTCATCCCCAGTCACAACACGTACTTGGAGACCAGCTTTTTGGAGAATTGTGCTTTCATTCACTAGTTCGGCACCTACTGCAGCATCCATCGTCTTTGCGCTTCCAACATGATTTTTCCGACAGCCGATGTGTTGTACCCTCACCATTTCCACTGTCGCATTGCTTACATTTTTTATTCCTTGTCCTGTAGTCCAGAACTTTGCCACTTAGGAAACCGATAATTGCTCCATACCCATTGAGACTATCATAATTTCGGCCGCTTCCTCTTTTGCTCCAGCCCATGTCATATGAAACGACAATATTGACAATATTGCCCAGCGCATTATCGAAGTCAGTTGTATTATTGTTGTTGTCGTCTGGTGTCGTATCCTCCGTTGACTGAAGCGTTGACAAACTTGAATAAATTTCATCTGTGATTTCTCTTAGTCTGAAATTTAAAAAATCAAGGAACGAACAATAGAAATTTTATAAACAAATTGATTTTTCATGGATTTCTCGCTTTATTATTCTCATTATAATTCTGTTCGAGTGATTTTTTATATATACAATTCATTCCGTACTACACAATATTTATTGTATTGTACGGTTAAATTTACAATTTATTTAATTTCACTCCGTACGAAAATATATTATAAACGCATCACGTTCTTTAAAATTTCATTTCCATACGTCGTGAAATAAAATTACGTACAATACTTGACAAACAAAACTGTTCCACATGTCGCATAATTGTAACACTCATCGGAAAAAGTTTTTTCGTACTCGTATTGTAAAATGAAAATGAATGATCTTACAACTCTTGACACAACTTGTCGATGTTTTTTAAAACGAGTTGACGTTCTTCCTGAACAGCACGCTTACAAGAATCGTTCGCCACAGCTTCTAGTGCAGGGCCGACTTCTCGTTCATACCTCTTGTATAATTTAGAGTCCAGTCCTGGTATGTCAAGACACGCGAACACTTTATTCAATGCACTGCAACCGATTCCTGAATGCATAGCACCTGAAATTAAATCGAATTAATTAATTTAAAATTATATAGCAAATGAATTAAATATCAATATATAACTGTAATGAGAAAATATAATGAGACAACTCACCGAGTACAGCTTTGGTGTTTGTGTCTGCAGGAGATCTAGAGCTGTTGAGAGTATTGTGAGTTTTTCCACTCGCAACTTCAGTTGTCACTTGACAAGACTCGCAGCGAATATTCCAGACCGAATGAAGACCGAATCGTCTTTCATTCTCAATGTCTTGTAAATGAAACACAGCCTTACATTTTGAGTAAAATAAATTTTTCTGAAGCTCTGGTACATCGATGATCCGATTGCCCTCACAAACGGGCTTAACCTCAGAATCATCGGTGTTAACCTCAAAACCATTACTTTTTTTTTCTTTTTGCCTCGTGCCATGGCTGCTAAAGCCTTGTTTCTGCTTTTCAATACACTGTCTTTGATCCATTTTCCCTTATGTTTAATTACTTTCGGCATTTTTGCACGGTGGTTTTATTTTGAAAACTCGAAGCTGCAGCTACGGAAAACTGTCAAACAGTTACACTGTACACGGACACGCTCGCATACTTCTGTAAAAATGCGAGGTTGCCACGATCTCTAGAGCGATTTCATGTACATAAAACGACCGTCTTTTCGTCAGGGACGAATGAAATTTAGGGTGCAGTGAGTGCTGGGTGCCCTATTAAATAAAAACTTTTAATTTCCGCCTGCAACGTCTGAACCGAAAAAAATCCTTCACCTATTCAAATTCATCCCTTCAATATTGATTTGAGCGTGATAACATCCTGAATTAATATGAAAATTGATCTTGAAATTAACCCCACCCCGATTCCTACATCGCTACACTCCCTCGGGCCTGATGTACCTTAACTCAGCGCATCCGATGCAGACTCATCAGTCTTACACGATACGTGCAAGTTAAAAGTTCATCAAAGTTCTGCTTATATCAACGTTAAAGTCATGGCAACTGAAACATACTCATATATCGTCAGAACGATGGAGAATGCTCACGATTTGTTGTGCGAGCTGCATCCTGAGCAGGAGAATGACAACATCTTCTAGCACTTGATTGACGTTGGAATGGCAAATCTCCAATTGCTGCGTGATGTTTCAAAGCGTCCGAGAACGAGCATAGGTGCGAAACTGCAAATTCAACATACAACCACGCTCGTACAATCCTGGGTAGCAAAGATTCGGCAACAGCTGAGGCAGCGACAGCAGCAGCGGCAGCAGCAGCAGCACGCCGTGGTGATGGGTGCTAATATTGGCAGTCCTGCGAGCGTACAGTGGGACAACGTCGATAGTGCTTTTGCCAACCGGATTCGAACGGGAGTTGTCACAAATCTCGGGCATAAGAATTTTGAGACCTTTTTGGATGACGCGCAGCGGATCATCGTCGGGCGATTAAGGCTGGTACTGCGCGAGGAGGGTAATGTGAAGGTAAACCTCACATTATCGTGCAAATTCGAAAACAAAAGCATGAGGGGATTGTGGAAGAAATAGAAAGCTTCAACACCTCCAACATCGCGATCCTCCCGTCGAGCGATATCGACGGCTGGCTTACACACGCAAGGGCCGATCTACTTGTAAAGGTTGAAGGTTTTGAGCAACGCGATTCTGAGTGGAGCATGACCGAGATTCTCAATACTGCCGTAAATATCAACCGGTACCAGCCTCTCGCTGCGGGGCTTTCGACATTCGTGGAGCTGCCCAAGGATATTCAGCGGAAGAGGGCGGTGGTAAACGTGACCAACAAAGATTCAAGGTGTCTTCTCTGGTCCATCATTGCAGCCTGCCACCCGGTCAGCACCCACGCCGATAGGACTCTCCATTATCGCCGCTATATTTCCGACTTGGACTGTACAGGTATCAAATTCCCTGCTACTCTACATGATGTGAAAAAGCTTAAGAGATTGAATAATTTGCGAATCAATGTATATGGAATAGAATCTCAAACTTTTTCACATCATGCAAAATCGAATAACAGCGTCATCGTGCCAATTTATTTGAGTAAAAATTTGCATAGCGTAAACATTGACATGATTCATCTTCTGATCGTTGAGAGTAATCCAGAAAATGATATGGCTCGCGAGTTAACACCAAGATTCCACTTTGCTTGGATTAAAGATCTTTCGCGATTGGTGAGCAAACAATTGTCTAATCATGATAGACAACTGTTTTATGCGACAGATGTTTGTGTCACTTTACCGCAAAACATGCCTACGACAATCATCGGCAAGATTGCATTATGCTATATAAAGTGCGTATGGAATTCCCCGAGTGTAAAGATTTTCAAATTTTCAGAACAAGGGCACCGTCCCGTTTGTCGTTTACGCCGATCTCGAATGTATATTAGAGTCTATACCGATTGACGAATTCCAAAATCACGTTTCAACCCGTAAAACACATGAATTTCAAAAGCATATCCCGCACAGTGTAGTGTACTATGTACATTGCGCGTACGATGAGACTTTATCGGAGTTCCACAGTAAACGCGGCGTCGATTGCATAGATTGGTTCATGCAGCAGTTTAAAGATTTATCGATTAAAGTAGAGTCACGCGTCAAAAACATAATTCCGATAGAGTCTCTTACCCAAGTGTAACGCGATCATGACATGCGCGCAAAGAATTGCTACATTTGCGAAAAGCCGTTTACCCCTGAGGAGAAAAAGTGTCACGACCACTGTCTCTTCACGGGTAAATATCGTGGTCCTGCTCATAATCGGTGTAATTTGAATTTCAGAAAGACGCACACAATTCCAACAGTTTTTCACAATTTGTCCGGTTACGATTCTCACTTTTTAATAAAATCCCTCGCGTCAACTTTTCCCGGTGAAATTACCCTGCTACCCATAAATAAGGAAAAATATATATCCTTCACGAAACGCGTCGATGGAACAATGATGCACTTGAGATTCATCGATTCGTTTCGATTTATGGCTAGCAGCATCGATAAACTTTCCAAATATTTGAATGATGCAGACAAGCCCATAACACGTAAATTTTATCATAATCCGACTCAGTTCAGTTTAATGACCGGCAAAGGCGTTTTTCCCTATGAATACGTCGATTGTTGGGGGAAACTGGAAGAAACGCGATTACCTGCAAAGAATCATTTCTACTTGCACCTCTGCGATGCAAATATTTCAGACACCGATTACGAGCATGCTAAAAATGTTTGGAGGAAATTCCATTTAGAGTCATTGGGGGGCTATTCAGATTTATATTCAAAGACCGATGTTCTTTTGCTTGCCGATATTTTCGAAAATTTCCGCGATAGCTGCTTCAAAACATACGATTTAGATCTGTTGCACTACTACACTGCACCGGGACTTGCTTTTGACGCGATGCTCAAGCATACTAATGTAAATTTGCAACTTTTAGACAACCCTGGAATGGTGTTATTTACTGAAAGAACCATTCGAGGCGGCGTAGCACAATGTTCTAATCGACATGCTCGGGCCAATAATAGATTCATGGGAGAAGATTTTGATCCAAACAAAGCGGAATCGTATCTCACGTATATTGACGTGAATAACCTGTACGGTGCAGCTATGAGCGTGCATTTACCAATCGGCTCGTTCGAGTGGGAGTATCAGCACATCGATATAACAAACCATCCGGACGATTCGCCGATCGGTTACTTTCTGGAGGTAGATTTGGACTATCCTGTAGAACTCCACGAGAATCACAAAGACTTGCCTTTTTGTCCCGAGCATTGTACTCCTCCAAGTAGTAAAAACGCCAAACTCGTGACCACCCTTCACCCCAAAACAAAGTATATATTGCACTATAGAAATTTAAAGCAGTGTTCGAGTTTAGGATTGAAAGTAACGAAAGTGCACAGAGTTTCAAAGTTTGCACAATCTCCATGGCTCGAACCTTACATCACGCTCAACACGGACATGCGCAAGCGGTCTAGGAACGAATTTGAGAAAAACTTTTACAAACTAATGAATAACGCGGGGTTCGGCAAGACTATGGAGAATGTGCGAAATCATAAAGATGTAAAATTGGTCACAAAAAGGGGGGGGGGGGGAAGAGGTGGTGCGAGAGCGCTTATTACCCGGGCAAACTTTCACAGCTGCACCGTATTTGGCGCTGATATGGTCATCATTGAAATGAATCGTGTCAAAGTTCACTTCGCTGAACCTATTTACGTCGGTACATCGATTCTGGATCTGTCAAAAATCATTCTTTACGATTTCCACTATAATGATGTAAAATCCAACTTTTCGAACAGCGAGGCCAAATTGTTGTATACCGACACAGACAGCCTTATTTATAAATTTGACGTATCGAACATCTACGATATCATCAAACGTGATGTGGATACAATGTTTGATACCTCTGACTATCCACCCGACAACGTGTATGGCATTCCGCTTAAAAACAAGAAACGACTAGGGCTAATGAAGGATGAAAATAATGGTAAAATTATGACAGAGTTTGTGGGACTGCGAGCAAAGCTGTACACATTTACTACGATGGGCGGGGATGGGGAAAAAGTGAGTAAGCGCGCCAAGGGTGTAAAAAATTCTTCGATAAATAGCATCACGTTTGATGATTACAAGCGCTGTCTGATGGCTCACCAAGAGTTGACCCTCCTCCACTGTTTAATACGAAGTAAAAAACATGAAGTAAGCACGATCGTACAAAAAAAATTTGACTCTGAGTTGGCAAGATGACAAGCGGCAATTGATACTTGGACAGACCGACACCCTACCTTGGGGGTTTGTCCCAGCCCCCCAATAGCTATAGGATAAAACTGTAGACGTAGAATTATTGTAAATATTTGCGTTTGACGCCTCCGACGATCCGCCATCAGGCGGAAAGGATATTGACTGGATTTGAAAATGTGAATTCATAAAATTAAGAATTATTTCTTTATTTATTATTAATATATTGAGAAATTATTCATTTTCATTCGTTTACCACGAAAAATGTTTTCAGAAAATAAAAACAAGTTTTCTGAATGAAAGTTTATGTTGTGCAAGTTTATGTTAGTTCATGCTTATGAAGCAGTTAAACCCCTTTCTTTATCGTCCCCCATTGATTTCGCTATCCTTGTCAATTACGGTAAAACTGTAATTGTCATCATTCCAGCATGCCGAGCACAAGTCTTTGAATTGCTGATACGTCATGTCCGTGTTCACATGATCGTTGTAGATATGTTTCAGATTCATATCATCCTGCCGAAATAGCACCAATAAGTTTGCATTGTCACGCACTAGGTGTTTTGGAATGCGCGCGTACGTTTGACTTAGATAAAAGCTATCGATATCGCAATGCCTGCCCATGCTGAAGTATGCTCTGATATTATCCTGCTTTTCACAAGCCACACCGTCGAAAATCATAACAGAGTTGGGGCGAGCATCTTCCGGTTTTACAACCTCATCGTTCTCATGAAACGGGAAATAACCCACTCCCTGCACAGGTTCTAGTAACTTTTGCAAAAATTGATACTTTGGTTGGATGAGAGATTTCGAATAGACGTAGACATTTTCGAATCGCAATCCATTGCCGTGGGTGATGAGTGCGAGAAGAGCGTTAGTTTTACCGCAATTGGATGGCCCGCAAAAAATTGCTCTCACGGTATTTGGCAGCAATTTTCCATGTCGTTTTTCTATCTTCCTCTTACCACGTCGAACCATTTTATCGAAATTTGCGATAGGTAGTTTATCGGGCTGATCTTGAAATCTCATGATGCTTCGTTAGCATGACAACGAAAACTGAGATGACGGTATATAAATTCCGCCTTTTATAGAAGTCACGTTAGTTGTTGCCTGACTATGAGGATGTGCACACGGAAAAAACGCGGTGGTGGTTTGTTAAATAAAATCATCAATCATCTCCCAGTTGAATTGCATGTGCCAGGGTATCAGTACTGTGGACCTGGAACGAAATTGGCCAAGAGGTTGGCTCGTGGAGATTTGGGGATCAATCCGCTGGATGCCGCGTGTAAAGACCACGACATTGCATACGCAAAGAATCGCGATACCGCAGCGAGAAATCTTGCCGACAAAGCACTCGCTGAGAAGGCGTGGAATCGCGTCTTGGCCAAGGACGCTAGTGTGAGTGAAAAGGCGGTAGCCTGGGGAGTCACCAACACCATGAAAGCTAAATCTATACTCGGAATGGGCTTAGCTGCAAAGCGGTCGAAACTTGGAGTGGCTGCGAAGAAGAAATCTGGAACTGACGGGAAGAATAAACAGCGGAAGAGAACTGTGAATCTTAAATCCATCATCACGGCAGCAAAGGTCGCCATGCGACCGGGTTATAAAGCCGTTGAGTCGGCGTTGGCGGGTGCTCGTGCGGCCGCGCGTGGGACTGGGAAGAATATTCGTATGCCTCGCGTTATACCTGTGCCTGATAAAATTGACGGCATCCTACCGTTTCTCATTCCAATTCTGGCCGGTCTAAGCGCTACTGGGGCTCTTGCGGGTGGTGCTGCAGGTATAGCTAAAGCTGTCAACGAAGCTAGTGCCAACAAACATCAGTTGAAAGAGGCCAAACGGCACAATGCAACAATGGAGGCGATTGCTTTGGGTAAGGGATTATACCTGCGACCCTACCGCAGCGGAATGGGCCTGTACTCACGTCCGGCAAAAAACTAGTAAAGCTGCCACACCGAGCTCTCACCAACATTGATTTACGCAACTATGCTAAAAATATGAAAATTTCGCATTTTCGAGGTGTTTTCATGCGGAATGATCTGCCGAAATCAGGACCAAAAATGCGAGAATCCGCAATTAATAATCTCGATGATAAAAACGGCCCAGGGACGCATTGGGTTGCGTACAAGAAAAATGGTGGCCATGTTGCGTATTTCGATAGTTTCGGTGATTTGAAACCGCCTAAGGACCTGATGAGGTATTTCGGTGTTGGTAGCGTTGAATACAATCATAAGAGGTATCAGGAATATGATACTGTGGTTTGCGGGCACTTATGCCTCAAATTTCTCAGCGAACAGTTATAAAAAGACAAGTGCCGCAAGAGCAAGCATTAATCATGTCGGAATCGTTGACGTTAACACTGACACGCATATCCTTCGTGCTGGAGGCTCAATATTTCCCCCCAATCGAGTTATCACCGGTGAAAAACTATGTTCTCGGACTCGTCGAGTTCCTCACATTTAATTCAATACCCAATATTTATGAGACGTGTAATAAATTTCACCTGAAATGGGCGGACAACAGCAGAGAGAGCATGACAATACCCACGGGAAGCTATGAAATTGAGGATATTGAAAAATTTCTGCGTAAGGAGCTACCCTCCGACATCACCCTCAGTCTGAGAGCTAACGACAACGAGCTGAACGGTGAAATCACGTGCAATCATGTGATAACCTTTAAACCCGAAGATTCCATCGGCCGATGATTGGGATTTAAAGCGGTTGAGCTAGCACGAGACGTTACTCATAAATCTGAATTACCAGTGGCTATACTGAAGGTTAATACTTTATGCGTTGAGGGTAACATAACCGCTGGGGCGTACATAAACGAGCGGCGAGCTCACACGATTCATGAATTTTTCCCAACCGTTCCATCCGGATATAAGATTGTCGAAGTGCCTACCAACGTCATTTACCTGCCAATCGCCGTACAGTCGATACATCATTTACAGCTGAGAATAGTCGATCAAGACGACGAGCTGATTAATTTTCGCGGCGAAACGATTACTGTACGTTTACACTTGAAATCACTCAAATAATGGGAATCGTGTTTGAGACGAGAAAGTTGGGCAAAAGTTATAAAAGTCAAACGTCATGGCCAAAAATCATCAGTCGCCCGACACCTCTGACAACGTTTACACCGCCTACGAGACTGACACCTCTGAACGTTCGGTTTCTCCAGAGCCTAGGTCTTCGATTACGTGGAAATTTTGGAAAATAAAAATTCGTGTTCGCTGCATCCTGTGTGTGTTACCATGGAAGAAATAATAAGAATACAGAAACCTGTGGTTTTCGACGAATCGATCGCGCACTCTGAGATTCATGCTCATCAACCGTTTGCATCATCCACCTTCCAGAACAACGATGAAATCCATATTGTTGTTCAACATCAAGACTTGTGTCTACTGCCCAGCAAAAGCTCTCTACACATTCACGGAAAAATCACAAAGGATGATGGTGTGGCTGCGGTGACGGTTACGAAATTGATCAATATGGCCGTTTGTCATTTGTTTGAGGAAGTTCGCTACGAGTTGAACGGTGTAGAGATTGATCGGAATAAAAATGTTGGCATCACCAGCACTATGAAGGGTTACGTATCCTTGACTCCAGGTCAGCAATATAGTCTGGAGAATACCGGGTGGTTGAGTGGGGATAAGGAACCAACCGATGCGGCTGGAAATTTCGATGTTGTTTTGCCGTTAAATTATGTGCTAGGCTTTGCCGAAGATTATCGTCGAGTCATCGTCAACGCTAAACACGAGCTAATTCTCACACGTTCCAACACTGATTTGAATGCCGTGATTCAAACCTCGGCGACGGAAAACTTTAAAATCACCCTGAATAAAATCGAGTGGTTGTTGCCCTACATCAAACTGGCAGATAAACCGAAAATCCAGCTACTCAACTACATCGCCAAGGATCCGGCCATATCCATGAGTTTTCGTTCTTGGGAAACGTACGTGTATCCGATGCTCCCATCAACAACGCGGCATATATGGTCAGTCAAGACATCGACGCAGCTTGAGAAGCCGAGATATGTCGTTCTAGGATTTCAAACTGCAAGGAGAAACGAGCCTCTGAGAAATGCCAGCGTATTTGCTCATTGTCGGATCAGAGATGTAAAACTCTTCCTCAACTCACAGTGCTATCCCTACGGAAATATGCATCTTGATAGATACAATAATCAATACACCATTCTCTATGATATGTATGTTTGGTTTCAAATGACCTACTGCAACAAAGAAGCTGAGCCTTTGCTATCGAAGCGTGAATTTATAAACTGAGCCCCCCTTATCGCCATCGATTGCTCCAAGCAGAACGAAACATTGAAAACTGGACCTGTGGACATTTCATTGGAATATGACTCTAGCATTGCGTTTCCTCCACACACTTCTGCCTACTGCATGATCTTGCACGACCGCATTGTTGAATATGATCCGATTAGTGGTACTGTAAAAAAATTGGTATAAGTCAATTTTGAGATAGAATGTTTAATTATCATTACTATTATTGTGTGAATAATGAAAATATCTGTAAAGTTGTTTGCTCAATTTAAAATATTATGATCTATCACCATTCTTATGTATAAGCTGAAAACAGAATGTCATTGTTGATGAATAAAAAACATCTATTCAAAGCATCCAGTCGCTATTATTTGAAAAGTTCACCCACCCCCACCCACATGATAAATAAAACAATAGAAAATTTCTACCTATTAATGGAATATTCCTTTCTTTGAACTATTTGGGGATTTACCTTCAGGGTTGTGGTGTACCGTGTGACAAAGCTATGAAATAATGCTAATTATGCCATCAATAAACTGTGATTAATAAGTATTTTTATTTCTTTCAACAGATGCTGCCTCCAACAATGCATTCATATATATATATATATATATTTTATATTTATTATAATTACAGTTACACCTAATTTTAAGTACTATAATTTATTCATATAAATGTGAAATAAATAAATATATATTAATTTATAATATATTAATATATATTAATAAACAAAATATGATTAACAAACTGTGAGGATTTTGAAAGATAGCTAAAAGTTCACATACTGATATGTTTGTCCCACCTCCTATGCGTTTCAACGTATGTTTAAGGGACAACACTACTGTGGCCCCCTGTTTTTTTTACATTTTTCAACAATTTTTTCTTGTGGGAAACATAAGAGATATTCGAAAAAAAAATTTGCGTTTTTTTCCTTGTTTATTAATTCTTCAGAAAACATTTTTCACATATTTTTCACGCCGCATGGTGGCGCTGGGGAAGCTCCCGCGTCAGGTGCTGTTGTCTCCGCAGTGGTTCACGGCACGCAGCGAAACTCTCTTCAACGTCGACTTAAAAAAAAATTCGCAGTGTTTTCGTTAATAGTATGATATTTTGAAGTGAAGTGTGTAGGGATTTGGAAAAAAAATTATCTTTAAATAATAGGCACGCTTTTGAAATTAATGCATGATTTTTGAGCAAAATTTCTCGTCGAAACATGCTATAACATTTACTATTATTGAGATATCGAAAAAATCCTATGTAGTTCATTAGATAATCTATTTTCATTGGTACAGTAAAAATTTGAAGTTGATCGGATGAAAATTGCTTGAGTTTTGCTGCGTGCCGCACTCAAAAAAGTCGTTTCGAGAAAAACGCGTTCAAAGTTTTAGATTTGTTAATTTGTCCCATTCCGGAGGCAAAAAAATCATTGATATTGCAACTGATATCGCGGTATTAGTGTTAAATGATGGCCTGAGAAGCCTCATGAAAGTTCTGGAGACGTTGGGGATAATTATCGGCCCAAATTGTTTCAACTTTTGCGTTGAGACCGACGCAGCGCGGAGCGCTGCACCGCTCCACAAAATATTCAATATGTACGAAAATAATTATTTTTTCGACCTGGGTCCAACGGCATCTTAATCTTAAAAGTATTTTAGATTTTTTTGAATGTTTTTCATAAAATCGATTTTTTGAAACCGTTGTTACGTCCATGAGTAGAGTTTACTCCTGAGCAGAAGGAGTAACCTGGTTGGCTTCGCTTTCACGTTTCAGGTCAAACGGAAATCAGGATGAGGATTGAATAAACTTGAGTATGTTTGATATATCGATTATATGTTTATTGCGTAGAACTTGAGATTCCGGTAGGAATGAATTGTGCTGTGCGAAAGATATATGTATAAGAAGTCCAGATGTGGAGTTGTCGGGAGTTGGAATAGGAGTGTAGCTCAGAGACTTGAAACGCACGGGTGCAGAAAAGGTGTGAAGATGCTAAATGTAGGAAATAGAATTTGATGAGTAAGCGCGATAGTGAATAGCGTGAGACTACGTAGAGATAAGAGGACAGGACAGAGACCATGAGATTAATGTAAGAACTGTGGGAGAGTTAGCGAGTAGGAAAAATAGAGAGAAGTGGCATGCTGGACGTAAACCCCCCCCCGTCAGAGGGAGCATAGCGGTAGATATGGTCCCGAATATGGAAAGCAAGAAGGTGGAAATGTCATATACAGTAGTGAAACATGATTTCAAAGTATGTGCTTAAAATTAGTTTTACAATTTTTCTTATTATGGGTAGTGTATGGTATTTATAATCTGAATATAATATGTTGTACGTATATATGAAAATAATAATTGGTGTGTGTTTACAAGTATGTAGTCGCAGTATGAATGTGGATTGAATATTGATTGATGCGTTTAGCAACATTAATTGGATATTTGAGGATAAGTGTTTGTAATAGTAAGTTTATGTTTGAGATAGTATGGTTCATATTCTGGATTGCGTATGAGCGTAAGACATATAGTTATAATACTATCGTTACATAATGTTGTTTAAAGCTAGGCGCCTAGGGTTAATGCGCATGGAAGCGGGTTAGTACACTTAAAATTAAACAACAATGATTTCTTTGATTCGCTGTGTCCTAAGTAAAACTATTTTTTTTTTTTTTGAGATACAGAGTTTGACCTATTCGTACAATGATATCGGTTATGAGTGTAGATATATTTTGGGCTAATTGTAAACTAAGGGTATAAGATCGTCATTACAATCACTTTGATGCAGTAGTGTACATAAGCATATATTTTACTTACGTCTGTTTGGTAGCGCAACAGCAGATCTTGGTAGCAATATAGTAGTTGCCTATTTGTAATAAGGTTTTCGTAAGGTTTTAAGTACTTGTGGGTTTAAAGGAAGCGGAGGTGGTGTGTAAGGAACTGCATCATGGGTTTCTACTTCGGTGGGAATGGGTAGGACAGAAGAAGTAGGTGGGTGGATAATATTTAGCTCGATTGGATTGTCACACCCTGTTTGTCTGGCTCCAAATGTCTAGTTCGTTTTTTTTGCTTTACAATTTATGCACAGAGTAATGACTTTGCCAAGGCATGAGTGACGGTAGAATAAGTATAGGGTTGCGAGAGATAGTAAACCTACACCGCTGTAAGAGCGTCCTTGATGTGAAACATATAGCGCTGTGTGCGGTGGTGTGTGCTGATGTCAGTAGCTTGTTTTACGATATCATGCAGCGATAGTCCGGTATTGGCCAAGGCATATACATTCATGTGCGAGGTTTTGTGGAGTGGGGGGATTGCAATTAAGGATAAATTTGTGGTTTCATTTAAATTAAGGTTTTTGTATATCCGGTCCAGATCGAGGGTAAAGTTCGGGATGTATGAGTGGGTTTCCGATGAGGTCGAATACCTAGTTGTGGAGAGTGTTACCTCACCTGTGTGACCGGTGCACTTGTTATTTAGTCGTAATATTCCGGCTCCCGAAATGGCGATTCGCGAGGTGTGGTCGCTCGGACATAATATGTGTACGGTTTCTGGTTTTGCTGAGGAAAATATCCAAGCGTTGGTGACGGAAACTTCCGTCCAATATGTGTCTTTGAAAGATGTTAGTCTAACGTCGCAATTTTTTGTTACTGATTGTGAGGAGTGGAGAAACAAGTCGACTTCGCATAGCTTGTGGATTCCGCTGTGGAATAGTGGTTGACTTTGTCTGCAAATGTATCTGTTTTGCTGAGTAATATTATTCTTGGATATGAAGGTCGAGACATCAAAACACTTTTTTATTGTGTTAACGTTTCAGCCCTGATGGGTGCCTTCCTCAGAACAATTTTATTTAAAACATCTGACACGAACAGAAATAATAGAATAATGTACAACTCCGTTATAATAAAATTAAACATAAGTGGTTTAGATAATTAGCAGGGATGTTTATGCAGATATAAATGAGAGGAATTACCTAGTGTGGGATGACACTTTCAATTCCCGAAGAACAGGAACCACTAGTATGTAGTGAATGCGTTAGAATAATAGAATACGAACAAAAAAATACAAAAAAACACTGCGATCGCGATACGTAACTCCCAAACATTCATGATTATTGTTCATTTAATAAAACACACAGCGACCGTTTTAGGTTTGAGTCTGGAGCACTTTTGGACATGTGGAACGTCCAGTGTGTAGTGGGGGGAGATCGATATCGATCATTATCAGAGCAAACACAGAGTCACCGGGTTAAATGGAAACTAGAATTTGTTAAGAAGGTAAAATCGGGAGCAAGCTCAGTCGGTAATGGATAGTTACGTTGGGTGTATCACAGAGGTGTAAATAGTACTCAGATGTTCAATATCTTGTCTTCGATTGAAGGAATTGGGATGTGCAACAATATTGCACATTTCTAACAATAACCTATTGTAATACAATGGTTCAACGTCAATAATGCTGGCTTGAAAATAATTGAATGAATGGTCGAAATCGATGGCATGCCTCGTCAGTGCAGTATAATTATCCTCGTATTCTACTTTCAAGTATGGAATTTCATAACAAAAATATGTCCCTGATTCATCAGGTAATACGAAGAAATGACTATCCAACTCGTCTGCTCAACAAACATATACAGGTTAAATACGATTCCATTTTGTCATCGATTAGTTCTAACAACAACAATTATGCATCTAGTGCACAAGTTGATCAAAAAAACTTTGTTTCCATCCCATACGTTGCGGGTTTGTTTGAGTCACTCAACAGAATATTCTCTAAGTATAAAATCCCATTTGTGGAAAAAAGTGCACATGATCTATCCTCTATGTTTGACTCTGGTAAGGATCCTTTACCCCCGTGTATGCGTTCTTGTGTAGTCTATAAAATTCCCTGTAACCAATGCAACATGTCCTACATAGGTCAAACAAGTAGGCAACTACACACCAGGATAACTGAACATAAACGCAATATCCATGAACATGACGATAATTATACTGCACTGACTAGGCATGCCATCGATTTTGATCATTCATTCAATTATTCTCAAGCCAGCATTATAGACGTTGAACTATTGTATTACAATAGGTTATTGTTAGAATTGTGCAATATCGTTGCACATCCAAATTCTGTCAACCGAAGACAAGATATTGAACATCTGAGTACTATTTACACCTCTGTGATACACCCATCGTAACTACCTATTATCGACTGAGCTTGCTCTCGATTTTACATTCTTACATTTTCTGATTTCTATTTAACCCGTTGACTCTGTGCTTGCTCTGATAATGACTGATATCGGTCTCCCCCCACTACGCACTGGACGTTCCACACGTTCAAAAGTGCTCCAGACTCAAAACCTAAAACTGTCGTTGTGTGTTTTTATTCAATTAACAACCAGGATGAATGCTTGGGAGTTTCGTATCGCTGTCGTAGTGTTTTTTAAAAATGAACATTTGTGTTTTACTCGGTTATTCTAACACGCATTTACGACGTACTAGTTGGTTCCTTTTCTTCGTTATTTGAAATGGTCAGTTCATCATCAGGTACTTCCTCTCATTTATATTAGCACAAACATCCACCTTAACCTTTCACATTTAATTTTGTTATAACTAAGTTGTACATTATTTTCAAATTTCTGTTCGTGCAGATCTTCTGAAATAAATTGTTCTGAGGAGGGCCCCCATCCGGGCTGAAACGTTGACACAAAAAAGTATTTTTTTGTTCACGACCTGCATATCCAAGAATAATATTACTCAACAATTCAGCAAGGTCAAGAAAATTCGTTTTCGTTATCAATTTATTCCACAACTTTTTGCAAAGGATATGTGGAAGACTATATATACTTTATTATATGAGAGCGGACTTGATTCAAATTTTTATACATATTTTTTTGGAGTTTACTCCTTAAGAAACGATTTGAGTTATAGGGCCCGGTACGGAAATTATATGAGGAGTAAAATCAAGTGTAACACGAAAACTTGAGGCGTTATAGAAAGAGACAAACATATATATTGAACGTGCAAAAGAATGAAATGTAATACATGACACAGCGTATCCTATACTCGGGGTCTCGTCTTTGTGCGGTGCTTCGTAGTCTCACTGTATAGTTCACTACCTCTGGTCTGAGAGTTGAATGTGTGCGTATCTTTGTACGTGTTTGTTGTGTGCCTGCGTATGAATTTATAAGACGTAACGTTATCACGCCAAAATATTTGAAAATATGGAAGAAATTGATTTAGATGATAATGAAGAAAAATCCGAAAAACACACGTATGCGGTTAATTGGTAAGCTTATTGTTTACATTTATAAATAATATACATTTCAAATACGAACAACTAGACCTTTTATTGAGTGCTTTTATCATTTTTGATTAAATGATTTAATATACATATTTTACATTTATATAATATTTTATATTACTTATATTAACCCCTAGCGGCACATATTTTTCCTTACTTACTATCAACTTGGATTTTGTACTCGAGAGCTTTTGGGGTCGCTGATTATGAATCCGCAGTCAAAATTTAAAAATTCAAGATGGCGGATTCAATATGGTGGACCAAAACGCAAAAAGTCGTTTGATGAGAGCGAAAGTTGGTACACGGAGGTTTTCAGGGTCGCTGATTACAAATCCGCACTCAAAAGTTAGAAATTCGAGATGGCGGATCCAATATGGCAGACCAAAACGCAAAAAGTCGCATGACGAAAGCGAAAGTTGGCACTCGAAAGTTTTCAGAGTCGCCAATTACGAATCCGCACTCAAAAGTTAGAAATTCAAGATAGCGGATCCAATATGGCGGACCGAAAATGTAAAAAGTCGTTTGCCGGGAACGAAAGTCGGTACTCAGGGGTTTTTGCGATCACTTATTACGAATATGCACTCAAAATTTGGAAATTTTTGAAGCAATATAAATAATCCGAATAATTACAGACATATATTTGTTTCTCTTATCATTTTGGAAGATGCGTTCATTCACCCTCTTTTTCTATTCGATATATATCATAATTATCGTTCATAAGAAGTAAAATCCAGTCGTGCGTCGGAGCTGACACACACTTCTTTTGTGTATTTTTAGAGTTTCATAATACATTTTTTTTGTGGGGATATAGATAAAGCTACCGACGTAAATGTACTTGTCTTCAGTTTTTTACACCAATTTTGGTGTTTTTGGGGTTTATTTTACGACTTTTTGCGAAGTATTGCTATTTTTAATATTCAAAATCGCCGGAAATTCTAAAATAAAAATTTATACGTATTCTGAAAAATCAATGAATTCATTTCATTTGCAATAAAAGAAATTACTAGAGATCCGTTGAACAAATTTTTGCTTCATCAATTTATTACTTGGATAATGGAACGGAATGAATAACAATTAAAAAAAAAAACCAAATTCGTTTGTATTAGAATGAGGCTTTGTTAAATTTTCCCTATTAAATCTTCATTCATATATTTCTTTTCACCACGAGCCTACGTAGAAAATCCGGAGGCCCAAACATTTCATATTGATTCGTTATCGTATTGATATAATGTTTCATATAAATTATTATATCATATGACAACGAATGGATATGTTGAATTTGTATAGAATGTCCCATATATACACCTGATCCACCCTGTGTGTGTTGGAACGTTGGGGTTAGCCGCTCGTGGCCGACGGTGTGTGGTGTGCATGCGTCCGTGAGCCGAGCGTTTTGCCGTGTGGGTATGCCCGCGCAAGTACGTTCTAACTCACCTACGAGCACCGCACACACGCAAAAAAAAGAGAACGTGCGATCTGTATTATCCATCAGGATCATATTTATGATCATCATGTTGGTGTAGCCCTAAAAGAACTCCGCAGCATCGACGGTGTGCGGCTGACTTCAGTCTCGTTGCCGGGTGTCATGATGATTTCCATGCGTAAATAATCATATTAATAAAAAGTGTGCAATGATGACGAAATTCTATAATAATGAAATGAAACGAAGTCGATCATGTTATAAAGCTATATCGGCGACATTCTTATAGCCACAGCCTTCGTTATTGTCTCAATCAAAAGAGAAAAAAAAAAATAAAAAATATACACTGGTGGATTTTTTTCGAGACTCTATAATTCATTGGCTATGAGGAAAATAAATTTTTGTATATAGATATAGTCCTGTGTATAAGCAATTTGTGCGGAGTAAGAGTGTCGCGGGCTGTCGAGAAAATGTACTTCTCTCGAGTCGCTACCGCGACTCTTGATGTACCATCAATAAAAAATCTCGTGACATCCTTCATTTCCTGTTCCACACATGGTTGTTCGTACAACAGTACATGATCGTCTCCGTGACTATCAGTAATGACCGCAGACGTAAGGTGGCCATTCGTATATTCAAGCATATGGCTATAATTTGAGTCTTCTAAATCATTCTCAAATTGACAACAGCTCGATCGGCTTGGCGGATATGATTGCTCGCGGCATCGTTTCAAAAAACTTTTTACGGATTAGTAGGATACAGAAAATGCTGCCTCTTTTTAGCTCAATGCATGAAAGGTAAATTCGTATTCAAATAACTTTTTACGGTAGAGTATTGCATATTCGTAATCGATCGTAAATCGACAAAACGAAAAGATGCCCTACCCGCTCGACGTTCGTAACGCGCTTATCATAGATATAACTATCTGTTTAGTGTACTACTGGTGTGATAAAATCTTCGGTATGGATTAAAAATACTATATCACATTAACGAAGTAGTGAGAAGAAATTATTTACTATTTGTAAGGTTTTGTACATTCGCATGTACCTTTTGTACATTTACATGTACATCTCTATGTTGGGAAACTGCAATATCTTCGGGTAAGCAATCGACAAACTTAGCGATTTGGTCTACATGGTGCACAAACAGTGTAGTCAGGACGACTACGTGGTCTAGTGAAGTATGTCTCCGGCAAAGCATCTCTAGATACCAGGTTCGATTCCTGGCTTTGTCGTTAATTTTTTAACTCACCTGAAAATTTTCGAAATTGCAATGTCTGTAAAACAGTTTTCCGTGATAATAAGCTAAAATTTCTAAAATATGTTCAGATATTGAGGGGTTGCAAAAGATTTTCTTGGCAGCTAAATAGCGTAGCACAGTTTTAATTAAATTCTCGTCTCATATTTATTTAGATATACTGAGGGATGGGCGGAGATGATATGAATTGAAAATTGCATCGATACTGATTGTTGTGAAATATTGTAACACATTTTAAAGTTATGTTAAGATGCTTGGAATTTCAAGTAGGTTTGAAACACTAAACAACTCATGAACATTGAAATGCGTAGGCTTCGATGAAATATTTTACAGAAAACATATTCGTTATCTTGTTTTTAGATTCAATCTAATTTACAAAGTGGATTATCAATCTATTCCACAGGACATTGCCTTAAGAAATCAGTAACTTTAGAATATACTGCGATGGAAACAAATATTACTTAGGTAACAAGTATACAACTTACACAGCCGCTTTCATATCATATATTTTTATGACTGTAATCATCTGAGGATAAGGAGGCTTTCACCGCCTCTTTAAATTCGCCAGACATCAATGTATTAAGAGTTCGGTGCACTTGCTAGCTATGAGAAATATCAGTCCTAGAGGGTTCATGATTTTTTGTGTAGCTTCATTTGAATTCTCGAAGGTCCCTCTATGATGGCAAAAAAAAGTCTATGACCATTTCACAACTTCTATCTTTTGACTCAATGAAGATATCATCAAACACATGCGTAATTTTTTAGATTATTTTAGAAGGTCCTGCGACCTCTCTTATTGTCGGAAAATATCTATGCCTTCCGCGCGACATTGACCCTGACTCCATACCGATACTGCTTGTAGTTGTAAACAAGGCATAGATATTTTCCGAGAATAAGAGCCGAAAAATTAGGGATTACGCGATCGCAATCGCTAGTAATGTCGAAAAAACGCGCCAGAAAAAGACTCGCGCATCCGAGACTCTGAAAGGGGACACTTTACAAGCTGGTTGCATTACTTTTTTTTTGTGGTTGTATCGCTGTTATGGCAAAATATATTATTTTATTTAATTTTTGTTGAATAGCGTGCTGTTGTCGAGTGTCTCTCTTTCTCTCCAAAAATAACCCCTCCTCTCTCCGCGGTACTAAGCGACCGAGTAACTTTCCGAGGTTTAGCGAATGTAAAGATTTTGAGGCGTGTTAACCATGTCAGGCGCCCAACAAAATCTCGCGATATTTTTTGCAAGGTTAAATTTGTTTCCAGCTTACATCACGGGCCACCAAATTATTGTGTACGCGGTAAGTTCTTGGTCACTTTTCCGGGTGGCTGCGGTGCAATAAAAATCCACGTCACAGTACACGTATACACCGAACATCAGGCTCCTTTTTTTCAATCGTTTTGAATAAGGGGAGAAACGCAACTTGAAACTGTAGACCAAGATTTTGTACGTGCTTTCTCCGTCATTCTGGAGGTAAGAGTAAATTTTATTTGTTACGGTACGGCTGGCCGTATATTCTGAACTATTAACTCTGGAAAAATTGTTTCGAGAAGCATTTTGATTGCATTTTCAATTCACTGAACGCGGATTTGAGAGAAAAAGTATTTACAATAAATTTAAAGATAGCACACAAAATGTTAAGTGGAATTTATTTTAACAAGAAACCTGAAATTAGCTGTGAAAACTGAATTCAAAAAAATGCACTCCAGATATTGAAAAAATATGAAAAATGTTGTTCGAAAATTTCTGCCGGAGTGATGAGGTGAGAAGAAGAAATTTCGAGCCAAAGTGTAATTAGAACAAAAAAGAGCAGATACCGAGATATGTATTTTTCTTCCTCACCATAAAAGAACAAATAGAAAACTGCGAGGCGGAGGACCTTCCTATTAAAATTAAGAACTCATACTCGGAGAGAATGTTTTTGAGGTCTCTACCAACCAAGTTTTCGGAAAACCAAGTGAAAAAAAAAGTCGATTTTTTGGCCCACCCTAATGCATACATTACCTACAAAACAGCCACCTACAAAACTGTCATCAAATCAGATACTACTGCCAAGTATAATTTATTTAGAAGCTAATGATGATTTTGATATACTATAACTAATGATGACAAAAAAAAAAAATTGAAATCAAAATTGAAATTGAAAGAAAAAAAAACAAAAATTTTGATAAAAAAAAAAACAAAAAATTGGAGTACGTGGTACTTGGTGGGCCCATGTTTATATTGCCATTACAACATTGATATAGCTCCCCACACAGCAAAATTCATCCCGGGAGCATCCTGATACAGTCCTATTCGTGTCTTGCCAAGATAAGACGTCTCATAGATATATATGGGATATACTAGCAAGACCTTGTTCTACCCGAGATTTATGTAGGACGTCTTGAGGACGTCCAGTCGTAACTGTAAGTAGATGATCGCAGCGCGCTCTCTTATAGATGTCTGTGGGAGGTACGAGTAAGACTCTGTTCTACCCGAGATTAATATAGGATGGCTTGAGGATGTCCTGCCGTAACCGTGATTAGACGATCACAGCGCACTCTCTTACAGATGTCTGTAGGAGGTACTAGTAAGACACTGTTCTACTCGATATTAATATAGGATGGCTTAAGGATGTCCTGCCGTAACCGTGATTAGACGATCACAGCGCGCTTGCTTATAGATGTTTGTGAGAGGTACTAGTAAAACACTATTCTAGTCGAAATTAATATAAGATGGCTTGAGGACGTCCTACGGTAACCGCGAGTAGACGATCACAGTGCACTCTCTTATAGATGTCTGAGGTACTAGTGGAATATCGTTCGACCCGAAATTGATACAATATGGCTTAAGGATATCCTGTCGTAACCATGAGTAGACGATCAAAGTTTGCTCTCCATGGGACGTCCCAAAAAAGTTAAATAAAGTTACGCTTGAATAATTTTTTACAAGAAACGAGGTTCTGTTTTCTTGTTTGTTTTCATTGCGGAAAAAAATTATCTTGTTTGAAGCAATCTTCGAAACATTTACAAAAATCAATGGTTTATCACTTTTGGAATAAGGTGATTTGATTTATTTTTCCGGGATCCGGCTGTTGTAGTCTTGCTGCCTATTCGTACGTGATTTGTGATACGAAGACAGCCTTTTGTCAACGTATAAGGCATCAAGAGGCGCGGCAGCTACTCAGGCAAGTAGCACGATCTCTATAGGCGCTTGCTCTTGTTGATCTTCGCCCCCCTCCACTACGAAGCTCGAATCAGTGCGAGGTGCGGGTCCGTGCCCGTTTTCTACGACGAACATTCGAACTTTGGGAAAAATTTGGGATTGTGTAAATTATCGTGTAATTTGTTATGTAGCAGAGCTGTATTATATTGAGGTAAGTAATTGTGTAAATAATGCATTTTTACGGTCGATTTTCACGGTATGTATAAAATAACCTCAATCAAAAATGTGTCGTCATTTACTGTGTGGGCTTTGTGTTATTTGATCGCGGAATAGATTGATTTTTTTTAATCATTAATTATTTTTTCTTTTTATATTCGTATAATGCTTTTTTCTATTTGCCTATCTCATTATATAATCCTTATACGAAACTCTTGTGCCACGTGCATACATAACCTCAATCGGTGTACGCGAAAAATTCTTTCTTATTCGACGTTATTTGTACGCGTACGACGTTTAATTATATTATTTCAATGTAAAGTTATCGTGACAATACAAATATATATTTAAAAAAATATCCCCTGTTCGTATAGGCTTTGTATTATTTGATCACGGACTATATTAATTTTTTTTAAATTAATTTCTTTTTCTTTTTATATTCGTATAATGCTTTTCTTGCATTTGCCTTTCCTATTATATCATCCTTATACAAAACTCTAGAGCCACGTGCATACATAACCTCAATCGGTGTCCGCGAAAAATTCTTTCTTGTTCGACGTTATGCGTACGCGTACGAAGTTCAATTATATTATTTAGATATAAAGTTCTCGTGATAGTACGAGTATATATAAAAATATATGTCCTCTTTACGTGTAGGCTTTGTATTATTTGATCACAACGGGATCAATTGATTATTTTAAACTGTTATTTTTTAAATAATTTTTTTTTTTTTGTCTAGAAATAATATAAAAGAAACCCAAATGAATGAAAGGACCCCGTAGAAGCTGGAATATAAAAAAATATGTCGTCATTTGCTGTGTGGGCTTTGTATTATTTGATCACGGAAGAGATTAGTTTTTTTTATTAATATTTTTTTTTTGTTATAATCGTAGATATCAAGTTACCGTGACAATACGCATATATATATATATATATATATATATATATATATATATATATATATATATATATATATATATATATGTCAAGGATAATGAAATGAATAACGAGGAGGATTATCACCGCTTTCTTCTATTCGGTCTCCAGAGAAACTACGGCAAAGATCAATAACAGAATAAACATTGAACATTTTGAATCTTGTGATTAACGTTGAATTTTGAAAAAGCTTTGTTCAATAAGTTAAGTTTCGTTTTATCTTGTGAAAGAATAAAAAGGTGGTTCAACATGCGTCCCACACGCAAGACACAAAGTTCACGAGTGTTATCTGGCCATTCTCCGACATCAGAAGTGGGATACCGAAGGGACGCGGAACCATCCATTTCAGAATTACCGTCCGAGACTCCTCAACGCAATTCTGATACTTCGGAAGATCGTTGGCAAATTTTGTTTGAGAATCAAAATAAAAATATGATGGAGTTAATTCGAAAAATGCAAAGTCCAACTGCTGATTCTCGTCATGAAGTTACTTTTCCGCTATTCAATCCGGATGAGCAAAATATCAATGCACAAGCTTGGTGCTCGACAGCTAGCTTGTGTATGCAAGAACAGGAACTTCAAGGGAGCAAGTTAGTAAATGCGTTGAGTAAAGCTATGAAAGGATCAGCTGCATCTTGGTTTCCTCAAATCAGCTTTAACGGAATGACTTGGGAACAATTTAAAAACATTTTTCTCGCGCGATATGAAATTATTGAAACTCCCGCGGCGACGTTACTTTCGTTATATTCTGGACAGCCAAATGGAGATGAAAATATCGCTGCATATTCAAGTCGAGTTTTAAGTGTTCTTATTCCACGACTACAACTGATGAATTCCGAAGAAATTGCTGTTTCGATTGTTCTTTCTCATGTGGCTCAGTTGGATCCACGTTTAAAACGTTTGGCTCTTACTACGGAAATAAGTTCTCGAACGAAGTTACAACAAGAACTTATGGCAGTTGATTACCGAAAAAGAGCTTTTCCTTTTTCTCAAGCCAGAGAGGGCTCATCGTTCGATTCCAAACGACTGAGAACTTATGTATCTTCATTAAAATGCTTTCACTGTGGAAAATTTGGACACAAAATATCGGAGTGTCGAAGTCGTTCATTGAGCACTATCCCGGACAACTTTGGAAATCTTTCAAAGAAAATACCCTCCACTGCTGTGAAATCTTCTGTGACGTGCTTCAAATGTGGAGAAGTTGGACATGTTTCTACAAGCTGCAAGAAGTCTTCTGGATCTGGACAAAATACCCTTGCTCAAGGTCAAATGGAGCGTCGTGTTAATTCGTGTTCTATTCAACCGACTTTTGGCGAGTTACTACATTCCGGTGAGAAGTTTTCATTTTGTTTTGATTCCGGTGCTGAATGCTCTCTGATTAAAGAAAGCATTGCTAAAAAATTTTCAGGAAAACGTCAGAACTTTGTAGTCATTCTTTCCGGTATCGGTCCTTCCAGTATTCAAAGTGTCATTCAAATCTTGGCACAAGTGACTATAAATGATCATTGCCTGGAAATTTTATTTCATGTGATTCATGATGATTTTCTTAGTACTGAAATTCTTGTTGGAAGAGAAATATTATCTCTTGGTTACTCAATAGAAATGACAGTTGACAGTTTAGTTCTAAAAAGAATTCCGAGTGTTAATGTTTGTGAAGTAGACTATCATTCATTTAATTTTGACGAAATAAAAACAGACGTTTCTGAACTTGACAAACGTCTCTTGGTTGATGTTTTAAACAAATTTCGTTCTACTTTCGTCATAGGAACACCTAAATCTAGAGTAACGACCGGACAACTTGAAATTCGTTTGCTAGATCCTAACCGAACCGTGCAAAGACGACCTTATCGTCTTTCGACTGTTGAACGTCAAATAGTGCGAGATAAAATCAAGGAATTACAAGAGGAGAATGTCATCAGACCCAGTTGTTCTCCTTTTGCTAGTCCCATTATTTTAGTTAAAAAAAAAGATGGTTCTGATCGAATGTGTGTTGATTATCGGGAGCTTAACAATAATACGGTGGCTGATAAATATCCGTTACCGCTTATTGCTGATCAGATAGATAGACTAGGAGGTGCTCATTATTTTACATCTCTTGATATGGCTAGCGGTTTTCACCAAATTCCTATTCACCCAGATTCTATTGAACGGACTGCTTTTGTTACTCCTGACGGGCAGTACGAATATTTAGCAATGCCTTTTGGTTTGAAAAATGCACCTTCTGTTTTTCAGCGAGCAATTAACAAAGCTTTGGGAGATCTAGTGAATACGTCTATTATTTGTTATATGGATGATATTCTCATCCCATCAGAAACAATTATTGAGGGTATTCGAAAATTAGAAGTTGTTTTAGGGGCTTTGACTAAAGCTGGATTTTCAGTCAATCTAAAGAAATGTTCATTTTTGAAAACGAAAATAGAATTTCTTGGTTATCAAGTTTCGGCAGGAGAAATTCGACCAAATCCTCGCAAGGTTATCGCGTTGACTGCACTCCCACCTCCTCAAACTGTTACTCAACTTAGACAATTTATTGGACTTGTCTCGTATTTTCGGCAATTCATAAAAGGGTTTTCTAAACTTGTTTGTCCTTTGTATAAACTTACTAATGGAAAGGGTAGGATTGATTGGAAACCTGAATTTGAGGAAATTCGAACAAAAATTGTTTCTCACCTGACGAGTTCTCCTCTTTTAATGATTTTTGATCCAAATTTTACTATAGAATTACATACAGATGCTAGCTCAGTTGGTTACGGTGCAATTTTCATCCAAAAAGTTGGTGGAAAAGCCCATGTTGTAGCTTATTTTAGCAAAAGAACTACAGAAATAGAGTCGCGATATCATTCGTATGAATTGGAAACACTTGCTGTTGTGAATGCTATTAGGCATTTTCGACATTATTTACATGGTAGAAAATTTACAGTAGTTACAGATTGTAATTCTCTCAAGGCATCTCGTGCAAAACTTGACTTATCCCCAAGAGTTTATAGATGGTGGGCATTTTTACAGTCATTCGACTTTGATATTGTTTATCGAGAAGGAAAAAATCTATCACATGCAGATTTCTTTTCTCGAAATCCTTTACCTGAGAATGACAAACTGAATGTTGAAACTGTTGAGCAAAAACGTATAAATTTTTCAAAAATTTCTCACGGTTGGTTACAAGCGGAGCAGCAGAAGGATGCCGAAATTCGTGATCTTATTTCTAAATTAGGAAACGATGAGCTTGACTCAAATGTTTCTAATACATACGAACTTAAATCTGGAATTTTGTTCAGAAAAATACAGCGAAATAATGACACTCGTATTTTACCAATAATCCCTAAAGCTTTTCAGTGGTCTATAATAAATCATGTTCATGAATCGATTATTCATTTGGGATGGCATAAAACTTTAGAGAAGGCTTACCAACATTATTGGTTTTCTAATATGTCCAAATATGTCCGAAAATTTGTCGAAAATTGCATTACTTGCCGAATTTCCAAATCTACTTCTGGTAAAATTCAAGCTGAATTACATCCAATCCCAAAGAGTATTCCTTGGCATACTCTTCATATCGATGTTACTGGAAAGCTTAGTGGCAAAAGTAATATTAAAGAATATGTTTTTGTGTTTATTGATGCCTTTACTAAGTTTGTTTTTCTTTACCATACTCTTTCTATTGATGCTGTAAGTGCTATAAAAGCTTTAAAATCAATCGTCACATTATTTGGAGCACCGGTTCGTGTGATTGCTGATCAGGGGAGATGTTTTGCAAACAAAAATTTTCGTGATTTTTGTGCTTCCCATTGCATTAATCTTCATTTGATTGCTACTGGTACTAGTCGAGGCAATGGTCAAGTCGAACGTGTTATGAGTACACTTAAAAATATGCTCACTTCTGTTGAGGTTGACAATAATAGATCTTGGCAGGATTCTCTTGGAGATATTCAACTGGCACTGAATTGTTCCGTCAGTAGTGTGACTAAAGCTACTCCTCTGGAATTGATGATTGGTCGCGTAACCAGACCGTTGAATCTGTTACCGATTACTGATTGTGAAAAAGAAATTGACTTATCGGAAATCAGAGAGCGAGCAGCCAATATGATTGAGATTAACTCGCAAATTGAAAAATCGTGATTTGATGCCCGAAAGGCAAAATTTTTAAAATTTTCTGTTGGGGATTATGTTTTAATTGAAAATCACGAAAGAAATCAAACAAAATTAAATTCAAAATTTAAAGGGCCATTTCGTGTTATTGAAGTGTTAGACGGAGATCGGTACATTTTAAAATCTCTAAATTGTAATCGAACGTACAAATACGCTCATGACCGTCTTCGAGCAATGCCTGACTGTTCTGTACCTTCAGAATTGGATATTGATTTTGATAAATCTTCTGAAGAGTCATTGAGTATTCAAGGTATTAAATTACAAATTTAATGTGTTATTTTTGGATTAATAACCTGTGACATCCTTGTTGGCGCACCTGTTATAAGAAATTCATCAGAATATTGGAGTAGGAAATGATTGTCATTCCCTTTGGTTTGAGCTTGATCCTAGTGCACACATTCATTACGCTTATTAGTTGCAAGTCAAAAAAAAAAAACCTTACTCATTTCGGTGAGCGGAGATGGCGCAATGTAACGGCTAATGGTGTGGTGCTGTCGCATGAGGCGACTGTGTGTGGAAATGTTGATGTATGGACGGCTTGACGTTGTCATACGGTCACATATGTGAAGCCCAATTGATAATTGGCAATGTGTGTGGAAATTACATGTTTGGATAAAAATATAAGTCTCATGAGAGGAATGCAAGTCTTTTGAGAAGATTGTAGTTCTTGCTCTTGTGGAAAGAAGATGATTTCTATGAAATGGGGTGTTGTCACCAGTTTGTCACCGGACTTGTTATTTAGTACGGAATTTGTTATAAATTATGGATTTGTTAAAGCACATCGTGATTTTTGGAATGGTAATATGATCAGGTTGGCCGAACGGTCTAAATATCTTTTAATTTTTGTCTTACAGCACACGAGGACGTGTGATTGTCAGGATTAGCCGTGTCAAGGATAATGAAATGAATAACGAGGAGGATTATCACCGCTTTCTTCTATTCGGTCTCCAGAGAAACTACGGCAAAGATCAATAACAGAATAAACATTGAACATTTAGAATCTTGTGATTAACGTTGAATTTTGAAAAAGCTTTGTTCAATAAGTTAAGTTTCGTTTTATCTTGTGAAAGAATAAAAAGGTGGTTCAACATGCGTCCCACACGCAAGACACAAAGTTCACGAGTGTTATCTGGCCATTCTCCGACATATATATATATATATATATATATATATATATATATATATATATATATATAAATCTGCCCTCTTTTTGTGTAGACTTTGTATTATTTCATCACGAGATTAATTGTTTAAAATATTTTTCATACTTTTTTTTTTAATTCCATTATTTTTGTTTTTATAAAGATAATATATGAAGCGCGAATGAAAGAAAGGAATAAGGGAAAGGGACTAAAAAATACGAAAACCCGCACAAGTTCGAATATAAAGAAAATGCTTCCTCATTTGTTGTAGACTTTGTATTATTTGATCGTGGAATTGAATTTTTGAATTTTTAAATTTCATTGTTTTTTAAAAATATTTTTTTCAGATTGTACTCGGTTATACCCCTTATTACAGTCTTCTTTCGCTAGCTTCCTCATTCTATTCTTCCGTTTGCTTTTTTCGTATTGTATCATCCTTATACGATACTCTTGTGCCACGCGCATACCCGACATTAATCGGTGTCGGCGGCAAATTTTGTTTCGCCTGTTGGTATTCGTAAGTCGATAGCTTATTATATTACTCGATCAATCTAGCTTGATTTTATGCTCATACGAAACCACAATCGTAATCACGAAAAATTTTCCGATTAATTTTCATTCGCATGATGTTGAATGAGTAGTTTTCATATGTAAAGTTTTATGATTCATGTTTCTGAAAAAAAATCTCTCGAGGCTTTCGGGTAGCGGTTAGATAGAACAAAGTTTTACATTATAAAATAATGCATATATTCATTCTATTTTTTACGTTTTCAAGATAACTTCACTATTAATACGAATATTTATGGATATGTTAAAAACAATTTCTATTTTAAAAGCAATTTATAGGAAAAGTCAGTTTCAATCTAACTCGTTGATTTAATTTTTCCCCGCCCTATAAATCTATTTATAGTTGCGATCGGAATGTCAAGAAAGAGAATTAGCGTGAAAAAATTGTTTCCTTTTTTTTAGTACGGCAAGATGTAAATGTTATGGAAGTTAACTTAATCGAAGTTGCACTGCGTTCTGCTCGTACACATGAAAATCTACGAAGCCCTGAGAAGCAATTTCTCTTCCACAGATGAAGTCATGCAAAAGAAAAAGTGATTCTCAAATTTGTAGCCGGCAACAATTATTCAGCAGTGGGAAATTCAATCTGAACCCGCTAGTGGATTAACCGAGTTGTCTCCGGCAAACACGATTATCGACACATTACCCTGTCCAAAAAAGATTGAACTAGCATATTCAAATGATTCGCGTGATTCTCGAACATCTTCTGAAAATAATTCTATCTCAATACAAGCTGTAAATAATTCTTTTCAAATGGATAATCATCCGAGCAGTGACGAAAATCCGCATAACGATAGAAATATAACTTCCGTTGTTGAAGTTCCCGGAATGGAAACATTGGTAGACTCTTCGCAAATTGCCGATTACGTTAAGACGAAGTTAGGGGTATGGGCTGTTAACGAAAAAATATCGCATAACAGCTTAAGAAAATTACTCAACTTGTTAAAATTTGTCCCAAGCCTATCAACAGTTTTACCAAGCGATCCTCGTACTTTACTGCAGACTACGAAACGAACCGATATTCGGGAAGTTTTTCCGGGAGAGTACTACCATTTCGGACTTGCCTCAAGTATTCAGGACATTTGCAATAGAAGGGGAAATCTAAAAGTTGATGAAATAGCTATTGCTATAAATATTGATGGGGTCCCGTTATTCAAGTCTTCTACCGCGGCGCTTTGGCCCATTTTGGGAAATATTATACCGTACAAAGAAGTTTTTATGATTGGAGTGTACTGCGGCCACAAGAAGCCTCAAGATGCGAATATTTATTTAAACGAATTCGTCGAAGAGGCCATTGAGTTGTCCACCGATGGCATTATGATTGGCGGAAAAAATTACAACTTCTCAATTCGTTTTATTGTTTGTGATGCTCCTGCAAAATCATTTATTTTGTGCGTGAAAAATTTTAACGGGTTTAATAGCTGCACTCGATGTGTGACGAAAGGAAAAACAAAAAAAAATCGCAGGTGTTTCCCCAAATTAAATGCTAAACGGCGAACAGATAAAGATTTTTTGAACTATAGCGATCAGAAGTACCATGAAAGAAGAACGTGTCTCGACTCTATACCGGGATTGGGATTGGTATCTAATGTAAGTTTAGATTACATGCATTCAATTCTGCTGGGTGTTGTTAAAAAAATGTTAACGTTGTAGATTCATGGCGAAATCAACTACAGACTCGGTCGTTTACAAATTCTAAAAATATCGAAACGGCTTATAAATGATATGAGGCCATTTATTCCACAAGATTTTGGTCGAAGACCACAGTCGTTGGAGTTCTTGAAGGAATGGAAAGCTACCGAGTTTCGACAATTTCTTTTATATACGGGGCCCATCGTTTTGAGAAAGATTTTGCCAAAAGATATGTACAATCACTTCATGACGCTCCATGTTTTGATAAGAATATTATGCGATGTGGAGCAGCATCAAAATAAGTTGAACTACACAACACAACTCGCGAAACACCTTATTAAGTCATTTGCTAAAATATACGGCGTCCATCACTTGACGCACAACGTGCATGGCATTATCCACCTCGTTGAAGATGCGAAGTTACACGCATCTATTAAGAAGTTTAGTGCCTTTAAATTCGAAAATTTTATGCAAACATTAAAACCTATGATACGCAAATCAGAAAAACCATTGCAACAAATCGCTCGGCGCTGCGGCGAAATTCAAAAAATGAAATCTGCATGTTCAAAGTACGCTCAAGACATGAACGATAATTTGGTACCTGTTGGCACTTCTCTTCATGTAGAAGGCCCACTACCTGATAACTGCAGAAATTCACAGTATAAAATCATTCAATCATCGAACTTTACTATTAGAACTAATGGGAATGCTGATAGTTGCTGTGTTCTGAAAAACGGTGATATGATTGACATTCAGAATATAGCTTTCTGTCACGAAACTCGAAAATTTGTGATAATAGGAAAACAACTCACTACCAAGGAAGATTTTTTTACTATTCCATGCCCATCATGATTGCTAGGAATACATAAAGTGAAATATACACGCATTGAAAGATTGACCATACACCCACTCAGTGATATTACGAAAAAGTGTGTAAAGCTCCCACACAAATCAACATTCGTTGTTTTCCCATTTCTCCATGATAATAATTCAGTTCAATCAAGTGTATTGGGGTTTGTGTTATATCTTCTTTCGTCGCTATTATATACTAAATATTTTGCATTGAAAACACTTGATAACCAGAAGTCCATTGCATTAGTTAGTCGTTGGATAATGTTCGGATGTAGGTGAATTGGAATCATACAGATAAGCAATGAGTACACATCGTCCATCTTGACATTCATCGGTAAAACTGAAATCTTAAATTTTCAGGTCTCTCAAAGATGGCATCTAATCGATATGCGGTTATTGAATTCAAAGATGGCGTTAGTCTTGCTACGGAAAAATGGATGACACCTCGGAAAAGGCATTGTTACTGGCCTCCATATAGAAACGAATCGAGATTATTGAAGGCTGTTGAGAATCAAGAGGACGTTAGCGAAAACTGGCCTCAGCACGATATTATAAAAATATTGGCTTCGACAAGTACGTTCAACCAATTTTAAATTAAATTTCATGCTTGTATGCCAATGCATATGTAAAAAACGATTGTACAAACCAATATGTAGAAGTCATTATGATTGTACAAGTCACTAGTCATTATTATTATTATTATTTTTTTTTCAAAACAATTAATTCCAAAATATACTCGTTATCTTTTTCAGAAACATTTAAGCGTGGACAAACTAAATGTACAGAGGCTTTGGTAATGTCTGATATTAATACTGATTTGGAGCGTGATAATATCGGATCAAAAAAATCGACTCAGTCGTCTGTTATCATTAGACCATTTCCACCGATTGACATCGAGGGTGCAGCATGCTTCTCCAGTGGTGATGAAGATTCGGATATCGAAACGATAAAAAAAAGAAGTGCACCGAAAACTAGCCTACGGTCAAATACAAAGGATCCAATTTCTTCTATAAACAAACCGTCCGTCATTGAGGGAACCGTACAATCGAATTTAACGCTTAAAAAGCTTAATGGTACGTAGCAAGTCAATTAAAAAAAAATCGTAAAGATTTATAATAATAGTGTATTGCCCATTTTACGCTATATTCTCATCATTTTCATAGATTGGATTATAACAATCCTGACAGCACTGGCTAAGTTCGATATGAAAATAGATGCTCTAGCAGCCGAGGTTCGGAATATTGGATTAATATTGGCAGCGAAGACTACCGATGAAGAAATTGATAAAACGGAGAGTCAAATTCTGAAAGCTTTTCCTTTGAAGAAAGAAGCCGATTTGGCGGAAGTCGAACAACGTCTATCGACTGACGCAAATTACAAGAATACTATGGTGAGAGTAACAATATTTGTTATATTGCCGTTAATTTTGTACATGTAATTTGAATGTGTTCTTTCTGCCCATTTGCAGATATTTTTTGCTGCCAAAATATTCTGAAAATAAATATTTCAATCGGCAGTGCACTTAGTAAATTTCTATATAAAGTATTCCACGCCATATCAACCACATCCGAACCTTATTTTTCTATTTTTGGCTCAATATTTTTCCAGTTGTTATATCTATTGAAAGAACCTCTGTATTTTTTTCAGAATTTTTCGTCCATCCACTCATGAGTTGTGATTTTTTTGGCCATATTAACGATTTTTCAAACTAGTTTCACCCCGGTTATGCTGTTCCTTCTATTTTTTTCGAAATTCAAGTAGAAAAAAAATTATATTTTAAAATAATTAATAATTTTTTCATTATCGCGTTTGAAAAGTACGGTAAAAAACTAACTATTCAAAGGAAAAGGAAGTTTAATTTGGTCTATTTTTTGGCATGTTATAAACAAATGAAAAAAAATCACATCTCATGAGTGGATGGACAAAAAATTCTGAAAAAATACAGCAGTTCTTTCAATGGGTATAACAACTGAACAAATATTGAGCCAAAAATAGAATAATAAGGTTCGGAAGTGGCAGATTTGGCGTGGAATACCTCGTATATATATCAGGTATACCATGCCAAATCACCGAGGTTTTAACGCGACCCCTTTTGATTTAGCTTCACATATGTTTTTGTACTAACTAAAAGAAGTATTGATGGTTTTCTTTATATGCTCATAATTTGGGCATTAATGGCTCAAATTTGATTTTGTTTTTGTTGAAATGTTGGGTGTTTTTTTCAAATAAAAAAAAAAAAATAGTAAAACATTATAAGAAGTGTTGTTGACCTCAGTTCTTACATTTTTGTGATTTGCGATTGTTTTTTAAAGTGTTATAGTCTTTTTTTAAAGTTATATGTAAAAGAACACCTAATTCTACGTATTTTATGTAAGTTTCCTTATGATATTCCATCTCGTTATAGTTTTTTTTTATTTCGAATGTTTCAAAAAAAAATTTTTTTTTTTAAAGCCCATAGCATTTAATAATGTATCGAAAAAACATTTTTTCAGAATAAAATCATTAAAAAAAATTTTTTTTCGATGAATTACCAAATGCCATGGGATGTTGAATAATATATATATACAGTTTTTTGAAACATTCGTAATTAAAAAAAAAACTAGAACGAGACAGATCACCATAATAAAACTTACTCGCAATACGTATTATTAGGTGTTCTCTGACATATAAATTTTTCAAAAAGAATAAAAAATAACCAACACTCCAAACAACAATCGTAAAGTACAAAAATGCAAAAATTGAGGTCAACGACAGTTCTTACATTTTTTTAGTATTTTTTTTTTCTGAAAATTTGAAAAGAAACCCAACATGTCAATACAAAAAAAATCAAATTTGAGCCATTATTGCCCAAATTACAAGTATTTGATGAAAAAATATTGTAACTTTTGAACCGCTTGTGAAAAAGTTCTGAACAAAATCATGAACACTCGTTTCAGTTACCTAGTATGAAAACATATACGAAGATCGGCTAAATCAAAAGAGGTCGCGTTAAAAACTTGGTGATTGGGCATGGGATAACTGATATATGTATATATATATATACAATATATATATATGTATAGCCCATAAGAAAAAAGCTTTTGAAAAATTGAAAATCTGCGATGTTGTATCAAGTAAATTCATTTCATATCAAAATATTATTGTGATTCTATTCGTAAACTATTAAGATGTACTTTCAATGGCAATGTAGATTACAGATTAAATGAATTTAATCTATATAGGTGTCATCCGCTGCCGTTTCACGAAACCTCTTGTTGTAAACAAGGAAATTAGTGACCCCATTAAATCATGGCTGCGTCATGCCCCTGCGCGCTTGGCACGAGAAGAAAAGTGAGTTTTATTCCGCATATTTTTCTAAATAAATCATGATATCACGGATTTTTACGCGAAGTATAGAAAGTTTTTTCAGTGTACTCTATACACATTACATAATTGCTGCATTCGAATTATTTTATTGCAATTCAATTATGGTATTTAAAAATATATATAAGACATTCTTCGTCAACCGAGCTACGATTTTTTTTTACACTCTCAGATAATTTATATAATTGGGCAAATTCTAATACTGCTTAAAAGTACTCTGTGAATTTTTTCAGATTTTTGAGCCTTAAATTTAGGAGATCTGTATTTTTTTGTTTTCTCTATGGCTAGAAAAAAATAAGTCGGACAGTTCAGCAACGTGTTGAGAACCTATGAAAAAATCCACACGTGGCACTGCTAAACTGGCTAAGGAAAAACATGTATTTAAAAAAAGTTTTCAACGTAGCGTATTGTAAGAACGGAAAATATTGTAAGCGATGCTTTTTTTCATTGATTTTTCCTTTTTCCAGTATATGAATAATGAAAAGAAGCATCGCTTATAATATGCTTCGTTCTTACAATGTAATACGTTAAAAACGTTTTTCAACTATATATATATTTTTTTGGTCAAGTCCGCAGTACCGCGTTATGGATTTTTTCGTAAGTCCTCAACACGTTGCTGAATACCCTCTACAATTAGCAGCTGAATTGAAGGTGTCCGATGATTGGATGACAAAAAATTAGTTTCGATTTTTTTAGCTAAACAGAACCTTTGCAGTGCAATTCAATGCGATACAAATATAAGATATATTGCATCAAATCATTCATGAAAAAATTTTGTTCTTATGTTTTTATTTTTGAACTGATTCTTTTTCAGCCATAGAAAAAACAAAAAAATACAGATCTCCTAAATTTGAGGCTCAAAAAATCTGAAAAAATTCACAGAGTACTTTCAAGTAGTACTAAAATTTGCCCAATTATAAAAACTATCTGTGAGAGGGTTCAAAAACGTGGCTCAGTTAACGAAGAATTTCTCATATCTATATGAGGTATTTGATTTGGAATGCCTCATATACATATATGTGTGTGTGTGTGTATAGAAAAGCCACATTGAACTCATTATTACCAACTACGGAATCCTCTCAATGGTTTTTGCACACAAATATTTTTCAGAAAAACTAAAACAACGAACGCTGTAAATAATCTGGAAACCGTGACCGATCATGATGAAGGTCCTAACAACAGCAGGATCAACAACAAAGGAAAACAACAAGTTAATCAAAATATTGTTGGCAATGAAGTGGTTGAAAATTCCGTGGTTGTTGAAGACCGGACTGATAAGAACGTGGCAAATAATAACGAGGACGAAATAGTCGATGCCAATATATAAGCGAATCCTAAGAATTTCTCCTCAACCACACCTACATAGTAGAATGAGTGTGAGTAGAAAAGATAGACTGATTCGACAATTATATAGTCTATCATGATAGATATAGCGTATCATGATAGACTATATAATTGACGAATTAATGTAATTATAACGTAATTTATAGAGCTGCAGCTCTATAAAAGACCGTATTACGTTAAAATATTGTGATTTTTGTTTTTAACAAATGTGCTATCAGCATAAGATTTATTTTTTGTTTCTCAACGGTAGTATTATTCGCCTGTTGAAGCTTTTTTTGAATTTCATTTGTTGGGTTTGCTTCCTATGTAAGTTTGAGTATTATTAAGTTTAGAAGATTGCAATGGTAAAATTTCGCTCCGATATTTTGTTCCAAAGACGGCAATTTCGTTTTCAGTTTATTGCGACAGCACAAACAAAATCATTTTATTTTTTCCATGAGTTTTTTTTTTTATTCAAGAAACGTATGTATAAATTCATTTTAAATGGGATGGTTTAGCGAAGCGGTTATGTATACTCACCATACTAACTATAAGTATTGTAACGTGGCATTTTTGATGCCCGTTACAAGGGGCTCCTTGAACCCTGGGCGGAACCAAAAATTTAGGAATTTCCGAAATTGAGTCGCGAAGTTTTTGCGAAAGAGCGCCAGGACTAGAGTCACGCATCCGAAACTACGAGAGGGGACACTTTAGCGACCAGCGTAAGACATTTCAGTTTTTTTTTTGTTTTTTTTTATTTTTCGAGCTACAACGGCCTCAGGCAAGAAGTCGACACCGAATTCGAGGAAAGTGCGAAATGGCGGACTAGCGACAATTGCGAAGGAAGGATGTCGAGGCTGCGGAGGGGAAGTCGACGCAGATCCCCGCATCGCGGGAATCCAAGGTGGACGCGATTCCCGCTGGCGGCCGGCGCGCCGCAGCCTCTTCCCCTTCACCCCGCCAACAATTGACCAGCGAACTTGCGACGGACCGACTAGCGACGAGGGAGCACCACGCTCACCGCCAAGACGTCATGGAGCTGCGCGGAGGACGAGATTGCGAGCTAGCTTTAAGTTCTGCGCAGCAATGCTATCAAAGGTGCGCGTCGAGTTGCGCGATCGACGAAATCGATGACGGATCGATTATTGCGTATTCTTGGGGGTATGACGTCACGTGTGGGATGGCGTATCGAGATCCGTGTTGCGGCAGGTGGTAGGTTTTTGAAACCACTCTAGTTCTGGCGGTCGTGATTAGTAGTCGCGTTTTGGGGGAGTTTCGCGAAGCAATGGAGTCGCCCAAAAATCGCGAAGGGAATGGAAAGGGGGTTGCAAGGATGTAGAAGGTAAGCGCTACTTCTATCCCCGCGATTGAATTTCGAGCATAATTGTGAAAAGGCTTGCCGAGTAACGGATAGCCGTTTTGGATTTGCGTTGTAGAAAAGTACTCGAAATTCTTTTGCCGATTCTCTTGCTTGATGACCGTAGCCTGAGTACGCGGGTTAGAGTAAAGTAAATTTTGAGTTTCTGAAAAAGTTGAGTAGAGTCACGGGTTTTAGTTGAATCTTTCTCGTTAGTGAAACCAAGTATAGCCGAATTTCGCCGTACCGGGTCGAGCCGCGTTATCGTTTTCTTTTTGTGTCACCTCTCGAGTAGGTCGGGAAGCACCGAATTAGAGTGCTCGGATTAGCGAGTAACGTTTTGGGGAATTTTGAAAAGAATTAAGTTCGGATGCGTTGCGATTGCGTATAGTTTAGGTTACGTTTAGTTGCGCCTGCATTGAGTTCCGTACCCGTTAGTTAAGATAATGTAGGTTGAGTTGAGTTACTTTGAGCTTGTGTATAGTTGAAGTTAAATATAGTGGTGCTTGCACCTAGTTAAGTTTACGTTTAGTTAAGATAGTGTTTAGTCGAGGTTAGGCGATGTATAGTCGAAATTGCCGTTGCGTTGCGCAGCAGTTGAGACGAGAAGTTTGAGCATGGTGTTTTAGTTTGCGAGACCTGACGGCGCACCGTTGAATAATTAGTTTTAGTTTCGTTTCGAGCAATCATCGCCATGGAGAACAAATGGCGAATTTGCGAATTGAGAATTGCGTATGAGGATTTTGTGATCGTCGAGTGACGTTTTAGTTAGGGAGCCGCGAGCTCATTAGAGTAAGAAATAGAGTAGGTTAGGTGTAATTTTCTGTTTAGTTTTAGAATCGCGATGAGCGATTTTTGAATTATATTTTTTTTTGTTTTGTATCACCGCTATTATGAAATATAAGATTTTATTTTACTTTTGTTAAATAGCGTGTGTATTTCGAGTGTCTCTCTCTCTCTCCAAAAATTACCCCTCCCCTCTCCGCGGTACTGAGCTATCGAGCATATGCCCGAGGAATAGCGTATTAATGATTTCGAGGCGTGTTAATCACGCCAGGCGCCCAACAAAAACTTTGCGATATTGTTTTAGATCCAGGGTACATCGTGGACGCCAAATTATTGTGCACGCGGTAAGTTCTCGGTCATTTTCTCCGAGTGACCGAGGAGCAGGAAAAATCCGCGTCACAGTATATAATATACATATCTAATATTACAAGTTGACATTAAGTGCGAATCCTGTCGGGCAAAAACCGAGAGTGTAATTGTTCCTATGTATGTGCAATATACGAATCATATGTTTTTCAATAATATACTTGCGTGTACTTCATCAATTATGAAATCCAATATCGTTTGTTTAGGAGGGTCTCGTGCGTATACTTCTCACCTTTATATTGCTTTGATTGTGTATCTCATCGGTATACAAGTTGAGTCCACCCGAGCATTATCCGTATTTCTCGTCGGCTAGTATTGTGCGTTATTCAATTTTGAATAACTGGACTTCAGATTGAGTACACATATACGCAATTCCGAGGAGTCTATATAAAATTTTTTTATACAGATTAGGTGAATACTTGTGACAGTATACCGCTGAAATACGTACATATGAGAACCCCCCTTTTTCGTTCTATTCCATGGGTCCTATTGACGTCTTAACACAATTTGATTAACTTCACATCGATGGCTTGATACAGTTTGGATAGTATCCCGCGAGCATCTTTATGCAGCTCGGGTAATATTCCATGGACGTCTTAATACAGTCTAGATTAAGTCCTATGGACGTCTCTATCCAGTCTGGATATCTGTTCCGTAAGCGTCTTTTTGTAGTCTGAATGATGTTCCATAGACGTCTTTATACAGTCTGAATCAAGTCCTATGGCTGTCTCTATCCAGTCTAAATATTTATCCTGTAAGCGTCTTTTCACAGTATCAATGATATTCCATGGACGTCTCTATCCAGTCTGAACATCGTGTCAATACCAACTTTATATAGTCTTAACACTATCTTAGGGACATCTTAATGCAGTCTCGATAATGTCTTATCGATATCTCCACTCTACTGTGTTAGCAGTCCAAGAGACGTCCTGGGGATATGGCTTATAAGCAAACCTTTGGATGTCGTAATGACGTCAGTGAGACTGTCCCATTTCGGTAAGCGTAGCGGACATTTAGAGGCGTATGGGAGTCCCATGGGACTCAATTGTCGAGATGTCCGAAAGACGTACTTTGGACGTATTTTTGCTATGTGGGACCAATCGCCAGTAGCAGATGCGACGCGTACAATTTTTTCCTCAAGCCGCTTCTTCGCCGAGTGTCATAAAGAAAGTGCCTGTTAACTGGTGAATCACTGATGAGGTGACACACCATGTGATGTATGGTCAAAATGCAACGTGGAAAAAATATATGTCCAGAAAATTTCCTCGAAAATTACGTACATTGCTCGTACGATGAGGCTTAATCGGAGTTTCACCGTAGTAGTACACTAAGGCCGGTTCTACACGCAGATTCCTGTTACTGACACTTACCGACATTCTCCCCAGACCAAACCCTTTTCCGCTCCGCGCACCCCAGACGCAAACCCTTTTCCGCGATGACGTCACAGTCTGCCGTACCGGCTTGAGGTCAAAACCGTGCAACCTTACCGACAGTTGTATCGATCGAGGGTCAAAATCGTGCTGTTTTACCGACAATCTTACCGACCGAAGGTCTGTAGTGCTCGCCTGCCAACGGTAGAGGGCGCAGCGGGCGCGAGAACTTTTTTACCGTCCCGCATTCTTCTCCCACGATAGGACTGCTGATGTGTAACATGAACCACTCCGAATTCCTTTTCCACGGTAGGACTGCTGATGTGTAACATCAACCACCTCACATTCCTTTCCCACGTTATCAACCACGTGACATTCCAAAATTAATGGTTCCGAGAATTGTTTTTCACTTACTCGGATGTCGGTTTGATATCCAAGGTCGACCGATAGTCGCGGTACATTCAAAGCCATGGATCTGCGGTGTCGGGTTACTATCGCTCTTGGAATGCCAAAAGGTGCGCGCGCATCCGTACAGCTGCCCTATAAAAAGGACGCTCATCACAGGAAACGATCATTACGTCACAAGCTGTCAAGTATACGTGAGGAAAAAGCTCAAGATGGAATCCGCGAAGTGTTTGAGATTGATCGATGTTATGGAATCAGCGTTCAAGATTTTATCGGAAAAATCGTCACCGGCAGAGATTGCAAAATGGATTCGACTCGGAACCCAAAATATCAGGCTTCTGAATAAAATCTTACGCAACAATGCCTCAACGATCGGGGAGAAGACAAGAATTTTGACTACAATTGGAATTCTGAAATCGTTGACAGTCAAATTTCAACAATTGCAGAAAGTGGGTGACGGATTACGAAGCCGACGAAGAAGCGATCGAGTACGGTGGGAAGATTTGGAATCAGCTTTCGAGAGTAAAATTCGAACTGGATCCATCGTCAATTTGAAGCATAAAGATGTGGAGAGATTTCTAGAAGACGCAAAGGTACTAGCTGTGACGAGGCTGAAAAACGCTCTGAAGAAAGACAGGAGCTTGAAAGCCAACGTTATCCTGGCTTGTAAATTTGAACTTAGAAAAGTTGATCGCACGGTGGAAGAGATCAAATTTTTTAATACGAGAAATGAAATCATCCTCCAGACAACGGATATCAGCGAATGGTTCATCGAAAACGCGACGGAGCGTTTGTTGAAAAAGGTGGAAGATTTCCAGTAAAAGGATTCAGGCTGGTCGCTGACCGAAATAATCAATTTGACTGTGAATATCAACAAGTACGTGCCACTACGAGGCGGTGTCTTCACATACACCCCGTTACCTAAGCATATCAGTGATAAGAAGGCTGTCGTCAACATCCGTGACAGCGACTCGTATTGCTTCCTCTGGTCGGTCACCGCAGCTCTGTTCCCAGCCGACAACAACCATCCTAACGCGACCAGCTCGTACCCACATTTCAGCTCAGTGCTACAATACGACGGCTTGCATTTTCCAATGTCTCTAGATAAAAACACCATTTCAAAATTTGAGAAGCTTAACGGTCTTTCAATTAACGTTTACGGTATAGACCAAGGTGATCGGAAAAAAAGTGAAATAGTACCGATTCACCTGAGTCAGAATGAGTCTGATAAACCTATGATTCATCTTTTGGCGATCGAAACTGAAATCCCTGATGATGATGATGATGATGATATGAAAAATTATGAAAAAAATAGAATCTTTCATTTTGCATGGATTCGAAATTTATCGCGGTTGACAAGTTTCCAAATTTCCAAACGCGCACATCAGACGCGGTTGTGCGATAGGTGTCTGTCTCATTTTAATTTCGAAAGATGTTTGTTGAAGCGCCGAGCTGATTGCATGAATTTGAACAAAACCAAAGTTATTCTACCTACAGATGAGGAAAAAATACTGAAATTCAAAAATTTCAAGCACAAAGAAACCGTTCCATTCTGCATTTACGCGGATATCGAATGTTTACTGCAACCTACGCTCAAAAAGATGGGTACAAGAACAATTTATCAGAAGCATCTTCCGTATAGTATAGCTTACTATCTGCATTGCGCGTTTGACGATTCGCTTTCAAAATTCAAAATTAATCGTGGAGAGACTTGCGTTCAATGGTTTGTGAACGAGTTAGCGGAATTGGCACATTCGTTGGAAGTTTATTTCAAGACTGTTGTACCGATGGAACCGCTCAATTTCAATCAAATCAACGAATTTCACTCAACGACAGTGTGTCACATTTGTGAAAAACCGTTTACACTCGCAGACGTGAAACATCGTGATCACTGCCATTTCACGGGAAAGTACCGTGGTGCTGCTCACCGAGGTTGCAATCTAAATTACCAAAATTCGCACACTATCCCAGTGATATTCCACAATCTGTCGGGTTAAGATTCACATTTCCTGATCAAAGCACTGGCTACATCGTTCAAGGGTACAACTGAGCTTCTACCCGTAAACAAAGAAAAGTACATTTCATTTACAAAATACGTCGAGGGGACAGATATGAAGTTGAAATTCGTAGATTCGTACCGCTTAATGCCCAGTAGTCTTGAGAAATTGGCAACGTATCTCGGTGATGATCAGAAATCAATCACACGAAAATTTTATCGTAGCTCAGATAAATTTCAGTTATTGACCAGAAAAGGAGTGTTCCCGTACGAATATATAGACAGTTGGGAGAAGCTCGAGGACACACGGTTACCATCCAAACAACAATTTTACTCAAAATTAAATGATCGGGATGTATCAGACGACGACTATGCACATGCATGTGAAGTTTGGCAAACTTTTAACGTTCAAACTTTGGGAGAGTATTCGGACTTGTATTTACAGACGGACGTGTTTTTACTGGCCGACGTTTTTCAAAATTTTCGACAGAGCTGTTGGACGACGTACAAACTGGACCCGTTACATTACTACACAGCGCCCGGTCTGTCGTTTGATGCAATGTTAAAATTTACAGGCATCGAACTCGAGCTTCTCACCGACATAGACATGGTTATGTTTATCGAAAAGGGTATTCGTGGTGGTGTGTCACAGTGTTCGAACAGATACGCAAAGGCCAACAATAGATATATGGGAGAGGAATTCGATCCTGAGGTCGAAGAATCTTATCTCATGTACTTTGACGTTAATAATTTGTACGGTGCTGCTATGAGCTTTGCTCTGCCATACAGTTCCTTCGAATGGTTATCAGACTTCGGACAATGCGACGTTCTCACCATCTCGGACGATGCGGAGTTTGGTTACATACTGGAGGTTGATTTGGAATATCCTGAGGAACTGCATGAAATTCATAAAGATTTACTACTGTGTCTGGAGCACTACATACCTCCGATCTCGAATAGTAAGCGACCGAAATTGACGCCCACGCTATTTTCCAAGAAAAACTACGTCATTCACTACCGCGTTTTGAAACAATGCTTACAATTAGGCTTAAAATTACTCAAAATTCATAGAGTTTTCAAATTCAGGCAAACCCGGTGGCTCAAAAAATATATAGATTTAAATACCGATTTGCGAAAAAAATCTGACAACGAATTTGAGAAAAATTTTTACAAGCTAATGAACAACGCAGTTTTTGGCAAAACTATGGAAAATGTTAGGAAGTATAGAGATGTCAGGCTGATTACGAAATGGGATGGAAGATACGGTGCTAGAGCTACCATAGCCA